>NC_083232.1:9286121-9592039 GCF_032191835.1 Heteronotia binoei
AGAGAAACAACAAGGTAGCAAGGTTGTGTTTCTCTGGCTAATTTTGGCCAAGCCGTCGCCTTTTATAGGTCCCCGAAGTCACATCCCTCTCTTGCCCTGTGGCTGTTTGCCATTGGTCAGAGCTCACAGTCTACCTTAACCGGCCGATTTAGGCTGAGGGCTTAGCCATATAAGGTAAAAGTTACAAATATCTCCGCCCAGCAACACTTCCTCCTGTCAGAACTTGTAACTTCTTTATCTATATACTTAGCTATAATGGTAGTTAGCACAACAGACTCCATATTGTGAATTTCACTAACCCTGTGATTCTGCATTTCAAACAACCACTAACCACTGAAAGGTGACAGATAACCACTCACAAACATCTGCAGATGCCCCTTTGAAATTTCCAGTTCTGACACCTCTCATCTATGCAATGACAGTGCACATGACTCAACTGAATATACAGCTCTAAAACCGATTTTGCCCTAATGATTGATTAATTCTTTGTTGTGCACTCTACTCACTATTTATGCTGAATATTATAAATCACTATATTTATAACAGTTGTCTTGTTAGCATATATAAAAAGAAAGAAGCATTTTACTTTTGCAGGCTTAAGAGGCTAATGTATAGGAAAACTAGCAGGGAGGGGGAGTGGCAATACTAGCAAGCTTTTGAGAAGCTTCAATAGGAAATAGGCTAACCACCAAGCCACATCAGGAAACTAGCAATTCGAAAATAATTCTGCTGTCAGACAGGTGTTGAGGAGAGTGTGGGGGCTTCTAGATTTTCTTTTCTATTGAATAAATGAATGTTATTATTTTCCTATCAACAGCAGCTGCTGATATCACATTACTCTGATATATATACTGTGGCTAATAGCCACTGATGGACCTCTGTTCCATATTTTTATCCAATCCCCTCTTGAAGCTGGCTTTGCTTGCAGCCGCCACCACCTCCTGTGGCAGTGAATTCCACGTGTGAATCACCCTTTGGGTGAAGAAGGACTTCCTTTTATCCATTTTAACCTGACTGTTCAGCAATTTCATTGAATGTCCACAAGTTCTTGTATTGTGAGAAAGGGAGAAAAGTACTTCTTTCTCTACTTTCTCCATCCCAGGCATTATCTTGTAAACCTCTCTCATGTCACCCCGCAGTCGACATTTCTCCAAGCTAAAGAGCCCCAAGCGTTTTAACATTTCTTCATAGGGAAAGTGTTCCAAACCTTTAATCATTCTAGTTGCCCTTTTCTGCACTTTTTCCAATGCTATATCCTTTTTGAGGTGTGGCGACCAGAACTGCACACAGTACTCCAAATGAGACCGCACCATCGATTTATACAGGGGCATTATGATACTGGCTGATTTGTTTTCAATTCCCTTCCTAATAATTCCCAGCATGGCGTTGGCCTTTTTTATTGCAAACGCACACTGTCTTGACATTTTCAGTGAATTATCTACCATGACCCCAAGATCTCTCTCATGGTCAGTCTCTGCCAGTTCACACCCCATCAACTTGTATTTGTAGCTGGGATTCTTGGCCCCAATGTGCATTACTTTGCACTTGGCCACATTGAACCGCATCTGCCACGTTGATGCCCACTCACCCAGCCTCAGCAGATCCCTTTGGAGTGCCTCACAATCCTCTCTGGTTCTCACCACTCTGAACAATTTAGTGTCATCCGCAAACTTGGCCACTTCACTGCATACTCCCAACTCCAAATCATTAATGAAATACAAATACAAATACAGAAATACGATCATACAATGTTTCCATGTAATAAAATTCAGATATTAACCAACAATTGCTGTGCCCTATTCAATGAATCCCAAACCCCCCGATATTACAATGTACCCATTACATCACATAACAATGGAAGGTCCATACAGGGTAAGGTCCAAATATTGGGTGACTGTCCTCAACAGTAGCTATAAATATGACAATAGTAGAAATTGATAACATCCAGTCCAATGGACCCTCTAGTAGCATTGGATTGGATGTTATGCATTTGTAGTTTCCTTCAGTAGCGTTGGATTGGATGTTATGCATTTCTCGTTTCCTCCAGTAGCGTTGGATTGGACGTTATGCATTTCTAGTTTCCTACAGTAGCGTTGGATTGGATGTTATGCATTTCTTGTTTCCTCCAGTAGCGTTGGATTGGACGTTATGCATTTCTTGTTTCCTCCAGTAGCGTTGGATTGGACGTTATGCATTTCTTGTTTCCTCCAGTAGCGTTGGATTGGATTTATGCATTTCTTGTTTCCTCCAGTAGCGTTGGATTGGACGTTATGCATTTCTAGTTTCCTCCAGTAGAGTTGGATTGGATGTTATGCATTTCTTCTTTCCTCCAGTAGCGTTGGATTGGATGTTATGCATTTCTTGTTTCCTCCAGTAGAGTTGGATTGGATGTTATGCATTTCTACTATTACCATATTTATAGTCAGGGCTGGCCCTACACTGTCTGGAACCCTCGGCAAAGCTAACTTCTGGCGCTCCACTCCTGCACTAATAATGTCACCAAGGCATGTGTGGGGGGGTGCCCAATTCAGTGCCCCCAGAAGGCCAGTTTGCCTGGTGACAGGGCCCGCCCTGTTTATAGCTACTGTTGAGGATAGTCACCTAATATTTGGACATTCCTCTGAATGGACCTTCCATTGTTACATGATGTAATGAGTATATTGTAATATAGGTTTTGTGGATTTATTGTATAAAGTTAAAGGCAGTCCCCTGTGCATTCACCAGTCATTTCGGACTTTGGGGTGATGTCGCATCATGACGTTTTCACGGCAGACTTTTGACGGGGTGGTTTGCCATTACCTTCCCCAGTCCTTTACACTGGTCCCCTTTTTACTGACCTCGGAAGGATGGAAGGCTGAGTCAACCTGGAGCCAGCTACCTGAACCCAGCTTCCGCCGGGATTGAACTCAGGTCATGAGCAGAGGGTTCTGACTGCGGTACTGCAGCTTTACCACTCTGCACCACGGGGCTCTTTTAGAGTACAGCAATTGTTGCATAATATATAAATTTTGTTTATGATATGGAAAGAGGGGAAATTTTTTTTTGCAGAAGAAGCCCAGCAGGAACTCATTTGCATATTAAGCCACACCCCCTGACATCACCATCCTTTTATAAAGAGCTTTTTGTGGGGAAAGCCCAGCAGGAACTCATTTGAATATTAGGCCACACCCCTTATGCCAAGGCAGCCGGAACTGCGTTCCCGTGCATTCCTGCTAAAAAAAAAAGCCCTATATGGAAACATTGATTGTTTTCCCACTGAGCTTACCTCGGAGCGACGTCCCTCTTCACCGCGCAGCGTCTGCGCGGATTTCCCACCAACTGCTCAGAGGCTGCTCCGAGGAACCAGGAAGTTCCCGACCTTTTGCGTCGCAAATGGAAACCGCTAAAAACCAGTTTACATCTGCGACATAAAAGCCGCGGCGCTTCCTGGTTGTGCGCAGCAGTTGGTGGGAAATCCGCGCAGACGCTGCGCGGTGAAGAGGGACGTTGCTCCGGAGTAAGGTCAGTGGGAAAATGGCCATTGTATGACTGTATTTTTGTAGCGGTTTCTATATAGATTTGGTTCCATCTGGATGTTGGCAACTTTACTTATAAACCTGCTGACTCTGCGCTGGCTCCCTAGTGTAAAGAATTAATCTCTGAGTCCTTCCAAGCTGATCCGTTGGACTGCTTGCCTGATATCCATCTCGACTACTAGCTTGTCTCCAGACTGGATTGGAAGAGTTCCAAGGAATGATGCCAGTTCTTTAACTTCAGCGTTTCCTGCATGCCCCACCGGTGTGTGCATTTCTTTTAATTAATTGCCTTCTTGGCGATGTGACAAAGGCTATACAAATGTACTAGGCTTTAATCTGCAAAAGTACATATACTTTGAAAGGGGAGAGAGAAAAAAGCCAAGACTTGAGGACATCCCATAAGAACAGGTGAAGTTTATTTCCTGAACGGAGTCGTGATAAGAATATAAGACCATGAGAACATAAGAGAAGCCATGTTGGATCAGGCCAATGGCACATCGAGTCCAACACTCTATGTCACATAAGAACATATAAGAAGCCATGTTGGATCAGGCCAACGGCCCATCCAGTTCAACACTCTGTGTCACATAAGAACATATGAGAAGCCATGTTGGATCAGGCCAACGGCCCATCCAGTCCAACACTCTGTGTCACATAAGAACATATGAGAAGCCATGTTGGATCAGGCCAATGGCCCATCCTGTCCAACACTCTGTGTCACATAAGAACATAAGAGAAGCCATGTTGGATCAGGCCAATGGCCCATCGAGTCCAACACTCTGTGTCACATAAGAACATATGAGAAGCCATGTTGGATCAGGCCAATGGCCCATCGAGTCCAACACTCTGTATCTCACAGTGGCCAAAAAACCCAAGTGCCATCAGGAGGTCCACCAGTGGGGCCAGGACACTAGAAGCCCTCCCACTGTGCCCAACCCCCAAGCACCAAGAATACAGAGCATCACTGCCCCAGACAGAGAGTTCCAACAGTACACTGTGGCTAATAGCCACTGATGGACCTCTGCTCCATATGCTTTTCCAATCCACTCTTGAAGCTGTCTATGCTTGTAGCCACCACCACCTCCCGTGACAGTGAATTCCATGTGTTAATCACCATTGGATCAGGCCAATGGCCCATCCACTCCAACCCTCTGTGTCACACAGTAGCCAAAACCCAGGTGCCATCAGGAGGTCCACCAGCAGGGTCAGAACTCCAGAAGCCCTCCCACTGTGCCTCCCCCAAGCACCAAGAATATAAGGAACATAAGAGCATAACAGAAGTCATGTTGGTTCAATCCAACAGCCCACACAGTTCAACACTCTGTCACACAGTGGCCAAAAAACCCAAGTGCCATCAGGAGGTCCATTAGTGGAGCCAGGGCAGTAGAAGCTCTCCCACTGTTGCCCCCTGAGTACCAAGAAAACAAGAGAACATAAGAGAAGCCATGTTGGATCAGGCCAATGGCCCAACCAGCCCAACACTCTGTGTCACACAGTGGCCAAAAAACCAAGTGCCATCAGGAGGTCCACGAGTGGGACCAGGACACTAGAAGCCCTCTCATTGTTGCTCCTCCCCAAGCACCAAGAATACAGAGCATCTTCTGCGTGCCAAAAGGATGTCCCACCACTTGGAGGGCAGATGTACTCGTGTGATCATGTGCTTTTAATCCAAACGGGTGGTGGGATTTGTGTGATAGCACCCTATAAATCAGCTATGACTTGACAACACTTTCCACCACCAATCCACTGTGCATCTCAGTGAGGCTATAAATAAAGCAAGCAAGGAAGGAAGCAAATAAATAAGTAGAGAGGAGGAGTTCAGAATTGGGATACTTCAGAATTCCTGCCCAATAGGAATTATTTCTGGAAAATGCCATGCTAAACCGCATATTACAGGGGGGCGGGGTTGGGGAGCGGGGAGGGTGCTGTTAAGTGATAGCCAGTTTGGTGTCATGGTTAAGTGTGTGGACTCTTATCTGGGAGAACTGGGTTTGAATCCCCACTGCTCCATTTGCACCTGCTGGAATGGCCTGGGGTCAGCCTTAGATCTCGTAGGAGTTGTCCTTGAAAGGGCAGCTTCTGTCAGAGCTCTCTCAGCCCCACCCACCTCACAGGGTGTCTGTTGTGTGTGTGTGTATGAGGGGGAAAGTAAAGGAGATTGTGACCGCTCTAAGACTCTGAGATTCAGAGTATAGGGCAGGCTATAAATCCAGTATCTTCATCTTCTTCAGAACTAATTTATGCTGACCACAAGGGTTTTCTTCATCATCATCATCATCATCAATTTTATTTATATCCCGCCGAGGCAGGCTCAGGGCGGCTAACAACACAAATCAATATTTACATTGTACAATGTTTAGCAATACTGCTTTAACAGTTTAATTAAAATTCTGTTAAGATTCTAAAACGATAAAATTAATATTAATATGTTGGTGCTATTATACAGTTGGTGAGCTTGCTCAGCGGTCTCTCTCTTAGTCGGTGAAGGCCATTCAGAAAAGGATGGTCTTGCAGGCCCTGCGGAACTGTTCAAAGTCCCGCAGGGCCCGCATTTCTTCCGGAAGCTGGTTCCATAGGCGTGGAGCCATAGCAGAGAAGGCCCGAGTGCGGGTGCTCTGTAGCTTTACCTCTTTTGGCCCGGGAATAGTCAGCAGGTTCTTCCCTGCTGACCTCAGTGGTCTCTGGGGTTCGTACGGGGAAAGACGGTCCCTAAGGTAGGCAGGTCCTCGGCCATATAGGGCTTCAAAGGCCCACCTCAAGCAAGAGGTGGTTTGAAGAAGAAGAAGAAGAAGAAGAAGAAGAAGAAGAAGAAGAAGAAGAAGAAGATATTGGATTTATATCCCGCCCTCCACTCCGAAGAGTCTCAGAGTGGCTCACAATCTCCTTTACCTTCCTCCCCCGCAACGGACACCCTGTGAGGTGGGTGGGGCTGGAGAGGGCTCTCACAGCAGCTGCCCTTTCAAGGACAACCTCTGCCAGAGCTATGGCTGACCCAAGGCCATTCCGGCAGGTGCAAGTGGAGGAGTTGGGAATCAAACCCGGTTCTCCCAGATAAGAGTCCACACACTTAACCGCTACACCAAACTGGCTCTCCACAGTTTGCTGTGTCTTGTCTCTGGTAGGAGGGAGGGGCAATGATTCAGTGGTGGGACATCCTTTTGGCACGCAGAAGGTCCCAGGTTCAATCCCTGGCTTCTCTCGTTAAAAAGGACCAGGCAGAAGGTGATGTGAAAGACCTTTCTCTGCCTGAGACCTTGGAGAGCAGCTGCCAGTTTTAGTCGACAATATTGACTTTGATGGACCCAGGGTACGATTCAGTAGAAAGCAGCTTCAGGTGTTCACGAGTAGCGACCCTGGACTTCCTTGGTGGTCTCCCATCCAAGCATTAATCAGAGCTGAACCAGCTTAGCTTCTGAGATCTTGCAATTCCAGTTTGTGGAGTGACCCTGGACTTCCTTGGTGGTCTCCCATCCAAGCATTAATCAGAGCTGAACCAGCTTAGCTTCTCAGATCTTGTAATTCCAGTTTGTGGAGTGACTCTGGACTTCCTTGGTGGTCTCCCATCCAAGCATTAATCAGAGCTGAACCAGCTTAGCTTCTCAGATCTTGCAATTCCAGTTTGTGTAGTGACCTGGACATCCTTGGTGGTCTCCCTCCAAGCATTAATCAGAGCTGAACCAGCTTAGCTTCTGAGATCTTGCAATTCCAGTTTGTGGAGTGACCTTGGACTTCCTTGGTGGTCTCCCATCCAAGCATTAATCAGAGCTGAACCAGCTTAGCTTCTGAGATCTTGCAATTCCAGTTTGCAGAGTGACCTGGACATCCTTGGTGGTCTCCCATCCAAGCATTAATCAGAGCTGAACCAGCTTAGCTTCTCAGATCTTGCAATTCCAGTTTGTGTAGTGACCTGGACATCCTTGGTGGTCTCCCATCCAAGCATTAATCAGAGCTGAACCAGCTTAGCTTCTGAGATCTTGCATTTCCAGTTTGTGTAGTGACCTGGACATCCTTGGTGGTCTCCCTCCAAGTATTAATCAGAGCTGAACCAGCTTAGCTTCTGAGATCTTGCAATTCCAGTTTGTGGAGTGACCTTGGACTTCCTTGGTGGTCTCCCATCCAAGCATTAATCAGAGCTGAACCAGCTTAGCTTCTGAGATCTTGCAATTCCAGTTTGCTGAGTGACCCTGGACATCCTTGGTGGTCTCCCATCCAAGCATTAATCAGAGCTGAACCAGCTTAGCTTCTGAGATCTTGCAATTCCAGTTTGTGTAGTGACCTGGACATCCTTGGTGGTCTCCCTCCAAGCATTAATCAGAGCTGAACCAGCTTAGCTTCTGAGATCTTGCAATTCCAGTTTGTGGAGTGACCTTGGACTTCCTTGGTGGTCTCCCATCCAAGCATTAATCAGAGCTGAACCAGCTTAGCTTCTGAGATCTTGCAATTCCAGTTTGCAGAGTGACCTGGACATCCTTGGTGGTCTCCCATCCAAGCATTAATCAGAGCTGACCCTGCTAAGCTTCCAAGATCTGGTGAGATCAGGCTAACCAGCAGGCCTTGAATTCAGCAGGAGCTCACAGGAGCGCAGCTCCTGAACTTTTCTGACCGCCCCCCCTTCCTCCTCCCCACCTACCTTGCCCATTGAATAGTAGGTGCATAACAATCCCTGGATTAGGAGAGCAGGCAGCCAGCCAGCCACCAGGGGCTTTGCCACGCCCCCCAGCAGCCCGCATTAACCCCTGGAGAAGCCCACTGTCAAGCACTGATATTTCTATCCAAGATTTCAGGTTTTCACGGCTGGCATCATCATTAGGGTTTGTCGAATCTTTCGGGCTCAAGTGCCGTGTTCTCCTGGAGAAAGTTTTCCTTCCAGACGTTTCGTTCTCAGCTGCGGAGAACATCCTCAGTGGCGTTGCAGCCGGAGCAGGCGCTCTGACCTTCTTGGCTGCTGTGCATTGAGTGAGGCCAGGGCTGCTGGAGAGCTGCTATTTCTAGGCTGGAGGGGGTGTGGTGAGAGGGCAATTGGTCTGTGAATGTACCCATTGTTTGGTGGGGCTTCCTGGAAGGGTGGTGCAAAGGAAACTGGCTGTGGAATGTGACCATTGTTCTGTGTTGATTGCTGGGAGGGTTGGAAGGGGTGTGCAGATAAGGAAGATGGTTGTTGGTTGTGCTGATTGTTCTCTGGAATGTGCTGGTTGTTCTGTGACCTTCCGCAATTTGTAGTCTGTAGGGTGTTTTGCAGAGCTGGATACCAAGAATGGTGGATGGAAATGCCTTCTTCCTTTCTGTTAATTTCTAGTTTGCTGAAGGCACTGAGAAACCTTGCACCAGCCCTGGATGGGTCACTACACAAAGGGAATTTGGACTTGGGGGCCACCGTACAGAAAAGCTGGTTGAGAGGAGGAATACCAAGCTCCCTAGTTGGGAATGGGATCTGTGGGGGGGGGGGGTTATATGGCAGCATCACTGGTGTGATGCTTTCACTTTTGGAGAAAACCTGGGCACGATGGCGGGTACTTCTAGGAATTGCTGGAATTGATGCCCACCATTTCCTCGCCCCCAGCCCTCCAAATAATGTTCTTGAACACTCTCCTTTGGCCACTTCAATGGCAGATGCTCTTTGAAGGCACTCTGACGACTTGATCAAAGGAAGTCCTTCTTCACCCAAAGGGTGATTAACACATGGAATTCACTGCTACAGGAGGTGGTGGCAGCTACAAGCATAGAGGGGATTGGATAAGCATACGGAGCAGAGGTCCATCAGTGGTTATTCGCCACAAGGTATTGATGGAACTCTGTCTGGGACAGTGATGCTCTGTGTTCTTGGTGCTTGGCGGGGGGGGGCACAGTGGGAGGGCTTCTAGTGTCCTGGCTCCACTAATAGACTGTCAAGCATTGATATTTCTCAATAATCAGTCTTTTGTTATTGAATCAAAAGTTGCTTTATTGTAAAGCTCCGTAGCTTTGTCAAGGACAGAATCCTTGGAACTAATGATGTATACAGATTCGAATAGTTCCTTTATAGGAAAACGTCAAAAGGATAACATACAGATGCAATTTGAGTCACGGGTTCAAAGGCTACTAGCTAGTATCTCTTTTATGGCTAAGGAATGCAAGCTAATAAAAACATCTCCCTTTCTCACACTTTCTCTGAGAGCAGATAAGACCCGGCTGTGTGAATCTGGGGGAGAGGCACATTACACTGTTACTAGCAAGGCTAACCTAAACATCCTCGGGCCAGATGGATTTATTATGCACCCTTTAGTTGTAAAGGTGGGGGGAGCAGGCCAGAGTGGTGTTCTCCTCTGTGTCTGGTGGGCCGACATGGTACATGAAAATATGCATGCTTGATACCCACGCCACCCTTTCTCCACTTCTTATGTGATTTCGGGTGGCTTGCTGGCCTTTTGCTCGCCCGGGGCTCTCCTTTCTTTTGTCAGATTGCTTTTGGCTAGTGTGTGTGGGGGTGGCATATGCTAATGAGTTATGCTAATGAGCTCCACCATCTATTTTTCTACAAAACGACCCCTGCTAACCAGAGTTATCCAGGTCAGGGCCATGTTACCCTACAACCCAAATATTTTTTTTCTGGTTCTTTTCCATTAGCGCGTCCTAGAACTGTTTTGGAGGGGGGCAAGGGGCACACGTCTGGCTATGCACGACCGCTTTGTAAATAAGGATTGTTGCAACATATCACACAGGTGCATAAAATACATTCCAAAATGCACGTTGGTGTTTGTTTGCACACTGAGGTCACAAAAATCACAGCGGATCAGTAGAAGGCATGGGACAGAACGTTTAGTTCCTCTGACTTACAGAACACAATGAGTAATATTCACACATAAAGACTGGTCCATCGTGGTCAATCTTGCCTCCTCTGATTTCCAGCTGCTCTCCAGGGTCTTGGGTGAAGGTCTTTCAAATCACCTCAGAGGGCCAGTTTGATGCAGTGGTTAAGCGCGCGGACTTTTATCAAGGGAGAACCGGGCTTGATTCCCCACTCCTCCACTTGCACCTGCTGGAATGACCTTGGGTCAGCCATAGCCCTTGTAGGAGTTGTCCTTGAAAGGGCAGCTGCTGTGAGAGCTCTCCCCATCCCACCTACCTCACAGGTAGGTTGTCTGTTGTGGGAGGGGGGAGGTAAAGGAGATTGTGAGCCGCTCTGAGACTCTTCGGCGTGGAGGGTGGGATATAAATCCAATATCTTCATCTACCTCACAGGGTGTCTGTTGTGGGGGAGGAAGGGAAAGGAGATTGTGAGCCACTCTGAGACTCTTCGGCGTGGAGGGCGGGATATAAATCCAATATCTTCATCTACCTCACAGGGTGTCTGTTGTGAGGGAGGAAGGGAAAGGAGATTGTGAGCCCCTCTGAGACTCTTCGGAGAGGAGAGCGAGATATAAATCCAATATCTTCATCTACCTCACAGGGTGTCTGGGGGGGGGGGGAAGAGGGAAAGGAAATTGTGAGCCGCTCTGAGACTCTTTGGAGCGGAGGGCGGGATATAAATTCAATATCTTCATCTACCTCACAGGGTGTCTGTTGTGGTGGGGGGGAAGGTAAAGGAGATTGCGACCGCTCTGAGATTCAGAGTAGAGGGCGGGATATAAATCCAATATCTTCTTCTTCTTCACAGGGATGTCGAACTCATTTCTTCTGAGGGCTGGATCTGACATAAATGAGACCCTGTCGGCCCAGGGGGGCCATGTTGGGCCGGGTCATGTGTGTACCTATTTCAGATTAGGTAGCAGAGATATGAACTTTTTATAAGACACAGACAAACAAGACTAAAGATTTTTTGTTTAAACTTAAAATAAAACATGCTTAAAACATTAGCACTTGTTGGTCTTAAAGGTGCTTTCTTTGTATTTCTCCCACGGGATCCAGGAAACTGGGCAAAGGAAGGTCTGGCTCTTTCCCAGGAAATCAGGAAGGGGAGGAGCCTCGACCACTGGAGAAAAGTGAGGTTTTGCTCTGTAGCTCCTGTGTGATTGAGCAAGCCTAGCAAAGCAAGCTGAGATGCAGAAGGAAGCAAGAAGAAGAAGAAGAAGAAGATATTGGATTTCTATCCCGCCCTCCACTCCAAAGAGTCTCAGAGGGGTTCACAATCTCCTTTACCTTCCTCCCCCACAACAGACACCCTGTGAGGTGGGTGGGGCTGGAGAGGGCTCTCACAGCAGCTGCCCTTTCAAGGACAACCTCTGCCAGAGCTATGGCGGACCCAAGGCCATGCTAGCAGGTGCAAGTGGAGGAGTGGGGAATCAAACCCGGTTCTCCCAGATAAGAGTCCGCACACTTAACCACTACACCAAACTGGCTCTCCCACCAAACTGAGAAGGAGAAGGAAGCAGACAAGAGCCAGTTGCTTCCTTCATGGCCTGCTTTGGCCCACGGGTCACATGTTTGACACCCTTACCTACTACTTGGTCCTTCTAACCAGAGATGCTGGGGATTGAATCTGTGACCTTCTGCGTGGAAAGCAGGTGGTCTACCACTGAGCTACATACCCTGCCAGCTTCAGGTTGTGAAGTACTTGGAGATTTTGTGGTGGAGCCTGAGGACAATAGTGTTCAGGGAGGGGAGTAACTTCAGTAGGGTATGATGTCATAGAGACCAAAGTGGCCATTTTCTCCAGGTGAACAAATCTCTGTCACCTGGAAATCAGTTTTAAATCCAGGGCTTTCTTTTGTAGCAGAAGCTCCTTTGCATATTAGGCCACACACCCCTGAAGTAGCCAATCCTCCAAGAGCTCACAGGACTTTTAGTAAAGGGACTACGGTAAGCTCCTGGAGGATTGGCTACATCAGGGAGGTGTGGCCTAATATGCAAATGAGCTCCTGCCACATTAAAGGAAAGGAAAGGTCCCCTGTGCAAGCACCAGTCGTTTCTGGGGTGACACTGCTTTCACAAAGTTTTCATGGCAGACTTTTTACGGGGTGGTTTGCCATTGCCTTCCCCTGTCTTTTACACTTTCCTCCCAGCAAGCTGACCGGCCTCGGAAGGATGGAAGGCTGAGTCAACCTTGGGCCGGCTACCTGAACCAGCTTTCGCCGGGATAGAACTCAGGTCGTGAGCAGAGAGTTCAGATCACAGTACTGCAGTACTGCTGCTTTACCACTCTGCGCCATGGGGCCGCTGCTACATTAAAAGCTCTGTGTAAATCCAGGAAATCTCCAGCTCCTACCAGGGTGGGAACCCTCCCTTTGGCTCTGTAGAATCTGAGTTCAGCTCCGCTGTGCCTCCTCCTCATGAGAAAAAAAGGATGAGAACGTGCAGAAATTAAAAATTTGCTCAATTTAAATCATTTTTATACAAGGCACAGCCTTCAACGTTTCTTGGGGGCTGAACGAAATATATTTGCCGAGCACGAGCGAAACAAATTAGAAATGCAAAATGCAGATGCATGGACCTATCTTTGAATCTGCATTTTTTTTTTAATAAAAGGAATTGAATTCTCCAGCCGTTAATTTCAAAACTGGGGTTTTCAAAGTTGGGATTTTTTTCCCCCTTCAAAGCACTTGTCTTTCCATCAGCATCCTAGAAAAGGGGACAGTTAATGCCGGCATAACTTCAAGAAAGCAACTTCAATTTAATTTATTACAAGGACGGGCATTCTGCAAATGTGACTGGCTTGCAGAGAGTGTATATGGTTTTGGCTTTCTATGATACAAGACCGGGGGGTCAGCCTACAGATACACATTTAGAAAAATGAAAACAGGAACAAAGCAAAATAGCAGCAACTATTACAAAGCCAAGATGGCTCTTAAAGGCAATTAAGAGAAGAAGCTGGAAAGCCAGTTTGGTGTCGTGGTTAAGTGTGCGGGCTCTTATCTGGGAGAACCGGGTTTGATTCCCCACTCCTCCACTTGCAGCTGCTGGCATGGCCTTGGGTCAGCCATAGCTCTGGCAGAGGTTGTCCTTGAAAGGGCAGCTGCTGTGAGAGTCCTCTCAGCCCCACTCACCTCTCAGGGTGTCTGTTGTGGGGGAGGAAGGTAAAGGTGATTGTGAGCCCCTCTGAGACTCTTTGGAGTGGAGGGTGGGATATAAATCCAATATCTTCATCTACCTCACAGGGTGTCTGTTCTGGGGGAGGAAGGGAAAGGAGATTGTGAGCCCCTCTGAGCCTCTTCAGAAAGGAGGGCGGGATATAAATGCCATATCTTCATCTACCTCACAGGGTGTCTGTTGTGGGGGAGGAAGGGAAAGGAGATTGTGAGCCGCTCTGAGACTCTTCGGAGTGGAGGGCGGGATATAAATCCAATATCTTCATCTACCTCACAGGGTGTCTGTTGTGGGGGAGGAAGGGAAAGGAGATTGTGAGCCGCTCTGAGACTCTTCGGAGTGGAGGGCGGGATATAAATCCAATATCTTCTTCTTCTTCTTATGCTAAATAGAAAACTGGCCAATACTTTCTGCTTCGATATTTATCTGAAGGTCTAGCAAATGGGTGTCCTCCTGACCTGGATGGCCCAGGCTAGCCCAATGTCTTGGAAGTTAAGCAGGGTCAGCCCTGCTTAGTAGTTGGATGGGAGACCACCAAGGAAGTTCAGGGTTGCCCTGCAGCGGCAGGAGATGGCAAGCCACCTCCGTATGTCTTTTGCCTTTACCTTCATGGCCCAGGCTAGATCTTGGAAGCTAATGCTAGCCCTGGCTAATATTTGGATGGGAAATCACCAAGGACGTCCAAGGTTGCTTCGCAGAGGCAGGCAACGAGAAACCACCTCTGAATGTCTCTCGCCTTCACCTGGATGGCTCAGGCAAGCCGGATCTACTCAGATTCTGGAAGCTAAGCAGGGTCAACCCTGGTTGGTAATTGGATGGGAGACCACCAAGGAAGTCCAAGGTTGCTACGCAGAGGAAGGCAATGAGAAACCATCTCTGTTCCTCTCTTATGCGTTGCCATACGTCAGCTGTGATTTGATGGCTAAAAACAAACAAATAGGAAGTCTCCCGTAGAGGGATCTTTATTGTGCTGTTCAATTTATGTCTGAATTAGGGTTGCCAAGTCCAATTCAAGAAATATCTGGGGACTTTGGGGGTGGAGCCAGGAGACTTTGGGGTGGAGCCAGGAGACATTAGGGGTGGAGCCAAGATCAAGGCTGTGATAAGCATCATTGAACTCCAAAGGGAGTTCTGGCCCTCACATTTAAAGGGGCGGCACACCTTTTCAATTCCTTCCTTCCATAGGAAATAATGAAGGATAGGGGCACCTTCTTTTGGGGCTCATAGAATTGGACCCCCTGGTCCAATCTTTTTGAAACTTGGGGGGTATTTTGGGGAGAGGCACTAGATGCTGTACTGAAAATTTGGTGCCTCTACCCCAAAAAACAGCCCCCCCAGAGCCCCAGATACCCGCAGATCAATTCCCCATGATTTTCTATGGGAATAAATCTCCATAGGGAATAACAAGAGTTCCCAGCAGACATTTCCCTCCCCTCCCCCTGCTTTCTGACGACCCTGAAGCAGGGGGAGGGCCTCCAAATCGGGGGATCCCCTGCCCCCATCTGGGGATTGGCAACCCCAGTCTGAATGCAGAATAATTGAGATAATGTTGTGGTTTGCTAGCCTCTGTCATACTTTTATCCCACTTCAAGTTAGGGTACGTGGCCTTCCAGTCCTCCATGTTACCCTTACAACAACCCTGAGAGGTAGATTAAGTTGACCATTAGAGATCGGCAGGGCTTTTTTTTGTGTGGCAGGAACTCCTTTGCCTGTTAGGCCACTCCCCCCTGATGTAGCCAGTCCTCTCACAGGGCTCTTTGTACAGGACTTACTCTAAGCTCCAGGAGGATTGGCTGCATAAGGGAGGTGTGGCCTAATATGCAAAGGAGTTCCTGCTGCAAAAAAAAAAGCCCTGGAGATTGGCCCATTTTCAGCCAATGGATTTCAAGGCTGAGCGGCCCATGACAACACACTGTGTTGTCTATTCTCACTCATTACCAAGAAACAAAAATGGGGTTATGATTCCGCAGATTTCAAACAGGGAGTTATTAACAGTCCCTGATTAGGGTTGCCAAGTCCAATTTAAGAAATATCTGGGGACTTTGGGGGTGGAGCCAGGAATCTTTGGGGGTGGAGCCAGGAGACATTGGGGGCGGAGCCGAGAGCAAGAGTGTGACAAGCATAATTGAACTCCAAGGGAGTTCTGGCCATCACATTTAAAGGGACTGCACAAATTTTTAAATGCCTTCCTTCCATAGGAAATAATGAAGGATAGGGGCACCTTCTTTTGGGGCTCATAGAATTGGACCCCCTGGTCCAATCTTTTTGAAACTTGGGAGGCATTTTGGGGAGAGGCACTAGATGCTATACTGAAAATTTGGTGCCTTTATCTCAAAAAAACAGCCACCCCAGAGCCCCCGATACCCGCGGATCAATTCCCCATCATTCCCTATGGGAATCGTTCATAGAGGTGCATAATGGCTGTGGGGGTGGGGCTTCCCCCGCCGGCCAGCTGGCTGGGGGAGGCGAGAAGCCTGTAAAACTGGGGGATCCCCCTCTGGGACCTGGGGATTGGGAAGCCCATCCCTGATGCATGTCCCTCCATGGTACATACATTTTAAAAGAGTGTCTCTGCCATAGTCACACATTACATTTGCAGTTCTACAGAGAGCCAATTCGGTGTAGAGGTTAAGTGCACGGATTCTAATCTGGGAGAATCGGGTTTGATTCCCCACTCCTCCACTTGCAGCTGCTGGGATGGCCTTGGGTCAGCCATAGCTCTTGCAGAGCTATTCCTCTCAAGAACAGTTCTCTCAGAGCTCTCTCAGCCCTACCTACCTCACAGGGTGTCTGTTGTGGGGAGAGGAAGGGAAGGAGATCAGGGATTTTTTTTGAGCAGGAACACACAGGAATGCAGTTCTGGCTGCCTTGGTGTTGGGGGTATAGCCTAATATGCTGGGCTTTTTAAATAGAAACCAATGGTGACATCAATGGGTGTGGCCTAATATGTAAATGAATTCCTCCTGGGCTTTTTCTACAAAAAAAGCTTGAAGGAGATTGTAAACTGCTCTGAGATTCCAAGTGAAGGGCGGGGATAAAACCAACTCTTCTCCTCCTCCTCCTCCTTCTTCTTCTCCTTCTCTTCTTCCTCCTCCTCATTCTTCTTCTTCTTCTTCTTCTTCTTCTCCTCCTCCTCCTCCTTCTTCTTCTCCTCCTCCTTCTTTTTCTCCTTCTTCTTCTCCTCCTTCTTCTCCTCCTTCTTCTCCTTCTTCTCCTCCTTCTTCTCCTCCTCCTCCTTCTCCTTTCTTCTTCTTCTCGTCCTCCTCCTCCTTCTCCTCCTCCTCCTCCTTCTCCTTCTGATTTATAGTAGATGAGCAAACAAAAAATATAGGTGTTGATCCACACAAAGAAAGAGCTAAGGACATCTCATTCTTTGTACATGGCTTCTTTTTGATAGCTCACTTAAGACCACTTAAATCTCTTTCTCACGGTGTCTTGATGAGGCTTGTTTATTCATTGGCTTGTCTTATTTTTGGAATTTAGCCAGCACTGCTATGAAAAATTTGGGCTGAAATGCAAGTGTTTATGTGTCTTTGTGTCATGGTTATAGATTTTTTAATCCTAGCTTGCTTTTCTGGGTCAATTCCAAATCTCTAATAAAAAGCTATCATTTCACTCAAAGGAAGCATTCATATCGGAGCTGCTTGCAAATTCAGCTCGTGGCCTGCTTTTCGGCGGTGAACAGGGAGCTGGCCATTTGAGGAGCTTTCTGAATGTGTCTGACCATATGTGGATGTGTCTGATTTGCACAGTTAGTCTGCTTTCTCACAACTGCCACCCTATGCAATCATCCGTCTCACGGTGCCACCTCCATTTTAAAACAGTAAAAGAAGAAGGGAAGTTTTAAATTGAGACTCACTACTTAAACTCCCAGTGCACCTTTGTGGCCTGCCCATGAACCCAACTAATCTCGCTATCGCTTACTTGCTATCACTTCTCAAATATGTATTCCTCGTTGTCCCCTGTGCAAGCACCAGTCGTTTCCGACTCTGGGGTGACGTCGCTTTCACAACGTTTTCACGGCACGCTTTTGACGGGGTGGTTTGCCGTTGCCTTCCCCGGGCGTCTATGCTTCCTCGGGCCGAGAGAGGTAAAGCTTCAGAGTACCCGTGATCGGGCTTTCTCGGTCATGGCTCCACGCCTATGGAACCAGCTTCGGAGGGATCTGCGGGCCTTGCGGGAATTTGAACAGTTCCGCAGGGCCTGCAAGACCACCCTTTTTCAACTGGCCTTCACCGACTAAAGGGAAACTGCTAGTGGAATCTATATAATAGCACCAATATGTTAATTTTAATGATTTTATTGATTTTAGAGTTTTAGTAGAAATTAATTAATGTGTTAATTAGTTATGTTTAAATACTTTGTAAACTATTGTATCGACTGTGTTGTTAGCCGCCCTGAGCCTGCTTCAGCGGGGAGGGCGGGATATAAATAAAAATTTGATTGATTGATTGATTGATTGATGCTTTCCCCCCAGCAAGCTGGGGACACCTTTTACCAACCTCGGAAGGATGGAAGGCTGAGTCGACCTTGGGCCAGTTTGGTGTAATGAAATCTAGCCAACGTTAGTCATTGAAAGGACAAAGCTGATAAATAAAAGGATATGAATTGATTCTTCGCTTTAAGATGCAAGCGTGCACTTCCTGAATTATGCCTGATCTACAGAAATGCCGCTTGAGAGGGTGGACTCTATGGTGTGGCATCTTGTCTCTGCTAATTGCCTCCCCTCTCCAGATTCTAAGAATTTTCCGGCCTGAATGGGCCACCCTGATTTCACCGCACCGTCCTCCACCCACCCCTGCTTCTTCTGCTAACGCCTCCAACTTAAAGCAGCTAACCCAAGGGTGTCAAGCACGCAGGCGATTTCAAGAGAGAAATGCCTTCTCCAAGCTGGCCGATGGGACAGTGGGGGCTTGAAGAGCCACACAATAGGTGTGAAAGAGCTACATGTGGCTCCTGAACCACAGTTTGACTACCCTCGGTCTACTTCTTGTTGTTCAGTCGCACAGTCGAGTCCATGGACCAAGTCACGCCAGGCCCTCCTGTCTTCTGCCATCCTCTGAAGTCTGCTCAAATTCATGTTTGTTACATCAGAGACGCTGTCCAGCCATCTCCTCTTTTGCCCTCCCCTTCTTTTGCCTTCTGTCTTTCCCAGCATCAGGGTCTTCTCCAGGGAGTGCTGCCTTCTCATTGGGTGGCCAAAGTATTTGAGCTTCAGCTTCTGACCTTCCAGGGAACAGTCTGGGTTGATATCCCTTAGGACTGACCGATTTGATCTTCTTTCAGTCCAAGGGACTCTCAAGAGTCTTCTCCAGCACCACAGCACAAATTCATGTTAGTCACATCAGTAATGCTGTCCAGTCATCTCCTCTTTTGCCGTCCCCTTCTTCTTTCGCCTTCTGTCTTTCCCAGCATCAAGGTCTTCTCCAGGGAGGGCTCCTTTCTCATTGGGTGACCTAAGTATTTGAGCTTCAGCTTCAGCATCTTCCAGGGAACAGTCTGGGTTGATATCCCTTAGGACTGACCGATTTGATCTTCTTGCAGTCCAAGGGACTCTCAAGAGTCTTCTCCAGCACCACAGCACAAATTCATGTTAGTCACATCAGTAACGCTGTCCAGCCATCTCCTCTTTTGCCGTCCCCTTCTTCTTTCGCCTTCTGTCTTTCCCAGCATCAAGGTCTTCTCCAGGGAGGGCTCCTTTCTCACTGGGTGACCTAAGTATTTGAGCTTCAGCTTCAGCATCTTCCAGGGAACAGTCTCGGTTGATTTCCCTTAGGACTGACTGATTTGATCTTCTTGCAGTCCAAGGGACTTCTCCAGCACCACAGCACAAATTCATGTTAGTCACATCAGTAACGCTGTCCAGCCATCTCCTCTTTTGCCATCCCCTTCTTCTTTTGCCTTCTGTCTTTCCCAGCATCAAGGTCTTCTCCAGGGAGTGCTCCCTTCTCATTGGGAGGCCAAAGTATTTGAGCTTCAGCTTCAGCATCTGGCCTTCCAGGGAACAGTCAGGGTTGATTTCCCTTAGGACTGACTGACTTGATCTTCTTGCAGTCCAAGGGACCCTCAAGATTCTTCTCCAGGGACTGCTCCCTTCTCATTTGGTGGCCAAAGTATCTGAGCTTCAGCTTCAGCATCTGACTTTCCAGGGAACAGTCTGGGTTGATTTCCCTTAGGACTGACCGATTTGATCTTCTTGCAGTCCAAGGGAGTCTCAAGAGTCTTCTCCAGCACCACAGCACAAATTCATGTTAGTCGCATCAGTAATGCTGTCCAGCCATCTCATCTTTTGCTGTCCCCTTCTTCTTTCGCCTTCTGTCTTTCCCAGCATCAGGATCTTCTCCAGGGAGTGCTCCCTTCTCATTGGGTGGCCAAAGTATTTGAGCTTCAGCTTCAGCATCTGACCTTCCAGGGAACAGTCTGGCTTGATTTCCCTCAGGACTGACTGATTTGTTCTTCTTGCAGTCCAAGGGACTCTCAAGAGTCTTCTCCAGTGAGTGCTCCCTTCTCATTGGGTGGCCAAATGATTTGCGCTTCAGCTTCAGCATCTGACCTTGCAGGGAACAGTCTGGGTTGATTTCCCTTAGGACTGACTGATCGGATCTTCTTGCAGTCCAAGGGACTCTCGAGAGTCTTCTCCAGTGAGTGCTCCCTTCCCATTGGGTGGCCAAAGTATTTGAGCTTCAGCATCTGACCTTCCAGGGAACAGCCTGGGTTGATTTCCCTTAGGACTGACTGATTGGATCTTCTTGCAGTCCAAGGGACTCTTAGACTGGCATAAAATACCAAGCCAGTCCATCGCTTGCATCTCTGCTGATGACAATTTGCCTCCGTTAATTTAAAACTCATGCCCCATTTTAATCACTCACTCCATAAATCAATTAAAGCTTGCATTGACAGCTTCAGATGAGAGGCTGCCTAGAATTTTTCCTCTTATCCAGTCTGGGGAAAAAGGAAAATCGCTGCAGCGCCTTCTTAATCATGGGTCCCCTCGATATCTGCGGTGTGTTTTCTGACTCCTCGTTTGGGAGTTAAAATAATGAAAAGGACGCTTGACATGCCATAATTCAAGCATCGATATGGCCGGCCTGCTCATTTCCCCGCCCTGATATCTTGGTGTTCTGTAATTTGCCAGGTTAAATATAGAGAGGCTCGCAAATAGACCAATGCATGCTCACAAAGTTTCAGGTTGCGGATAGGGTTGCCTATTCCCAGGTGGGGCAAGGGGAAAGCACAAAAGCAACAACCAACAACTCTGGAAAACTTATGCAATAATATATTAAATGCGAGCCATTTATAATAATAAACACAAGGTTACAAAGTAACAAAAAACACATTCCACCCCGAAAGTCTCCTGGCTCCACCCTCAAAGTCTCCTAGCTCCACCCCCAAAGTGCCTAGCTATTTCTTGAATTGGACTTGGCATAGCATCTGTTGCCTCTCCTCAAAACACCCTCCAATTTTCAAAAACATTGGACCCGGGGGTCCAATTCTATGAGCCCCAAAAGAAGGTGCCCCTCTCCATTATTTCCTATGGAAGGAAGGCATTGAGAAGGTGTGCCGTCCCTTTAAATGTGATGGCCAGAACTCCCTTTGGAGTTCAATTATGCTTGTCACACTCTTGCTCCTGGCTCTGCCCCCCAAAGTCTCCTGGCTCCACCCCCAAAGTCTCCTGGCTCCACCCCCAAAGTCCCCAGATATTTCTAGTATTGGACCAGGGGGTCCAATTCTATGAGCCCCAAAAGAAGGTGCCCCTATCCTTCATTATTTCCTACGGAAGGAAGGCATTGAAAAGGTGTGCGGGCCCTTTAAATGTGATGGCCAGAACTCCCTTTGGAGTTCAATTATGCTTGTCACACCCTTGCTCCTGGCTCCGCCCCCCAAAGCCTCCTGGCTCCACCCCCAAAGTCTCCTGGCTCCACACCCAAAGTCCCCAGATATTTCTAGTATTGGACCAGGGGGTCTAATTCTATGAGCCTCAAAAGAAGGTGCCCCTCTCCTACATTATTTCCAATGGAGGGGGAGGCATTTAACAGGCAGGGTGAAGATTCCCTTCTGACCCTCCTTGTTTGGCTTCTGGGCAGTTTCTTATTAATCACACCTGGCTTCAGAACTGACAAAGAAGCTTCAAGGCGACCTTTCTTGAACTGAGCATTCAGTGTGAAGTGATCCACCCCTGCAAAGAAAAAAAAAAGGCACGTTAGCGCCCGCCACCCCCCTTCTCTTGCTAAATTCATGCGCTGTTAGAAGAAGAGGCTGGGAGAAATAGATGGCCAGGAACCCTCAAGGGTTGCAACGCCCTCTGGAGTGCAGCATCTGATCAGCCAGTGAAATAAATTAAGGCAAATAAAGGAAGGCAAAAGCTGCAGTCCTGCAGTCCTAAGCTCTGCTCACGACCCGAGTCCGATCCCCGGCGGAAGCTGGGTTTTCAGTTAGCCGGCTCGAGGTCGACTCAGCCTTCCATCATTCTGAGGTCATCAAATGAGTACCCAGCCTGAACATAAGAACATGAGAGAAGCCATGTTGGATCAGGCCAATGGCCCATCCAGTTCAACATTCTGTGTCACACAGTGGCCAAATACACACACACACACACTGTGGCTAATAGCCACTGATGGACCTCTGCTCCATATTTTTATCCAATCTCCTCTTAAAGCTGGCTATGCTCGTAGCTGCCACTACCTCCTGTGGCAGTGAATTCCACATGTTAATCATCCTTTGGGTGAAGAAGGACTTCCTTTTATCCGTTTTAACCGGACTGCTCAGCAATTTAATCGAATGCCCACGAGTTCTTGGATTGTGAGAAAGGGAGAAAAGGACTTCTTTCTCTACTTTCTCCATCCCAGGCATAATCTTGTAAACCTCTATCCTCACCTCGCAGTCGACGTTTCTCCAAGCTAAAGAGCCCCAAGTGTTTTAACCTTTCTTCATAGGGAAAGTGTTCCAAACCTTGAATCATTCTCGTTGCCCTTTTCTGCACTTTTTCCAGTGCTATAATATCCTTTTCGAGGTGCGGTGACCAGATTTGTACACAGTATTCCAAATGAGACCGCACCATCGATTTATACAGGGGCATTGTGATTTATAAAGGGGCTGATTTGTTTTCAATTCCCTTCCTAATAATTCCCAGCATGGCGTTGGCCTTTTTTATTGCAATCGCACACTGTCTTCACATTTTCAGTGAGTTATCTACCACAACCCCAAGATCTCTCTCTTGCTCAGTCTCTGCCAGTTCACACCCTGCTAGGGGGAAAGTATAAATGACCAGAGAAGGCAATGGCAAACCACCCCGTAAAAAGTTTGCTGTGAAAACGCTGTGAAAGCAACGTCACCCCAGAGTCAGAAACAACTGGTGATGGCACAGGGGACCTTTCCTTTCCAAATGAGATGAACGCTAACAGCGACTCTTCAATCTGAATTTTAAAAGGGTGATGAGGACTCACCTGGCAGTGAGATGGCAGCGTGCCATTAATAGGGTCCCATCCTTCAGGTAGATCTGGAGAGGAGACGGAATTATAATTCGTCTCCATATTACAATGATTCGTCCCCCTGCTGAAAAATGCTGCTTTGGAGGGTGGACTCTTATGGCATCGGCACCCCGCCCCTGCTAACCTCCCTCCCTTCCCCAGATTTTGGCCTAAAATCTTCAGGAATTTCCCAATCCTCACTTGCAGGGCATTTTTTGTAGAAAAAGCCCCGCAGGAATTCATTTTGCCTCTTAGGCCACACATCCCAGACACCAAGCCAGCTGGAAATATGTTCCTGTCTCAGAGTCTCAGAAGAGTCTCAGAGCGGCTCACAATCTCCTTTACCTTCCTCCCCCCCCCCCACAACAGACACCCTGTGAGGTAGATGAAGATATTGGATTTATATCCCACCCTCCACTCCGAAGAGTCTCAGAGCGGCTCACAATCTCCTTTACCTTCCTCCCCTCACAACAGACACCCTGTGAGGTAGATGAAGATATTGGATTTATATCTCGCCCTCCACTCTGAAGAATCTCAGATCGGCTCACAATCTCCTTTCCCTTCCTCCCCCCCAACAGACACCCTGTGAGGTAGATGAAGATATTGGATTTATATCCCTCCCTCCACTCCGAAGAGTCTCAGAGCGGCTCACAATCTCCTTTCCCTTCCTCCCCCACAACAGACACCCTGAGAGGTGGGTGGGGCTGGAGAGGGCTCTCACAGCAGCTGCCCTTTGAAGGACAACCCCTGCCAGAGCTATGGCTGACCCAAGGCCATGCTAGCAGGTGCAAGTGGAGGAGTGGGGGAATCCAACCCGGTTCTCCCAGATAAGAGTCCGCACACTTAACCACTACACCAAACTGGCCCTACTGGCCCCACCAAACATAGCCCTACAGTTGGGGACCGGATGTTCGAGATGTCATTTTAACAATTCCAAAGTCTTTGTGGAGGTGCAATGACTAACGAAGTCTTCAGCTTCCAACAATGTGTTGTTTATCTGTGCCAGAGCAGCAGATGCTGAATGTGTTGCAATTTCCTTTCTACTAGCAGGACAGCCTCCTTGTTAATTCCCGGCAAGGCTGGGACCAAGCAGGTGGAGTGTTGCCGTGCAGCATCATTAAAGAAATCCCACACTCTGGGGATTTCTGGAAATCCCCCCCACTTCCCATAGGCTACGTGCGAGATGATTAGCTCTTTGGTGAGAACCAGTTCTACGCGGGACAAACAAAATGCACAAACTGGACTACCGTACCAAAACCCATCTCTTCTGAGGCATGATAGCTGCAAGGCATGAATGTCAGATGTTTGACAGCTGCAAGACAAGAAGGAAGGAAGGAAGGAAGGAAGGAAGGAAGGAAGGAAGGAAGGAAGGAAGGAAGGAAGGAAGGAAGGAAGGAAGGAAGGAAGGAAGGAAGGAAGGAAGGAAGGAAGGAAAGAAGGAAAGAAGGAAAGAAGGAAAGCAGGCAGGAAGGGAGGGAGGGAGGGAGGGAGGAAGGAAGGAAGGAAGGAAGGAAGGAAGGAAGGAAGGGAGGAAGGGAGGGAGGGAGGGAGGAAGGAAGGAAGGAAGGAAGGAAGGAAGGAAGGAAGGAAGGAAGGAAGGAAGGAAGGAAGGAAGGAAGGAAGGAAGGAAGGAAGGAAGGAAATAGATGGGGAAAAGGGGAGGGAGGGAGAGGTGAGAAGAAAGCAACTTTAACTTTAAATGCCTTCTCCAAGCTGGCCAATGGGGCAGTGGAGGCTTTGAGAGCCACACAATTGATGGGTTGATGGGTTGTGAACTGGCAGAGACTGACCAAGAGAGAGATCTTGGGGTGGTGGTAGAGAACTCACTGAAAATGTCAAGACAGTGTGCGAATGCAATAAAAAAGGCCAACGCCATGCTGGGAATTATTAGAAAGGGAACTGAAAACAAATCAGCCCCTTTATAAATCACAATGCCCCTGTATAAATCGATGGTGCCACAGTGTGTATATACATATGTGTGTGTGTATGTGTGTACACACACACACATATATTGGCCACATATATTGGCCGCTTTGTGACACAGAGTGTTGGACTGGAGGGGCCATTGGCTTCTCTTATGGCTTCTCTTATGTTCTTACAATATGTGTGAAGGAGCCACAGTTTGGCCACCCCTGGGCTAGTGGCTCAGTGATATGCAGCAGAAGAACAGGGATCTTGCTGATTTGTTACCAGCATTTTAAGGGACAAAAAAACCCAAGACATCCTTATGTTTTTAAATGACATATTCCCACCCCTAATGCTAATAACAGAGCAGGATAGCTGATCCTGAATACTAAAGACAACTGGATATTTAAGGGTTAACCTCGCTTCTTTGCACAGCCCCAAGTCAAATTGAGGTTGCAAGTAGTTGCAATTTGCATTGGATGGATCGAAAAAGACAGGAGACCTTCTCCTTCTCTGTGCCAGCTCTAAGACTTTTGTTTTGTTTTGCTCCACCTTGCTTTCAGTTAATTGTGTTGCTGCCGGTTCTCATTGTTAAGTTTCCTTCTTTTTCTCTTTCTCGGTTATAAGCTGCTGCTTGTCTGTTTTGCAGTCTGGTTTAGCCGTTTTCTCTTTCTTTCTTTTTTTTGCTCGATTGTATTTGCTCCCGATAAGATTGTGTCTCGTTCTTTCGAATGCTGTATGCCGTTGTGCAGAAAGGTGGTAGCAGATCGCCTCTAAATCTTTTAAATAATAAAACGAAACACTGTTGATTTCCTCCTCCCGTGTTCTTCTGTTCTTTTCTTTCTCTTCTTATTTGTTTCCGAGTAGGAGAATCTGGATTACTCTAATATCGTGGTATTAACAGCAAATGCCAGGGAAGACAGAACTGAATACTGTGGCCCAAAATGTTTGCAGAAAAGAGTTAATTTTTTTCCAGAGAGGAAAACTTCCAGTCACTGTTGAATAAACATAAAATTTGCACGCCTGCCTCTTTGTAAAAGGGACCTCCTGGAACAGGAGAGATGAATCTTATCTGTCTCAGCAGAAAAGGAATACAAATGAGGCCGTTCCTCCTCCTTGACACATCTTACCGCACTGAGGAAAGCTAGAATGCTAATTGGGGAATGTCCTGTCTTCCAGCTCATAAATACAATTACGTTTGGTCTATATTTTGCATTCCTCCATTGTTCCTTGGGAGATTGTAATTCTTGCGGTAAACCATCATCTTCCGGATAAGATTGCAGGCTCCTCACGTGGACTGTTTACCTCTCCATTTCAGATTCTTGTCAATAATCTTGATGTGACAGAACATAAGAGAAGCTATGTTGGATCAGGCCAATGGCCCATCCAGTCCAACACTCTGTGTCACAGAAGAACATAAGAGAAGCCATGTTGGATCAGGCCAATGGCCCATCCAGTCCAACACTCTATGTCACATAAGAACATAAGAGAAGCCATGTTGGATCAGGCCAATGGCCCCTCCAGTCCAACACTCTGTGTCACATAAGAACATAAGAGAAGTCATGTTGGATCAGGCCAATGGCCCATCCAGTCCAACACTCTGTGCCACATAAGAATATAAGAGAAGCCATATTGGATCAGGCCAATGGCCCATCCAGTCCAACACTCTGTGTCACATAAGAACATAAGAGAAGCCATGTTGGATCAGGCCAATGGCCCATCCAGTCCAACACTCTGTGTCACATAAGAACATAAGAGAAGCCATGTTGGATCAGGCCAATGGCCCATCCAGTCCAACACTCTGTGCCACATAAGAATATAAGAGAAGCCATATTGGATCAGGCCAATGGCCCATCCAGTCCAACACTCTGTGTCACATAAGAACATAAGAGAAGCCATGTTGGATCAGGCCAATGGCCCATCCAGTCCAACACTCTGTGTCACATAAGAACATAAGAGAAGCCATGTTGGATCAGGCCAATGGCCCCTCCAGTCCAACACTCTGTGTCACATAAGAATATAAGAGAAGCCATGTTGGATCAGGCCAGTGGCCCATCCAGTCCAACACTCTGTCTCACATAAGAACATAAGAGAAGTCATGTTGGATCAGGCCAATGGCCCATCCAGTCCAACACTCTGTGTCACATAAGAACATAAGAGAAGCCATGTTGGATCAGGCCAATGGCCCCTCCAGTCCAACACTCTGTGTCACATAAGAATATAAGAGAAGCCATGTTGGATCAGGCCAATGGCCCATCCAGTCCAACACTCTGTCTCACATAAGAACATAAGAGAAGCCATGTTGGATCAGGCCAATGGCCCCTCCAGTCCAACACTCTGTGTCACATAAGAACATAAGAGAAGCCATGTTGGATCAGGCCAATGGCCCATCCAGTCCAACACTCTGTGTCACATAACAACATAAGAGAAGCCATGTTGGATCAGGCCAATGGCCCCTCCAGTCCAACACTCTGTGTCACAGAAGAACATAAGAGAAGCCATGTTGGATCAGGCCAATGGCCCATCCAGTCCAACACTCTATGTCACATAAGAACATAAGAGAAGCCATGTTGGATCAGGCCAATGGCCCCTCCAGTCCAACACTCTGTGTCACATAAGAACATAAGAGAAGTCATGTTGGATCAGGCCAATGGCCCATCCAGTCCAACACTCTGTGCCACATAAGAATATAAGAGAAGCCATATTGGATCAGGCCAATGGCCCATCCAGTCCAACACTCTGTGTCACATAAGAACATAAGAGAAGCCATGTTGGATCAGGCCAATGGCCCATCCAGTCCAACACTCTGTGTCACATAAGAACATAAGAGAAGCCATGTTGGATCAGGCCAATGGCCCATCCAGTCCAACACTCTGTGCCACATAAGAATATAAGAGAAGCCATATTGGATCAGGCCAATGGCCCATCCAGTCCAACACTCTGTGTCACATAAGAACATAAGAGAAGCCATGTTGGATCAGGCCAATGGCCCATCCAGTCCAACACTCTGTGTCACATAAGAACATAAGAGAAGCCATGTTGGATCAGGCCAATGGCCCCTCCAGTCCAACACTCTGTGTCACATAAGAATATAAGAGAAGCCATGTTGGATCAGGCCAGTGGCCCATCCAGTCCAACACTCTGTCTCACATAAGAACATAAGAGAAGTCATGTTGGATCAGGCCAATGGCCCATCCAGTCCAACACTCTGTGTCACATAAGAACATAAGAGAAGCCATGTTGGATCAGGCCAATGGCCCCTCCAGTCCAACACTCTGTGTCACATAAGAATATAAGAGAAGCCATGTTGGATCAGGCCAATGGCCCATCCAGTCCAACACTCTGTCTCACATAAGAACATAAGAGAAGCCATGTTGGATCAGGCCAATGGCCCCTCCAGTCCAACACTCTGTGTCACATAAGAACATAAGAGAAGCCATGTTGGATCAGGCCAATGGCCCATCCAGTCCAACACTCTGTGTCACATAACAACATAAGAGAAGCCATGTTGGATCAGGCCAATGGCCCCTCCAGTCCAACACTCTGTGTCACATAAGAATATAAGAGAAGCCATGTTGGATCAGGCCAATGGCCCATCCAGTCCAACACTCTGTCTCACATAAGAACATAAGAGAAGCCATAATGGATCAGGCCAATGGCCCATCCAGTCCAACACTCTGTGTCACACAGTGGCCAAAAAACCAGGTGCCATTATGAGGTCCACCAGTGGGGCCAGGACACTAGAAGTCCTCCCACTGTTGCCCCCCCCCCCCCAAGCACCAAGAATACAGAGCATCACTGACTCAAACAGAAAGTTCCAACAATATGCTGTGGCTAATAGCCACTGATGGACCTCTGCTCCATTTGTTTATCCAGTCTCCTCTTGACTTCACCCTCTTTGCTTCTGGCGATAAGACAACTTAAGATGCAGCACTGCCTGTGCATTTTTAGCTCAATCAACCATAAAGATGTCATTTCTTCCCATAAAACTAGCATCCACTTTATTTCCGTCATATCTCAAAACAACCCGGGAAAATATAGGTTACCGTTTTCCCGATACAGGCTATTCAGAGACTTTCCAGGGAGTGCTAAAAGCTGTTCTCGTTGACTCCTTTGATTGAAAGGTATTGTCAGAATGTTCGGAGAGATTGTTTTGAAGGATAAGATAGAAATCTGTTTCTAGCTTTTAATGATGGCTGTTTTGGCACCAAGGACCTTTTAATAGAATCATAGAGCTGGAAGGCGCTGACCTCCAGGGTCACCGAGTCCAACCCCCTGCACAAAGCAGGAAACCCACAAATACATTGCCCCCCCCCACACCACCAGTGATACCTGATCCATGCCCAGAAGATGTGGAGAGAACACTCCAGGATCCCTGGCCAAACTGGCCTGGAGAAAAATTGCTGCGTGACCCCAAAGTGGCAATCAGCATAAGAACATGAGAGAAGCCATGTTAGATCGGGCCAATGGCCCATCCAGTCCAACATTCTGTGTCACACAGCGGCCAAATATATATATATACACACACACACACACACACTGTGGCTAATAGCCACTGATGGACCTCTGCTCCATATTTTTATCTAACCCCCTCTTGAAGGTGGCTATGCTTGTGGCCGCCACCACCTCCTGTGGCAGGGAATTCCACATGTTAATCACCCTTTGGGTGAAGAAGTACTTCCTTTTATCCGTTTTAACCTGACTGCTCAGCAATTTCATCGAATGCCCACGAGTTCTTGTATTGTGAGAAAGGGAGAAAAGGACTTCTTTCTCTACTTTCTCCATCCCATGCATTATCTTGTCAACCTCTATCATGTCACCCGGCAGTCGACGTTTCTCCAAGCTAAAGAGCCCCAAGCGTTTCAACCTTTCTTCATAGGGAAAGTGTTCCAGCCCTTTAATCATTCTAGTTGCCCTTTTCTGGACTTTCTCCAATGCTACAATATCCTTTTTGAGGTGCAGGGACCAGAACTGCACACAGTACTCCAAATGAGACCGCACCATCGATTTATACAGGGGCATTATGATACTGGCTGATTTGTTTTCAAGCATTTCCCTGGGCTTGTAAAAAAGGGCCATCGGAACCAAGTACTGATGCAACCTCTCTTGCCCTCCAACTCATGATCTGCCTAAGCTCGCAGAATCGGCGTGGCTAACAGATGGCCATCTAGCCTTGGTTTAAAAACCTCCCGATGAGAAGAGCCCACCACCTCCCTAGGAAGCCTGTTCCACTGAGGAACCGCTCTAACTCTCAGGAAGTTCTTCCTAATGTTTAGTCAAAAACTCTTCATTTCAACCTGTCGTTTTTGGTCCAACCTTCTGGGGATACAGAAAACAACTCTGCGCCATCATCTATATCAGGGGTGGTCAACGGTAGCTCTCCAGATGTTTTTTGGCCTACAACTCCCATCAGCCCCAGGCAGCATGGCCAATGGCTGGGGCTGATGGGAGTTGTAGGCAAAAAACATCTGGAGAGCTACCATTGGCCACCACAGCCCTTTAAGTTCTTGAAGATGGTGATCCTATCACCTCTCAGTTGTCTCCTCTCCAGGCTAAACATGCCCAGCTCCTTCTGCCTTTCCTCATAGGACTTGGTCTCCAGATCCCTCACCATCTTCATTGCCCTCCTCTGGACATGATCCAGCCTGTCTATATCCTTCTTAAATTATGGTGGCCAAAACTGAACGCAAAACTCTAGCTGAGGTCTAATCGGTGATCTGCTTCTGCTTTTGATACAACTCAAAATTATGTTGATGCAATCTAAAATTCTTATGTCGACACAACCCAAAATTGCATTGGCCTTTTTAGCTGCCTCATCACACTGCTGACTTATGTTCAGCGTAAGGTTCACCACAACCCCTAGACAGGGCATTTTTCATAGAAAAAGCCCAGCAGGAACTCATTCGCACCATGGAAGATCTCAGGCTGAGTGGACTGAAATTAAATCCGACAAAGACGGAGGTCTTGCATCTAAGTTGCTGCGGTCTGGGACCAGAGGTCCGTTTACCAACCTTCGATGGGATGCAGCTTATGCCGGCACCCAAGGTTAAAAGCTTAGAAGTGCTCTTGGATGCCTCCTTAACGACGGAGGCCCAAGTAGCTGCCACTGCCAGGTCAGCTTTCTACCATCTGCGGATGGTAAGGCAGTTGGTTCCCTTTCTTGATCATGACGACTTAGCTACTGTGATCCATGCTACGGTCACCTCAAGATTAGATTACTGCAATGCCCTCTACATGGGGCTGCCCTTGTACCTTGTACCACACATATATTGGCCACTGTGTGACACAGAGTGTTGGACTGGATGGGCCATTGGCCTGATCCAACATGGCTTCTCTCATGTTCTTATGTGACACAGAGTGTTGGACTGGATGGGCCATTGGCCTGATCCAACATGGCTTCTCTTATGTTCTTATGTGACACAGAGTGTTGGAGTGGATGGGTCACTGGCCTGATCCAATATGGCTTCTCTTATGTTCCTATGTGACACAGAGTGTTAGAACATAAGAACATAAGAGAAGCCATGTTGGATCAGGCCAACGGCCCATCAAGTCCAACACTCTGTGTCACACAGTGGCAAAAAATGTTATATACACACATACACTGTGGCTAATAGCCACTGATGGACCTGTGCTCCATACACTGTGGCTAATAGCCACTGATGGACCTGTGCTCCATACACTGTGGCTAATAGCCACTGATGGACCTGTGCTCCATATTTTTATCTAAACCCCTCTTGAAGGTGGCTATACTTGTGGCCGCCACCACCTCCTGTGGCAGTGAATTCCACATGTTAATCACCCTTTGGGTGAAGAAGTACTTCCTTTTATCCGTCTTAACCTGTCTGCTCAGCAATTTCATCGAATGCCCACGAGTTCTTGTATTGTGAGAAAGGGAGAAAAGTACTTCTTTCTCTACTTTCTCCATTCCATGCATTATCTTGTAAACCTCTATCATGTCACCCCGCAGTCGACGTTTCTCCAAGCTAAAGAGTCCCAAGTGTTTCAACCTTTCTTCATAGGGAAAGTGCTCCAGCCCTTTAATCATTCTAGTTGCCCTTCTCTGCACCTTCTCTAAAGCTATAATATCCTTTTTGAGGTGCGGCGACCAGAACTGCACACAGTACTCCAAATGAGACCGCACCATCGATTTATACAGGGGCATTATGATACTGGCTGATTTGTTTTCAATTCCCTTCCTAATAATTCCCAGCATGGCATTGGCCTTTTTTATTGCAAACGCACACTGTCTTGACACTTTCAGTGAGTTATCTATCATGACCCCAAGATCTCTCTCTTGATCAGTCTCTGCCAGTTCACACCCCATCAACTTGTATTTGTAGCTGGGATTCTTAGCCCCAATGTGCATTACTTTGCACTTGGCCACATTGAACCGCATCTGCCACGTTGACGCCCACTCACCCAGCCTCAACAGATCCCTTTGGAGTTCCTCACAATCCTCTCTGGTTCTCACCACCCTGAACAATTTAGTGTCATCCGCAAACTTGGCCACTTCACTGCTCACTCCGAACTCTAAATCATTTATGAACAAGTTAAAAAGCATGGGACCCAGTACCGAGCCCTGCGGCACCCCACTGCTTACCGTCCTCCACTGCGAAGACTGCCCATTTATACTCACTCTCTGCTTCCTATTACTCAGCCAGTTTTTGATCCACAAGAGGACCTGTCCTTTTACTCCATGATTCTCAAGCTTTCTGGCTTCTCTTATGTTCTTCTGTGACACAGAGTGTTGGACTGGATGGGCCATTGGCCTGATCCAACATGGCTTCTCTTATGTTCTTCTGTGACACAGAGTGTTGGACTGGATGGGCCATTGGCCTGACCCAACATGGCTTCTCTTATGTTCTTCTGTGACACAGAGTGTTGGACTGGATGGGCCATTGGCCTGATCCAACATGGCTTCTCTTATGTTCTTATGTGACACAGAGTGTTGGACTGGAGGGGCCATTGGCCTGACCCAACATGGCTTCTCTTATGTTCTTATGTGACACAGAGTGTTGGACTGGAGGGGCCATTGGCCTGACCCAACATGGCTTCTCTTATGTTCTTATGTGACTCAGTGTTGGACTGGATGGGCCATTGGCCTGATCCAACATGGCTTCTCTTATGTTCTTATGTGACACAGAGTGTTGGACTGGAGGGGCCATTGGCCTGACCCAACATGGCTTCTCTTATGTTCTTATGTGACACAGAGTGTTGGACTGGAGGGGCCATTGGCCTGACCCAACATGGCTTCTCTTATGTTCTTATTACCAAATCCGGCGACTCCAGCTAATGCAGAATGCTGCAACCAGGTTGTTAAAGGAGTTCCTTTACAGGAGCACATTCTGCCTGTGCTGAAAGCGCTGCACTGGCTACCGATAGTGTACTGGATTCGCTTCAAGGTGCTGGTTATCTTCTTTAAAGCCCTATATGGCCAGGGTCCTGTATACCTTAGGGACTGCCTTTCCCCATATATGCCCCAGTGAGCACTTGGGTCCAGAACCCAAAACTGGTTGATGGTCCTCAGTATCAAAGAAGCTAGGCTTGCGTCAACAAGAGCCAGGGCCTTTTCCATCGCTGCTCCTAGCTGGTGGAATGAGTTGCCAGAGGAGGCGAGGGCCCTGCGAGAGCTCACACGGTTCCGCAGGGCCTGCAAAACGGCGCTCTTCCACCGCGCTTTTTCATAATGACATCTACAGCGATGGATTGGGCCCAGAAACGCCACCAGTGGCTTGTCTGGGAACTCCGGAAGTTTAAAAACCGACCAGTCTGATTACCACCACTAATATCTCGTTGTTCGGATACATCGAACCAGCACCAGAGGTTTTAAATGTTTTAATGTTTTTATATTGAATATTGTTTAGCTCTCTCGGCTTGACTTCGCGAACGAAGATTTAAGAAGGGTGCAATAGTCCACGTCTGCTGCAGGCTCGCTGGTGGCTGACAAGACCAATGCGGGACAGGCAGGTCTGGCCACAGTGGCTGCAGGGAAAAGTCTGATTCAGGGTTGGTGCTGTAGCAGTGCGATTCTTCCTCAATCTCCTTTTGTCCTCAAGACCAGCTATGCGTGCGTTCTCAAAGGAAGAGACAGCCTGGTGGATGGTGTGCCTCCATGCTTTGCGATCTGAGGCTAGGTCAGGCCACTGGTGATGGCTGATGTGACAGGTGCCAAGGGATTTCTTCAAGGAAATATTTTCTTCAAGAAAATAATATTGTTTATATTTACTGTTAAATGGTTGGGCATGCTATTGCTGACCCTCGTGGGTGGGATATAAATTAAATAAATAAAACAATAAATAATAAATAGGTCAAACCCCCTGATGTTACCATTGTTTCACGCAGGTTTTTTGCAAGGAAATCCCCCAGCAGGAACTCATTTGTATATTAGGCCACACCCCTGAGACCAAGCCATCCGGAACTGTGTTCCTCTGCCTTCCTGCTCAAAAAACGTCCTGCCCCTAGATCCTTTTTTGCACAGACTACTGCCAAGACAAGTCTCCTCCATCCTAGAATTATGCATTAGATTTTATCCACTTAAATGCAGAACTTGACATTTATGCCCATTAACATTAATGAAGGGAAATGGGAAGCGGGACTTAAAAAAGAATTTTGGCAACCATTTTACAGCTCGATGACAAGAGGTGATTAATTCAAGATCGGCTTGGAATATGAACCGGACACGACTAATATAGAAGATTTTCACGTTATAATTGCGAAACTGCGGCATGCAAATTTCTCCGTCCCCTTCCCGTTTCCCCTTCCCATCTCCCTTTGAGTGTAAAATGATTGTGTTATTGAAAAATTCATTTTTTTGCTGTTGTTTTTGTTTTAGCCCGGTTTCCAGCCTGTCAGGAAGAAGAAGAATAATTGCAGATTTATACCCCGCCCTTCTCTCTGAATCAGAGACTCAAAGCGGCTTACAATCTCCTGTATCTTCTCCCCCCACAACAGACATCCTGTGAGGTGGATGGGGCTGAGAGGGCTCTCACAGCAGCTGCCCTTTCAAGGACAACCTCTGCCAGAGCTAATGGTGAACTCAAGGCCAATCCAGCAGGTGCAAGTGGAGGAGTGGGGAATCAAACCCGGTTCTTCCAGATAGGAGTCCATGCACTTAACCACTACTCCAAACTGGCTCTCAGGATCGTCCTGGATCCTGGATCACTACCGGGGAATCAAAAGGTGAGCGTTTGAGCATCTCCTCCCAGAAGCCCTCTGTTACCAGGAAAGATGAAGACAAAGGTCTATCGACTCTTGAATGAAACCAGAGAATCGCAACAGAAAACAAGTGCAGCGGAATGCCAGCTCATAATGAGGCAGTCAGGTTGCCATGGAGAACTCTTACACTCCTTCATCAAGGACTTATTGCGGAATTCTATGATTCCGTGGGTCTCCACCACCAGCTCAACAGGAATGGTGTACATGGGACAATAACCTTCCATTCTATGGTACTCAAGAAGGACCCAGAATAATCCAGAACTGCTTGGTAAAGCAGTCAAGTCCTTCATGAGTGGGCTGAACTTCACCTCCTGCCTCATTAGCATCGCCCTCAGAGTGAAGACGGGAGCAAGAAATCGTGTTGCCTTCCCCTGGTATCGAGATAGGGTTGCCGGGCAACAAAGATTGCTGCTCGCCAGCAAGAAATACCTGCCTCTCCCCCATCTCATGCCAGCTACGCAACCAGCACAAAATGGGGAGAGGTTGGTACTTGTTAAGCCTTACAACAACATCAACAACATCTGGCACGACCTGAAAATGTCAGCATTGCACTGGGGCAACTCTCTAGCATCTGCCCCCGATCTCTGTGGTGTTTCTGGGTGAGTGCTAGAGCAATGGCAGTGCTTCCCGGTCATACCGGAAGTGATGTCATCATGTGGTGATGAAGATCGCCATAGAATCATAGAATTGGAAGGGACCTCCAGGGTCATCTAGTCCAACTCCCTGCACAATGCAGGAAACTCACAAACACCTCCCCCTAAATTCACAGGATACGCATTGCTGTCAGATGGCCATCCAGCCTCTGTTTATAACCTCCAAAAAAAGAGAGCCCACCACCTCCTGAGGAAGCTTGTTCCACTGAGGAACTGCTCTTAACAGTCGGGAAGTTCTTCCTAATGTTGAGCTGGAAACTCTTCTGATTTAATTTCAACCCGTTGGTTCTGGTCCGACCTTCTGGGGCCAAAGAAAACAATGCCGCCAACCTTTTGGTTGGTCTATTTCCACCCGCTGAACAGATGAGCATCAGTGGTCATCGGCAACAATTACCAAGAGTTAGCAGGCACTTGGGAAGGCTACATAAAGGGCTCCAAAGCTGGGGGATCAAGGGGCCTGTTCTAGCCCACCAATTGAGGCTTAGATCAAGATGGGTAGCCATGTTTGTCTGGAGCAGTAGAAAAGAGTCCAGGAGCACCCTGAAGACCAACAACGTTTGTGGCAGGAGAAGAGCTTTCGTGAGTCACTGCTCAGATACATCTTCAGAAACATCTGAAGAAGTGAGCGGTGGTTCATGAGAGCTCCTGCCCTACCACAAAGGTTTGTTAGCCTTCAAGATGCTCCCAGGTTCAATTCCGGACATCTCCAGTAAAGGACCAGGCGGCAGGTGATACGAAAGGCCCTGGAGGGCAGCTGCCAGTCTGAGTACACAAGTCTGACTTTGATGGACTGATGGTCTGATTCAGTATAAAATATCATTTGTTGTTGCTGTTGTTCAGTCGCACAGTCGAGTCCGACTCTTTGCGACCCCGTGGACCAAGTCACGCCAGGCCCTCCTGTCTTCCACCATCCTCCAAAGTCTGCTCAAATTCGTGTTTGTCACATCAGTAATGCTGTCCAGCCATCTCATCTTTTGCTGCCCCCTTCTTCTTTTGCCTTCTGTCTTTCCCAGCATCAGGGTCTTCTCCAGGGAGTGCTCCCTTCTCATTGGGTGGCCAAAGTATTAGAGCTACAGCTTCAGCATCTGACTTTTCAGGGAACACTCCGGGTTGATTTCCCTTAGGACTGACTGATTGGATCTTCTTGCAGTCCCAAGGAAGATCAAGGGACAAAATATAGAACATGGTAAATAGCAAAGCCTAGAACAAAGGTCACTACCTTGAAAATATGCTATATTATGAATGAACACACACACACACACACACAAGGATGGTCTATACCTATGGTTAATTCCATACAAATCACAAATATTACACTTCAGGGCTTTTTTTAGTAAAAGCCCAGGAGAAACTCATTTGCATGTTGGGCCACACCCCCTGACACCATCATTGGTTTATACAGGGGTTTTGTAGGAAAATCCGAGGAGGAACTCATTTGTATATTAGGCCACACCCGCTGACACCATCGGTTCACACTGGGATTTTGTAGAAAAAGCCCAGGAGGAACTCATTTGCATATTGGGCCACACCCCCTGACACCATCGTTGGTTTATACAGAGGGTTGTAGAAAAATCCCAGGAGGAACTTATTTGCATATTAGGCCACACCCCCTGACACCATCATTGGTTCGCACAGGGGTTTTGTAGAAAATGTCCAGGAGAAACTCATTTTCATATTAGGCCACACCAGCTGACACCATCATTGGTTCATGCAGGGGTTTTGTAGAAAAAGCCCAGGAGGAACTCATTTGCATATTAGGCCACACCCACTGACACCATCATTGGTTCACGCAGGGGTTTTGTAGAAAAAGCCCAGGAGGAACTCATTTGCATATTAGACCACACCCCTGATGCCAAGCCAGCTGGAACTGCACTCTTGCTATTTAAAAAAAAGCGCCCAGTTACACATCCATGTCCAAGTATTTCAGCAATGCAGCAAAGTCCATTCCAAACGACTGGAAGAAATCTGAAGGGTCCTTCCATGTGAATCTCTCCTGCCCATGACGCAAAGAGTCTCCTCAACATGAAGCCTTCTGCAGTTTAAGAGTTCACTGGGCTGGCTTGGAAACGACAAGTCACATGAAGGGCAAGGACCCTTCAAGATTTCTATAAGTAGTTTGCAATTGACTTTGTTTGCATTGCTGGAATACTTGCGATAGTTTGGTGTAGTGGTTAAGTGTGCGGACTCTTATCTGGGAGAACCGGGTTTGATTCCCCACTCCTCCACTTGGCCCTGCTGGAATGGCCTTGGGTCAGCCATAGCTCTTGCAGAGTTGTCCTTGAAAGGGTAGCTGCTGCAAGAGCTCTCTCAGCCCTACCTAACTCACAGGGTGTCTGTTATGGGGGAGGAAGATAAAGGAGATTGTCACCACACTGAGATTCAGAGTATAGGGTGGGATATAAATCCAATATCACCATCTTCTTCTTCTCCTTCTTCATTGATGTCTAATTCCGTATGAGTCAGCTTCATGTGTACCAAAGAACTAGTCATGGATGGTCAAATCCCAATAATGCTAAACTACCTCCACTAGGAAGCCGTTTAGCATTTACATTTAGAATCACCTAACAAGTTTTTATCTTGATTTGTTGGAATTGCTTTCTGAAGAGAAGCAGAAGAATTGAAGAAGAATTGCAGGTTTATACCCCGCCCTTCTCTCTGAATCAGAGACTCAGAGCAGCCTACAATCTCCTAGATCTTCTCCCCCCCACAACAGACACCCTGTGAGGTGGGTAGGGCTGAGAGGGCTCTCACAGCAGCTGCCCTTTCAAGGACAACTCCTGCGAGAGCTATGGCTGACCCAAGGCCATTCCAGCAGGTGCAAGTGGAGGAGTGGGGATTCAAACCCAATTCTCCCAGATAAGAGTCCGCGCACTTCACCACTACACCAAACTGGCTGTCCCAAGAGGAGGACAAGGAGCAGTGTTATGAATTTAGTTCTTGGTGTTGGAAGGTTTGAGCTTGAAGCATGCTTCCATTACTCTCCAGGAAGCTGATGCTTACATTCTGATTGGCCATTCTCTTGGAACTGGCCAATCAGGACACGAGACATTTCTCCAGGAACTGCAAATGAAGGATCCTGGAGAGACCAATGAGAGTAACTGTTGCAGGCTAAGGGAAGTGTGGTCTGCCTCTGCCAGACTGTATACAGTTTGCCATGTTCCCTGTGTTTCTTGTGATTGTTTTCTTCTGAATAAAGCATTCTTGCTTCACTAAGAACTGACTGAACTCTCTTCATAACAGAGAGCTTTGATTTCTACCCTGCAGTTCATTACCTGAAGAAGTTGCAGAGCAGCTTACAATCTCCGTTCCCTTCCCCTCCCCACAACAAGCACCCTGTGAGGTAAGTGGAGCTGAGAGAGCTCTGACAGAAACTTCTCTTGAGAGGAACAGCTCTGCGAGAAACTGTGACTGACTCAAGGTCACATCAGAAGGTGCAAGCGGAGGAGTGGGGAATCAAACCCGGTTGTTCCAGATAAGAGTCTGTGTGCTTCACCACACCAAACTGGCTTTCTTTCTTAACCTTCCCTCCGTAACCAGAGCAGGCTGGGTGTTCAATCAAAATAATAGGAAAGTTCTAAAAGAATTTGGGGTAGTTAGTTAAAAAGCATAGGAAGGCAGCAATTTTGGTGGAGGAATGCCAAAAAAAAAAAAATACAGAAGAGCCAACCCCACAGGCAGCTTTCCTATTTTTGTTTTCGTCAGCAAAAAAAGAGCGACAAATAATAGGTCCTTTTGATGTGATCTACAGATGTACCTGTGCATGCGTCGTCTTAGAGCCAGTTTGGTGTAGTGGTTAAGTGTGCGGACTCTTATCTGGGAGAACCAGGTTTGATTCCCCACTCCTCCACTTGCACCTGCTGGAATGGCCTTGGGTCAGCCATAGCTCTAATAGAGAGCCAGTTGGGTGTAGTGGTTAGGTGCACAGACTCTTATCTGGGAGAACCGGGTTTGATTCCCCACTCCTCCACTTGCACCTGCTGGAATGGCCTTGGGGCAGCCATAGCTCTGGCAAAGGTTGTCCTTGAAAGGGCAGCTGCTGTGAGAGTCTTCTCCAGCCCCACCCACCTCACAGGGTGTCTGTTGTGGGGGTGGAAGGGAAAGGAGCCGCTCTTAAACTCTTCGGGGTGGAGGGTGGGATATAAATCCAATATCTTCATCTACCTCACAGGGTGTCTGTTGTGGGGGAGGAAGGGAAAGGAGATTGTGAGCCGCTCTGAGAGACTTCGGAGTGGAGGGTGGGATATAAATCCAGTATCTTCATCTACCTCACAGGGTGTCTGTTGTGGGGGAGGAAGGGAAAGGAGATTGTGAGCCGCTCTGAGACTCTTCGGAGTGGAGGGCGGGATATAAATCCAATATCTTCATCTACCTCACAGAGTGTCTGTTGTGGGGGAGGAAGGGAAAGAAGATTGTGAGTCCCTCTGAGACTCTTCGGAGTGGAGGGTGGGATATAGATCCAATATCTTCATCTACCTCACAGAGTGTCTGTTGTGGGGGAGGAAGGTAAAGGAGATTGTGAGCCGCTCTGAGACTCTTCGGAGTGGAGGGTGGGATATAAATCCAATATCTTCATCTACCTCACAGAGTGTCTGTTGTGGGGGAGGAAGGGAAAGGAGATTGTGAGCCGCTCTGAGACTCTTCGGAGTGGAGGGCAGGATATAAATCCAATATCTTCATCTACCTCACAGGGTGTCTGTTGTGGGGGAGGAAGGGAAAGGAGATTGTGAGCCGCTCTGAGACTCTTTGGAGTGGAGGGCGGGATATAAATCCTATATCTTCTTCTTCTTCTAGATTAATTGCTGTGTCAATCGTTTTATTATTATATTGATCTGAAAAAAGGCAGATACGTTGTATAAAAAAAGTAAGCCTATTCGATGCAGAGCCGTTCCTGTGCCTACAAGACCACACATAACCCTGCTGGGATAGCAAATATCTGCGGCTGCACGAAACGAATGAAAATTGTCCCTCTGTGCTTGCAAATTGGAGCAACGATGCCCATGCATGATAACCAGTTGTCTTTATGAATATTCAGCAGGCCTTATCTGCGGCCGCCACCTCTCCGATGACTCCCAATTGCCAATTATACATTTCAGAGCAGCGGCGGTATATTAACCAGGCAGCTCTGGAAGGAGTTGTGATTTGAAAGGAATTTCTTTGCATGTCCCGCTCTGTTTTTGCAGCAAGCCCAAGGGCTAAATCAACTGCTGTTAAACTTTTCCACAACTGGAAGGTGACGGCCGTCATACGCTCCATTTGCAAGGCAGCTAGAAGCGACTTAATAATAAAACAGGAAAATTGCAAAATAAGATATAGTTGTGCTGGTAATGCTAGAACTCAAGCTCACCCAATGAAACAGATGGGATAGCTCTTTAGGAAAGACAAAAGGAAGTTCTTATCTTTTTACCGATCTCAGTATTCACTCTTCAGCCAATGGCTGAACCATCAATGGAACGTATGTAGAGCCCTGCTGGGGCAGACCAGTGGTCTATCTAGTCCAGCATCCTGTCTCACACAGAGGCCAACCAGTTTCTCTGGAGGACCAACAATAGGGCACAGAGATCGAGGCCTTCTCCTGAGGAGAACATCAGAACCCTGCTGGATCAGACCAATGGTTCATATAGTTCAGCATCCTGTCTGACACAGTAGCCAATCAGTTCCTCTGGAGGGCCAACAACAGGGCAGAGAGGCCGAGGCCTTTTCCTGAGAAGAACATGGGAAGAGTCCTGCTGGATCACACCAGTGAGGGTCCATCTAGTCCAGCCTCCTGTCTCACACAGTGGCCACCCAGTTCCTCTGGAGGGCCAACAACAGGGCAGAGAGGCCGAGGCCTTCCCCTGAGAAGAACATCAGAAGAGCCCTGCTGGATCAGATCAGGGAGGGTCCATCTGGTCCAGCTTCCTGTCTCACATAATGGCCAACTAGTTCCTCTGGAGGGCCAACAATAGGGCAGAGAGGCCAAGGCCTTCTCCTGAGAAGAACATTGGAAGAGTCCATCAGGTCCAGCTTCCTGTCTCACATAATGGCCAACCAGTTCCTCTGGAGGGCCAATAACAGGGCAGAGAGGCAGAGGCCTTTTCCTGAGAAGAACATCAGAAGAGCCCTGCTGGATCAGACCAGTGAGGGTCCATGTAGTCCAGCCTCCTGTCTCACACAGTGGCCAACTAGTTCCTCTGGAGAGCCAACAACAGGGCAGAGAGGCCGAGGCCTTTTCCTGAGAAGAACATCAGAAGAGCCCTGCTGGATCAGACCAGTGAGGGTCCATCTAGTCCAGCCTCCTGTCTCATACAGTGGCCAACCAGTTCCTCTGGAGGGCCAACAACAGGGCAGAGAGGCCGAGGCCTTTTCCTGAGAAGAACATCAGAAGAGCCCTGCTGGATCAGACCAGTGAGGGTCCATCTAGTCCAGCCTCCTGTCTCACACAGTAGCCACCCAGTTCCTCTGGAGGGCCCACATCAGGGCAGAGAGGCTGAGGCCTTCCCCTGAGAAGAACATCAAAAGAGCCCTGCTGGATCAGACCAGTAAGGGTCCATCTGGTCCAGCTTCCTGTCTCACATAATGGCCAACTAGTTCCTCTGGAGGGCCAACAATAGGGCACAGAGTTTGAGGCCTTCCCCTGGTAAGAGCATCAGAAGAGCCCTGCTACTCTGTGTGCGTGTGTGTGTGTGTGAAAGAGAGATGCTCAGATGTTGTCCACATTTTTACAGGTACCAGTGAATGCCGCTGATATGTATAGGTAATAATATGCATCATGATGATTTTGTACTGGGAATTCAGTGCAAGAAATGGCATAAGCAGTCTGATTTGATTCACCCAAGGGAGATACAAAATTGAAACGGGACTTTTCAAGTGGAAACGGTAGAACTGAGAAAATTTGCTCAGTCCTAACACGAACTCATACATGTGCTTGCTCTGTACGTGTGATCAGAAATATGTCTCTGACTGTGTGGGATATTGTGTGGAGTAATGGAGGACTCACTTCAAAATGGATGCAGACAGGGGAGGGAGGGACGGTGGCTCAGCAGTAGAGCATCTGCTTGGTAAGCAGAACGTCCCAGGTTCAATCCCCAGCAAGTAGGTATGAAAAACTTCTGCTTGAGACCCTGGAGAGCTGCTGCCAGTCTGAGTAGACCAGACTGATTATGATGGACCGAAGGTCTGATTCAGTATAAGGCAGCTTCACATGTGTGTATATACCCTTGAGAAAATGCTGAGAGCCCTGGGAATGTTCAGTCTGGAGAAGAGGAGATGGAGGTGGTGGTGGGGGGCACAGGATTGCTTTCTTAAAGGGACTGTCACTTACAGGATGGCAGGAAGCTGTTCCGATTGGTAGCAGAGGGGAGGACTCACAAGAATGGGTTTAAATTAAGGATAGGAAGGTACTGGTTGGATATTAGGAAAACCTTCTCCCCCTCCCAAGTAAGAGTTGTTCAACAGTGGAATCAGCTACCTAGAGAGATGGTGAACTGGAAGTCTTTAGCCAGTTTGGTGTAGTGATTAAGTGCGCAGAATCTTATCTGGGAGAACTGGGTTTGATTCCCTACTCCTCCACTTGCAGCTGCTGGAATGGCCTTGGGTCAGCCATAGCTCTAACAGAGAGCCAGTTTGGTGTAGTGGTTAAGTGCATGGACTCTTATCTGGGAGAACTGGGTTTGATTCCCCACTCCTCCACTTGCACCTGCTGGCATGGCCTTGGGTTAGCCATAGCGATCACAGGAGTTGTTCTTGAAAGGGCAGCTTCTGGGAGAGCCCTCTCAGCCCCACCCACCTCACAGGGTGTCTGTTGTGGGGGGAGAAGATATAGGAGATTGTATGCCGCTCTGAGTCTCTGATTCAGAGAGAAGAGCGGGGTATACATCAGCAGTCTTCTTCTTCTTCGTCTTCTTCTTCTAGCAGCGGCTGAACAAACACTTGTCTGGGATGCTCTCGACTGATGCAGCATTGAGTAAGAGGGTTGGACTAGATGGCCTCTATGGCCCCTGCCAAATCTGGGATTCTATGATTCTGTTCTTTGATTCTATGATTCTGAATCAACCCATAAAGAGGATAGTGTCTCTCTCCAATGATTCTGTCTCTGGCCACATGGAGATGATGTATACTTATCCTTTCTACGTGTCTGTCTTGTTTTTAACTGTTAATTGTTAGTTACTTGGTTATAGTTTTAATTTTGTTACACTCAACCTTCTGAGTACCCACGCTGTTTCCGTGGTTGCGTTTCTTCCTAACCCCGCTTTGGTTTTTTTCTTTCCCACCCAAATTAACATCCAACGATGCAACCGTTGTAATCATCTAGTTTAGGCTACATCAAAGTCATTTTTCCCCCTGTTTGCTTAAATTAAATATCGTCTCCTCCAGGGGCTGACGGATGAAGCCATGCTGTGAGGTTTTATGGCATCTGTATTACTTACTGCAAGCTTGTATAACAGATTGCGCTAAGGTCCCAATCTATCCCAAGATGAATATAGCGTGTGTTGCTCTGAAACAGGAGACAACAAACTAATGAAAAACCAAGGCAAGAGCTTGTGCGGAAAACTCCCACGCCATATTTTTTTTCTTAACACACTGTGCCGATCTTCACAAGGCAGAAGGTATTGCATGTAGTTTACGGTTTGAGATGCTTTACAGTGCAATCCTAAACAGACTTATACCCTTCTAAGTCTTTTGAAGCCGATATGGGTTTGAGAGATAAAACACTGCTAAGATTGCACTGCTGTTGGGTCAGACTGACTCTCAGAAGATACGGCAGGAAAAGAGCTAATTTTTTACTTTTTGCTGCACTGTTTCGTTAGCTGTCAGTCTCCAGGTGGGAGCTGGGGATCCCACAGATGGACAGGCAGACAGTCAGACGGACGGTCAGACAGACAGATAGATGGATGACAGACAGACAGAGACAGAAAGATAGATAGACGGACGGATGGACAGATGGAAGACAGACAGACAGCGTCACGCTCTCAGGGTGGAGGCAGGCAGGCAGGAGTCCAAAGCCAGTCCAAGGTCAAAGTCCAGGAAGTCAAGCAGGAGTCAAATCACTAATGCAGAATCACAAACCGGAATCGGAAGTCAATGTCCAAAAGCCAAAAGGTCAGGGTGCCAAGGAAATCAAGCAGGTCAGGGTCAGGAAGGAGCGGGGATGCAAAGCCAGAGAATAGACTTGTTGCTTCCACTCAGTTACCAGGGCCTGGGTGGGAGCTATATGGGAGTCTCAATCAGCCTGCTCCCTGGGTGGCAGTGACTCTGCTAGAACTCAGGGCTGAGAGACCTGAAGCCTCGGCGTGCCTCATGTCTTTGCTCTGAAAGTTCTTTCCAGAGCCTGCTTCGAACTCTTGAGATGAGAGGAGGAGAGCTTGGAGGAGATTGATGATCAACAGCTGACACTGGTGCCTGGAGAGTGGTTGATGGGCCAGCTGCTGTTTGTTCAGCTGAGGAACTGGCTGGCAACTCTTCCAGGTCTGTTAACCCTTCCAGCTCCTCCTCTTCAGGGCTCATGACAGACAGACAGATGGACCGACGGATGGATGGATGGATGGATGGATGGATGGATGGATGGATGGATGGATGGATGGATGGAGAAACCACAGCTCATCTCCAGACCTTAGTGGACTCTTTGCCATTGTGCTCCATGGAAGTCTCTGTTCTCCCCAGACTCGATCTTGAAATCTCCAGGACTTTCCCAACCTGGATTTGGTAACACTAACCTCCATCCTCTGCTGATGGTCGGGGGTGACGTGGCAACCCTCTGCCAGGCTTAAATCCCTTTGTCCAAATGAACCAATATTTGGCTTCTCTGTCAACCGCCACCTTACTTTTCAGCAGTTTGTGATTGACCATTTCCTTACTAAAATTAGAATGTTTGTGAAGATTCCATGTTATTTCAGCAGCTCACAGGAGACTGGAAGCAAGATGTTAGTCATAAATGTGAGCCAGTTTGCCGTAGTGGTTAAGTGCGCGGACTCTTATCTGGAAAAACCGGGTTTGATTCCCCACTCCTCCACCTGCAGCTGCTGGAATGGCCTTGGGTCAGCCATAGCTCTCGCAGAGTTGTCCTTGAAAGGGAAGTATTGTTCAGTAGCATTTCCTGATTCCTTCCCTGACCAAATCTACCTCAAAAAAACAACCCCCCCCCCAGAGCCCCAGATACTCACAGATCAATTCTCCATTATCACTTATGGGAATTGGTCTCCATAGGGAATAATGGAGTGCCCAGCAGACTTTTCCCTCCCCCACCCCCCTTTCTAATTACCCTGAAGCGGGGAGGGGGAGGGCCTTAGGGTTGCCAAGTCCAATTCGAGAAATATCTGGGGAATTTGGGGGTGGAGCCAGGAGAAAGGTTGTGACAAGCATAATTGAACTCCAAAGGGAGTTCTGGCCCTCACATTTCAAAAGACCGCACACCTTTTAAATGCTTTCCCATTGTTGGAAATAAAGAAGGATAGGGGGACCTTCTTTGGGGGCTCATAGAATTGGACCTTCTAGTCCAATCCTTTTGAAACCTGGAGGGTATTTTGGGAAGAGCCACTGGATACTATGCCGCAAATGTTGTGCCTTTATCTCAAAAAACAGCCTCCCCAGAGCCCCAGCCTCCCCAGCCGCAGATCAATTCTCCGTTATACCCTATGGGAATCAATCTTCATAGGAAATAATGAAGTGCCCAGCAGACATATTCCCTCCCCAATCCCACCCCTGCTTTCTGATGACCCTGAAGCGGGGGAAGGGCCTCCAAACCCGGGGATTTCCTGCCCCCACCTGGGGATTGGCAACCCTACTACCAGGAATTGTGCATATGTTATTTCTTGTGCAGCTTGTTAAAGCCTCAGGTGAAACAGGGCTATATGTGCTTCCCAGTTGGTGTTGATAGAAGCCAGTTTGATGTAGTGGTTAAGTGTGCAGACTCTTATCTGGGACAACTGGGTTTGATTCTCCACTCCTCCACTTGCACCTGCTGGGATGGCCTTGGGTCAGCCATAGCTCTGGCAGAGGTTGTCCTTGAAAGGGCAGCTGCTGTGAGAGCCCTCTCCAGCCCACCCACCTCACAGGGTGTCTGTTGTGTGTGGGGGGGAGGTAAAGGAGATTGTGAGCCGGTCTGAGACTCTTCGGAGTGGAGGGCGGAATATAAATCCAATATCTTCATCTACCTCACAGGATGTCTCTTGTGGTGGGGGGGGGGAAGGTAAAGGAGATTGTGAGCCTCTCTGAGACTCTTCGGAGTGGAGGGTGGGATATAAATCCAATATCTTCATCTACCTCACAGGGTGTCTGTTGTGGGGAGGGGCAAGGTAAAGGAGATTGTGAGCCGCTCTGAGGCTCTTCGGAGTGGAGGGTGGGATATAAATCCAATATCTTCATCTACCTCACAGGGTGTCTGTTGTGGGGGAGGAAGGGAAAGGAGATTGTGAGCCGCTTTGAGACTCTTCGGAGTGGAGGGTGGGATATAAATCCAATATCTTCTTCTTCCCTGTTGCTGAATTGCGCTCTGCTTCTCATGTGAAATAGCAATTTACTGCTTTTTGCCTGTACATCTTGAAAAATTGCGAAGTTGCGCTGTGTCGCCTTAGCGGAATAACGCTGTGAATTTTTCTACACACACCTTCCTGGCTGTAAGGATTGTTATCCTCCTGGAATTGTACTTCACGGCTTTTCAAGGCTTTCCCCGGACTTCTATCAACAAGAAAGGAACTTTTGTTTGAAAGATAAGACTCTGAGCGTTTTCCCACATAGCTTACCTCGGAGCGACGTCCCTCTTCACCGCGCAGTGTCTGCGCGGATTTCGCACCAACTGCTCCGCTAAAAACCAGTTTACATCTACGACGCAAAAGCCGCGGCTCTTCCTGGTTATGCGGAGCAGTTGCTGCGCGGTGAAGAGGGACGTCGCTCCGAGGTAACCTATGTGGGAAAACGCTCTCTGTCTTCGGGGGATTATATTCTGGCCTTTGTTTATGGTTTTGCAATTATGCATTACAATCTATTGTCTCTTTAACAAGTATTTATTTATAGAAAGTTTTTCATAGTAAGGTGGGTTGTTCGTGGATGCCTTTGGGCTTTTTTCCTGCCCCACCTGGGGATTGGCAACCATACCACCAGGAATTGGGTATCATCCTCCCATCTTCTCCACAAGATGGAAAGTTCAACGCTGCCTCTCTGGATTAGACTCCTTCTCTTATCTCCACTGTGTCTGTTCTGAGAGCCTTTGAGACGAAAGAATTAATTAAAATTGAGGGAAAGAAAGCAAACAGGAAGAACTCATTTCACACAGCCAGCGACAACAAAACAAACTGATCAGCAATTAGTTGCGTGGCAGCCCCCGAGAATCCCTTTTCACGCTCAACAAATTGAATTCTTTTATATTCTCTTCTTGTGTTTCCTAGCTGGTGAAATGCATTACCAACTGCACTTGGAGGGAAACTGGAGGTTCCTTAGAAGTTTATCAGGAATTCCTTCACTGACAGGCATGGTAGTAGTAGGGTCAGGGGTGGAATTCTAGCAGGAGCTCCTTTGCATATTAGGCCACACCTCCCTGATGTAGCCAATCCTCCAAGAGCTTACAAGGCTCTTTTTTATAAGCTCTTAGAGGATTGGCTACATCAGGGGTGTGTGGCCTAATATGCAAAGAAGCGCCTGCTAGAATTCCACCCCTGAGTAGGGTTGCCAGCCTCCAGGTGGGGCCTGGAGATCTCCTGCTTTTCCAACCGATCTCCAGTTGGCAGAGATCAGCTCCCCTGCAGAAAATGGCTGCTTTGTTTCGTTATTATTTATTTATGACTTTTAATTTCTATCCCGCCCTCTCCGCAAGCGGACTCAGGGCGGCTAACAACATTCATTTTCACAAGTTAGAAACTAATAAAAAACAAAAAAAAATATAATTACAATTTTTTAAATTTCCTAAAAAAACCATTCCGTGGTGATGTATCGCTGCAATATACATCGTGGGCGAGTTCTTCTTTTCAGACGGTGATCACCTAGCACTCTATGTGATGTCGGGTGGCAGCTCTCTCCCTGTTAGATATCAAAGGCCTGTCGAAACAATTTGGTCTTACAGACCCTGCGGAAAGCAGAGAGATCCCGCAGGGCTTTTATGGCCTCTGGGAGAGCATTCCACAATTCTGGTGCTACCATCGAGAAGGCCCTAGCTCGCGTCGAATGCAACCTAGCCTCCTTTGGTCCAGGGATGGAGCCTATGGCATTGTACCATGCTGAGGCCCCTCCCCTCTCCAAACCCTGCCCTTTCCTGGCTTCACCCCCAAAGTCTCCAGGTGTTTTCTAACACAGACCTGGTCACCTACGCAGTAGCTGTGGACAGGCTCCTCCAAATGACCAGTTGCACAACTCTTAACAGTCTTCCCATATGACATGTGGCCCCATGAGTAGATTCTAGGTCAGGGGTCTCCAACTTTTTTGAGCCTGTGGGCACTTTGGGAATTCTGACACGGTATGGGGGATGCAGCTACAAAATGGCTGCCATTGCTTCGTTGCAGTCCCACAGTGAAGATCCCTTGCGTCGTGGTGGCAGCATAGCTACCCTTGGTCCTGCTCCAGAAACTCTAGCGAGGGCAGAATGCAGCAGCCTGGTTGTTAGCATCGAGGCCTATCCAGGAATGGATGCATCTGGTGCTGCACGACCTGCACTGGCTACCCATCGAGTACCAGATCCATTTCAAGGTGTTGGTCCTTACCTTTATTCCCTTTACAGCCTGGGGCCTGCATAGGCTTCACAAATGCCCCACCCTGTCGGGGGACCCCTGGTTAGCAGCCTTTCCCCCCGCTCTCCAAAAACGTGGAAGCGGGGGTGGAGTGGTGGGGGTGGGGAAACGGCATGGCCTCCCTTCGCGAGGTGCATGCTGGGACTCGTAGTCCTTGCGTCCTCTCCGGCTGCTACAGGCGTCTCCTCGGGGAGTCTGGCCGGCGGGGGGGGGGGGGGAGCTCTGCCCTCAGAGCACCATGTGCGTTTTTACCTCTGGAGGCTTCAGTCGCTGATTGAAAGGCTTCCTCTTGGGATGGGGTGTCTGTGTTACTTTGAAAAAGTTGGCAGCAACTCGTGAGTAGAGAGGCCGATCCCCCTTCAGTGTTGCCAGAAATGTGCGGGGGGGGGGGGGAGTCTGCTGAGTACTTCATTATTCTCTATGTGGAGATCGATTCTCAAAGGGTATGATGGGGAATTGGTCTGGAGGTTTCGGGGGCTCTGGGGGCGCTGTTTTTTGAGGTAGAGGCACCAAATTTTCAGTATAGTATCTAGTGACTCTCCCCAAAGCATCCCCCAAGTTTCAAAATGATTAGACCATGGGGTCCAATTCTATGAGCCCCAAAAGAAGGTGCCCCTATCCTTCATTATTTCCTATGGAAGGAAGACATTTAAAAAGGTGTGCGGTCCCTTTAAATGTGATGGCCAGAGCTCCCTTGGAGTTCAATTATGCTTGTCACACCCTTGTTCCTGGCTCCACCCCGACGTCTCCTGGCTCCACCCCCAAAGTCCCCAGATATTTCTTGAATTGGACTTGGCAACCCTAGGCCTGCATATCTTTGGGACTGCCTCTCCCCATAAGTGGCCGCGTGGCTCAGAGTGGTAAAGAGAGCAGTACAGTGGTCTGAACTCTCTGCTCACTACCTGAGTTCTATCCCAGCGGAAGCTGGTTCAGGTAGCGAGCCCAAGGTCGACTCAGCCTTCCATCCTTCTGAGGTCGGTCAAATGAGTACCCAGCTTGCTGGGGGGAAAGTGTAGATGACTGGGGAAGGCAACGGCAAACCACCCCGTAAAAAGTCTGCCGTAAAAACGTTGTGGAAGCAGTCGGAAACGACTGGTGCTTGCACAGGGGACCTTTCCTTTTTCCTCCCCATACGAGCCGCCCAGGGCACTATGATCAGTTACACAGCATCTTCTTGTGATCCGTGGGCCTAAGGATGCCCATCTGGCTTCGACAATGGTCAGGGCCTTTTTGGTCCAGGCCCCCACCTGGTGGAATGAGCTCCCATTGGAGATTTGGGCCCTGCAGGACCTATCTAACTTCCGCAGGGCCTGCAAGATGGATCTCTTCTGCCAGGCTTTCAACTGATCCAGCGGGCATCCTATGAAGTCATTGCTCCCCCAGCACCCTACCATCAGGGTCCTCAAGCTGTGTCGAAAGCTCCCAACCTACGCGATGGCGTGTTGTTTGTTGTACTGATAAGTGCTATTGAATCTGATCGACGTATCTGTGGTTATGATGTTTTTGAAGTGATTTATTTTAATGTTGTTTTAATGTTGCAAGTTGCCCTGAGCCCGCTTGCAGGATAGGGCAGGGTATAAATTGAAAAATTAAATTAAATTAAACACTGGTGGGCATCTTCTCAGATCATATGAAGATATTGGATTTATATTCCGCCCTCCACTCCGAAGAGTCTCAGAGTGGCTCACAATCTCCTTTACCTTTCTCCCCTACAACAGACACCCTGTGAGGTAGATGAAGATATTGGATTTATATCCCGCCCTCCGCTCCGAAGAGTCTCAGAGTGGCTCACAATCCCCTTTCCCTTCCTCCCCCACAACAGACACCCTGTGAGGTAGATGAAGATATTGGATTTATATCCCGCCCTCCACTCCGAAGAGTCTCAGAGCGGCTCACAATCTCCTTTACCTTCCTCCCCCACAACAGACACCCTGTGAGGTGGGTGGGGCTGGAGAGGGCTCTCACAGCAGCTGCGCTTTCAAGGACAACCTCTGCCAGGGCTATGGCTGACCCAAGGCTATTCCAGCAGGTGCAAGTGGAGGAGTAGGGAATCAAACCCGGTTCTCCAAGATAAGAGTCCGCACACTTAACCACTACACCGAACTGGCTGATGGGAGATCTCTAGGAGCCTGATTCAGCCCTTGCACCACACGTTTGACACCCCTGCCCTAAAGATTGAAAGTCTGGAAGTCACCTGATAAAGCTGAGACTATAGAATATACATGAAACAAGTCTCCCACATCTATGCTTACTGTGCTCTGGTATCCTACCAGCTACATGGCCATGTGTTGTACAATCCTTGATATGATTTGATTTGATTTATTAGATTTATATCCCGCCCTCCCCGCCGTAGCAGGCTCAGGGTGGCTCACAACAGTAAAAACAATCACAATCACAACAAAACAATTCAATTCCATCAAATATTAACTAAACATTTAAAACAATCCATCAGTTCAACGCTTAAACAATTAAAACAATTTACACAATTAAAACAATTTGGTGCTAATGTCTTGTTCCTTCCACTCGTAGCATCTAATTTATCTGGAGTGCATAATCTGATCGGGCTGGAAGGGTGAGTTTATTACTCAGCTCGTAAAATACCTATGTCCGAGAGACAGAATTCACAATTCAGGACCTCCAGTGTCTTTGCTTTCAGAAGACTCGATTCTGTTACCCCATCCAAGGCCGCCTCTGTATATGTTCTGTATCATTTTGCATTGCACCACATTTTATTGTCTTTCCGGGAAACCCACGTCTCGTGCATCTGCTCCAAAAATCAATAGGTGTTGCTGGAGATGTTGCCACTTCGGTCTCACTAATTGAATCTCTTTCTTCTACGTGTTATAAGCAGCTGTTGTGCCAGTTCCCATTCATAGACAGCACTTAACCTGGATTTCCGCTCAACTTCCCCTGATTCGCTTGGCCAACTGATGATAAAAGGGGCCACTAGCTGTGCGGCAGAGCACGTTAAGCAAGAATCTCTTGTATACAAAGCCGTCCTGCCAACCATAGCAGATTGTGATGCTCTGGAAGCAGCCAGCCAATGGCTGGAATGGGGATAGATCCAGGTGGGCAGCCATGTTGGTTTGAAGCAATAGAATGGAGTTGGAGCCCAGGAGCACTTTCAAGACCAACAGAGTTTTATTCAAGGCGTGAGCTTTCATGTACATGCACACTTCTTCAGATACAAGGAAATGGAAGAAAACCATTCAAACTTATAGACAAACATCTTTCAGTCCGTCCGTCCATCTGTCTATCTGTCTGTCTGTCTGTCTGTCTATCTATCTATCTATCTATCTATCTATCTATCTATCTATCTATCTATCTATCTATCTATCTATCTATCTATCCATCTATCCATCATCTATCTGTCTGTCTATCATCTATGTCTGTCTGTCTGTCTGTCTGTCTGTCTGTCTGTCTGTCTGTCTGTCTGTCTGTCTGTCTGTCTGTCTGTCTGTCTGTCTATCTATCTATCTATCTATCTATCTATCTATCTATCTATCTATCTATCTATCTATCTATCTATCTATCATCTTCCAGAGTAGAACAATAAGACAGTTTTGATAAAGTTACAGTCCATGAATGGTGGAAAACGTTTTCAGTCCAAAAACAGGTGTTCTACAAATATAGGCATTCTTCCAAACAGGAGAGAAGGATCCCTGAACCCAACTTGCTATTCAAATATAAGCAGTTTCGTGTCTTTCTCAAGAGCTTTGTCCTTTCTCAATTAGTGTCTCAACCAATTTTCTTTCAAATGGAACACAGTCGCCTCCAGCAATCACATAGAGTGTAAGCTTCACCAATATCTCCTATTTGGAAGCTTGTCTCTTGTTCGAGAGAAGGTCTGTTGGCTAGCGGAGGAAAGGAGGAAAGCGCTATCTATGGCACTATGTTTGTAGAACACCTGTTTTTGGTCTGCAAAGGTTTTCCACCACTCATGGGCTGTATATATGCTTGTTGTGAATTGCATGGTCTTCTGGTTGTATCTGTCCACTTGGGGGGAGGGCAGCACTCACCATAAACCATTTTTATGTCCCTTCAGGTTGCATGGGACATGGTGTGGGAGAGGAGGATGTGATGTCAGTGACATCACCAACACTGCTATGTCACTTCCAGGTACAACCAGGACGTGTCAATGGGTGACGTTAGGAATTGCTGGAAACACTGTGATAAAACTGAAGTTTCCAGTGATTCCTAGAGCTACTCATCGTCACTTCCAGATAGCAACCAGAAATAATGTACCTACACAGAGGCTGGCAGTGTTTTTATTGTTCATTTTCTTAGCTAAGCTTAGCTTAGCTTTCTTAGCAGCAAATTGGTGGGACGCCCCCTGCCACCCGGTAACCCTACTTGTGACAAACCGGAGCTTAGTCCGGCCTCTGTCTCTGACTACACCATCGCGAGGGACTCAGTGCCAGCTAACACTTGTTCTCTGAAAGATTTTACAAACCCACCTTCTCCTCCCCACTGCTTTTCCCAGCATGATCGTTCTTGTACCGTTACTGATCTCTCAGCTCCTTCTTTCTTTCAACTTTTCACCTTTGTTTCCCAGTATTGACACAGCCTGGTTGTTAATCCCTTCCTCAACCTGCTCCTTTTGTTCCGGCCTTATTAGAATGCGAGCCTACACGCAGGGAGCTGTAGAAGAATCTATAATGTGTGTGCGGCACAGTAGCCTTTGAAACCGTCTGGCCGGGCTGCTGCTACGGCACGGAACAGGGCCGGATTAACAAATAAGCTGAGTAGGCAACGGCCTATGGGCCCCTACGCCACCCGGGCCAGTTTGCCTCTCTCTGCCTCTCCCCTGCAGCTTTGTCAAAGGGACTTTTGAGAAGGTGCCTGCAAGAGATATTAGGAGATAATTTGGAAGGGGCCCACCAAGATTTCGACTGTCTAAGGGTCTCCACAGGATTTAATCAGGCACTGGCACAGAATGTTCACAAACGGTACAAGTGTTTCAGGATGAAAGACAAAGACGTTGCAATGAGGGAAGTGGGGAGTCATCAGTTTGGCTAGGAAGGACACCATAGAAATTATCAGCCCACTGTTGGAAGGGTTCCTTGGCCGATCAAATAAACTCAAATTAGATTATCTTCTGTCAGATAGGAACCACCAGACAGGTGGGCTAGGTTCTGCTCCCAGGTTTATAAAGAATGCAAAAAGCGAGACAAATAGGCCAAACAAAATATTTTAACAAATTTTAAAGTGACCTTTTACAAGGTTTAAAGGGTTAAATAGTAATCTTTTATATATTTTTTTGCTGTTATAACCCCCAAGTCATCAAATCTTAATATGTAGACTCTTTGTGGGACTTTTTATAAGGTACTTTTCAGGTTGTTCTAAAGGACTTACATGTCCTGGTTAATGACTGTAATAATAAGCGGAACTGAACACCCTAGGAACAAAGACGTCATTTTGAGAACTTGATAGATATTCCGGGGAAATATAGGACAGAGAAACCCAGAGGACTGAAGGAAGGTTATTTAATTATTTAGTAGATTTATATTCTGCCCTTTCCCATGAAAGGTCTCAGGATGGATTACAGATATAAATAAAAAAAGTAAAAGTAGTCCCCTGTGCAAGCACCAGTAATTTTTGACTCTGGGTGACATTGCTTTCACAATGTTTTCACAGCAGACCTTTTTACAGGGTGGTTTGCCATTGCCTTCCCCAGTCATCTACGCTTTCCCCCCAGCAAGCTGGGTGCTCATTTTACCGACCTCGGAAGGATGGAAGGCAGTCAACCTGGAGCCGGCTACCTGAACCAGCTTCCTCTGGGATCGAACTCAGGTCGTGAGCAGAGGGCTCCGACTGCAGTACTGCAGCTTTACCACTCTGTGCACAGGGCTCTTACAGATATAAATAGATAACAATTAAAACCCAACAATACAACAATAATAAAACAACATCAAAACAAAGCCAATAAGATAAGAACAAAGCCTAGGTGGTGGGGGCATGTTTCACAGATTAAAACGTATCTATCGGCCCAAGATGTGATAGTCAGAATGGTAAAATGATAGTCACTGTGGGGGGGACAAACAGATGGTTTCATCAGTCTGTTTGGTGTAGTGGTTAACTGCGTGGACTCTTATCTGGGAGAAATGGGTTTGATTCCCCACTCCTCCACTTGCACCTGTTAGCATGGCCTTGGGTCAGCCATAGCTCTGGCAGAGGTTGTCCTTGAAAGGGCGGCTGCTGTGAGAGCCCTCTCCAGCCCCACCCACCTCACAGGGTGTCTGTAGTGGGGGAGGAAGGTAAAGGAGATTGTGAGCCGCTCTGAGACACTTCGGAGTGGAGGGATATAAATCCAATGTCTTCATCTACCTCACAGGGTGTCTGTTGTGTGTGTGGGGGGGAGGTAAAGGAGATTGTGAGCCCCTCTTAGACTCTTCAGAGTGGAGGGCGGGATATAAATCCAATATCTTCATCTACCTCACAGGGTGTCTGTTGTGGGGAAGGGGGGAAGGTAAAGGAGATTGTGAGCCTCTCTGAGACTCTTCAGAGTGGAGGGTGGGATATAAATCCAATATCATCATCTACCTCACAGGGTGTCTGTTGTGGGGGACGAAGGTAAAGGAGATTGTGAGCTGCTCTGAGACTCTTCGGAGTGGAGGGCGGGATATAAATCCAATATCTTCATCTACCTCACAGGGTGTCTGTTGTCGGGGAGGAAGGTAAAGGAGATTGTGAGCCGCTCTGAGACTCTTCGGAATGGAGGGCGGGATATAAATCCAATATCTTCTTCTTCAATAGGCTTGAATTCAGTCAGAAAGGGACCCCAACAGTGATTTCTCCAGTCTCTTGGGGGGAAATCTAGATGTCAATATTTCTTCAAACAACCGAAGGGAGGGAAGGGAGGAGGTCACAGACAGAGAGCGTTGTCCAATTAAGTGTGGCCAAGCAAAGAGACACCCAGCTAATTACTGAGTTGGCAATCGCCTGCCGGAACTAATTGCGTTGATAACAGCACAATTTTTTTCTGGCTTAATCCTTGAAAATCTTTCCATCCTGGAGAATTTATTAATTGCCCTCCCCTGATTGGCTGCGTTGACTTGGCCCTGCTTCCAGCGGCAGAAATCGTGCAAGTCGGAGTTAATATTTTACTCTCTTCAGGCATTCAGCCGTTCTCACGCCTTTTGCCTGGGGGTGAAGCATTGCAGACCTGCTTCGGCCTTCTCCGCAGAGGATGATTGCCGAGAAACAGACTCTTGCTTTCTTCTGGAGAGCTGGTTTGGTGTAGTGGTTTGGTGTAGTGGTTAAGTGTGCGGACTCTTATCTGGGAGAGCCGGGTTTGATTCCCCACTCCTCCACTTGCACCTGCTAGCATGGCCTTGGGTCAGCCATAGCTCTGGCAGAGGTTGTCCTTGAAAGGGCAGCTGCTGTGAGAGCCCTCTCCAGCCCTACCCACCTCACAGGGTGACTGTTGTGGGGGAGGAAGGTAAAGGAGATTGTGAGCCGCTCTGAGACTCTTCGGAGTGGAGGGCGGGATATAAATCCAATATCTTCTTCTATCTTCTTCTTCTCCTTCCAGTCTGAATTGTACAGTTCTTATTCAGGCCACATCTAGGGTTGGCGAGTCCAATTCTAGAAATATTTGGGGATGGAGCCAGGAGACTTTGGGGGTGGAACCGGGAGACATTGAGGGTGGAGTCAGGAGCAAGGGTGTGACAAGCATCATTGAACTCCCAAGGGAGTTCTGGCCATCACATTTAAAGGGACGGCACACCTTTTTAAATGCCTTCTTTCCATAGGAAATAATGAAGATGGGCACCTTCCTTTGGGGCTCATAGAATTGGACCTCCTGGTCCAATCTTTTTGAAACCTGGGGGGGGGGGGGGTATTTGGGGGGAGGCACTGGATGCTATACTGATAATTTGGTCTTTCTACCTCAAAAAACAGCCCCCCCCAGAGCCCCAAATACCCACGAATCAATTCTCCATGATTTCCTATGGGAATAAGTCTCCATAGGGAATAATAGAGTTCCCAGCAGACATTTCCCTCCCCTCCCCCCGCTTTCCGATGACCCTGAAGTGGGGGGCAGGGCCTCCAAACCGGGGATCCCCTGCCCCCACCTGGGGATTGGCAACCCTAGCCGCATCTTATTTCCAATATCCTTTCCTGAAAGAACAGGACATTTTGCTGTTAGGTTTTGCTAGTAAAGGTGTCGTTGCTGGGCTCCAGGTTAGGGTAGTCGAACTCAAGGTAGTAATTAGGTAACCCCAAGGTTCTGTGGTGACCAGCCTCATGCACACTCAAAGATACTGGAAACGTGGATATAATTCCTAAAGCCAAAAATACAATCAAATATAATTAAATAACAACAATAGGTTCAAAGTGAGCAAGGGTTCCAGACGATGGGTCAAAAACCCATTTCGCATTCAAATACCAAACAGAAATGTCATAAGTCAATAAATACGCATTAAGTAAATCCAGTCCAGTTCTTCTGATTCTTCAGACACAAAGCAAAGCACAACTTCTTGGCATGGAGCTATGCACGAATAATGTCTTGGTGCGATGAGGTAATACTCACTTGTCCTCATTTAGATCCATTCCAGTCCGGCTTCCGCCTGGGCCATGGGACAGAGACAGTATTGGTCGCCCTCTTGGATGATCTCCGGCGACATCTGGACCGAGGCGGTGCAGCGGTATTGCTGTTGTTAGACCTTTCGGCCGCGTTCGATATGGCCGCCTCGCCAACGCTGGGATTCAGGGACTAGCCTTGCAGTGGCTTTCCTCTTTGCTGGAGGGTCGGGGACAAAGGGTGGCAATTGGGGGAGAGCTGTCCCGGAGACACCTACTTAACTGTGGGGTGCCTCAGGGGGCAGTTCTCTCCCCGACGTTATTTAACATCTACATGCGCCCCCTTGCCCAGATTGCCCGGAGATAAGGGCTGGGTTGTCACCAGTATGCGGATGACACCCAGCTCTATCTACTGATTGGCGGCCGGGCTGCTGATATCCCTATAAACTTGGACCGGGCGTTGCAAGCTGTGGCAGATTGGATTAGGTCGAGTGGGCTGAAATTGAATCCAGCGAAGACAGAGGTCCTTTGCCTAGGGCGCGGTGGTCCGGAGGGAGGGATCTCCCTTCCAGCTTTTGACGGTGCATCACTGGTACCAGTGCGCAGGGTCAGGAGCTTGGGAGTGCTACTGGAGTCTTCCTTGACAATGGAGGCCCAGATAGCAGCCACTGCCAAATCCGCCTTCTTTCATCTTAGGCGGGCGAGGCAGTTGGCTCCCTTCCTGGAACGCAATGACCTGGCAACAGTGATCCATGCAACGGTCACCTCGAGGCTGGATTACTGTAATGCCCTCTACATGGGGCTGCCCCTGTGCTGAACTCGGAAACTGCAGCTAGTGCAGAATGCAGCAGCCAGACTGCTATTGGGCCCTACCTTGGTGGGAACATGTGCAGCCTAGGCTGCAGAAGCTGTATTGGCTGCCAATTGTTTACCGAGTTCGTTACAAGGTGCTGGTTATTACCTTTAAAGCCCTATATGGCCGAGGACCTGCCTACCTTAGGGACCGCCTCTCTCCATATGTTCCCCAGAGAGCACTACGATCCAGTTCACAAAACCTTCTGGAAGTACCTGGGCCAAAAGAGGCCAAATTAAAAACAACTAGAGAACAGGCCTTCTCTATAAAAGCACCCCAATGGTGGAACCAGCTGCCGGAAGAGGTGCGGGCCCTGCAGGATCTTGGCCAATTCCGTAGGGCCTGCAAAACCGCCCTCTTCCGGCTAGCCTACTAAGATGGACCTTGAAATAAACATCACGCCATCATTAACATAACTGAGATAGTAGCACTATTAGATTATATTTTTTAGACTGTTTTTAGATTATTTAATATTTAATTGTTAACTGTATTGAACTGTATAATCTTGTTTTATTGTTCTAATATGGCTTTTGCCATGTCTTGTAAGCTGCCCTGAGCCTGCCCTTGGTGGGGAGGGCGGGGTATAAATAAAATTTATTATTATTATTATTATTATTATTATTATTATTATTATTATTATTATTATTATTATTATTATTATTACTACTATTTCACACAGAAGCTTTATCTAGCTTTGAAGTTTGGCGTAGTGGTTAAGTGCGCGGACTCTTATCTGGGAGAACTGGTTTGATTCCCCACTCTTCCACTTGCACCTGCGGGAATGGCCTTGTAGCTCTTGTAGGAGTTGTCCTTGAAAGGGCACCTTCTGGGAGAGCTCGCTCAGCCCCACCCACCTCACAGGGCATCTGTTGTGGAGGAAGAAGATAAAGGAGATCGTGAGCCGCTCTGAGACTCTGATTCAGAGAGATGGGCGGGGTCTAAATCTACGGTCTCCTTAACGTTCATCCATTCAAAACATGGCAAGAATGCTTCATAGTGCAGTCAATTCTCAGGGCATGTGCAGAAATTTCTCAGGGCATGAGCAGGAAATCTCCCCTGGAGAAAATGGTAAACTCAATAGCATTATACCCCACTGAAGTTCCTCCCCATACCAAGCCCCGGCCTCCTCAGGCTCTGTCCCCCAAACCTCCAGGTATTTCCCAACCCAAAGTTTACAACCCTGCTCTAGGTGAGGCCTGCAGATCTCCTGGAATTGCAACATCTCCATGCTACATATATCAGTTATACTGGAGAAAATGGCTGCTTTGGTGGGTGGACTCTATGGACTCTAGAGCAGGGGATGTCAAACATGCAGCCGGGGGGGCTGAATCAGGCCCCCGGAAGGCTCCTATCGGGCCCCTGCACAACTGGCTCTTGTCTGCTTCCTTCCTTCCGCATCTCAGCTTGCTTTGCAAGGCAAGCTACAGAGCAAAACCTCAATTTTCTCCATTGGCTGAGGCTCCTCCCCCTCCTGTTCCCTGGGGAGGAAGGGAAAGAGCCAGAGCTCCCATCAGGCCCCTCGATCAGCTGGCTGTCATCTGCTTCCTTCTCCCTCTCTCTTGCTTCCTTCTGCATCACAGCTTGCTTTGCCAGGCTTGCTCAATTGCACAGGAGCTACAGAACAAAACCTCTATTTTCACCATTGGCTGAGGCTCCTCCCTTGGGGAGGAAGTGGGAGAGGAATAACTTGCTTTGCCAGGTTCTCTCAGTTGCACAGCAGAGCTACCGAGCCAAGCCTCTCTTCCTTCAATCGGCTGAATCTCCTCCCCTCCTGGTCCCCTGGGGAAGGAAGGAAAGAGCCGGAGCTTCCTTTGCCCAGTTCCCTGGATCCCATGGGAGAGATACAAAGAAAGCACCTTTAAGACCAACAAGCGCTAAGGTTTTAAGCATGCTTTATTTTAAGGTGTGTTTTTAAAAAAATAATAAAAAAAATCTTTAGTCATGTTTGTCTGTGTCCTTTAAAAAGTGTATATCTCTGCTTCCTAATCTTAAATACGTACAAACATGGCACAGCCCAACATGGCCAGCCAGCAAATTCTCATTTAGGTCAGATCTGGCCCCTCATAACAAATAAGTTTGACACCAACGGTAGCTCTCCAGACGTTTTTTGGCTACAACTCCCGTCAGCCCCAGCCATTGGCCATGCTGGCTGGGGCTGATGGGAGTTGTAGGCAATAAACATCCGGAGAGCTACCGTTGGCCACCTCTGCTCTAGAGAGCCAGTTTGGTGTAGTTGTTAAGTGTGCAGACTCTTATCTGGGAGAACCGGGTTTGATTCCCCACTCCTCCACTTGCACCTGCTGGCATGGCCTTGGGTCAGCCACAGTGGTTAAGTGAGCGGACTCTTATCTGGGAGAACCGGGTTTGATCCCCACTCCTCCACTTGCACCTGCTGGCATGGCCTTGGGTCAGCCACAGTGGTTAAGTGAGCGGACTCTTATCTGGGAGAACCGGGTTTGATTCCCCACTCCTCCACTTGCACCTGCTGGCATGGCCTTGGGTCAGCCACAGTGGTTAAGTGAGCGGACTCTTATCTGGGAGAAACCGGGTTTGATTCCCCACTCCTCCACTTGCAGCTGCTGGAATGGCCTTGGGTCTGTCATAGCTCTGGCAGAGGTTGTCCTTGAAAGGGCAGCTGCTGGGAGAGTCCTCTCCAGCCCCACCCACCTCACAGGGTGTCTGTTGCGGGGGAGGAAGGGAAAGGAGATTGTGAGCCGCTCTGAGACTCTTTGGAGTGGAGGGCGGGATATAAATCCAATATCTTCATCTACCTCACAGGGTGTCCGTTGTGGAGGAGGAAGGGAAAGGAGATTGTGAGCCGCTCTGAGACTCTTCGGAGTGGAGGGGCGGGATGTAAATCCAATATCTTCATCTACCTCACAGGGTGTCTGTTGTGGGGGAGGAAGGGAAAGGAGATTGTGAGCCGCTCTGAGACTCTTCGGAGTGGAGGGCGGGATGTAAATCCAATATCTTCTTCTTCTTCTAGAGCATCCCCAGTGTGATGTGCCCAGCATGATGACATCACTTCCAGGTGACCTTGTAATGCAGGACACGTCATACGACAATGGGGCTCTTTGGGGAGTGGTGATCCCCTGGTGTTCTGCTCCGTGCTGGTGGGTTGTGGCCCCCCAAACCGGGGGGATCCCCCAACCTCAGCGGGAGCTTGACAGCCCTATAATCAACTCAACTAGTTTTGCTTTCAAGCCTTTCTGTTTGGTGCTTATATGTAGAGTTGTCAGGCCCCTCCTGGCCACTAGTGGGTGACAGTGAGACTTACCAGTACAAAGAAGAAGGCCCTAGGGGCTGTATCGCCAGGGTCACATAGGAAATTACGTTAGCATGTCAGCAACTTCTGATGACCCTCTGGTATTTGGGCAAAAACTCGACAGTAAAAACTGGCTTCTACCACAGAACTTTTGCCCAAATACCAGAGTGTCACCCAGAAGATGCTGTCGTGATGATGTCACTTCCGGTGCAATACCAGAAATGTGGTCTAAACCTTCTCCTTTCTACTGGTAAGTCCCCCCCCCACTAGCCAGCTGGTCAGCAGCTGAGGTGCAGGAGCTGACAATGGGGTCTCCCCCCCCATTCCTACGGGGGTCTGGCTACCGTACTAGCATGCCATTCTCCAGGTGGGGCCTGGAGATCTCTGGGAATTACAACTCATCTCCAGATGAGCTCCTCCAGAGAAAACGGTAGTAGTGGAGGGTAGCTCTAGGATGTTACATTTGAACTGAGGTCCCTACCCCGGCCAAACTTTGTCCTCCCAAATCTCCACCCACCCCCCCCCCCCCCCCCCGCCCCACAAATCTTCAAGAATTTCCCAACCTGGAGCTGGCAACCATATTTACATGCCAGAGAGAGCTGACAACCAGGGGTGGAATTCTAGCAGGAGCTCCTTTGCATATTAGGCCACACACCCCTGATGTAGCCAATCCTCTGAGAGCTTACAAAAAAGAGCCTTGTAAGCTCTCGGAGGATTGGCTACATCAGGGGGCGTGTGGCCTAATATGCAAAGGAGCTCCTGCTAGAATTCCACCCTTGCTGATAACTAAGCCAAAATGTACAGATCTAGTACAACTTGCGTTTTGATTTCGACAAAGCAAAAGAAATATATTAACCTGTGTACATAAGATTTTTTGGGGTACCCAAAATTTGTAAAAGCTTTGAAGGGTTGTTCTCAGGTGATAATGAACATTAAAATGTTTGCAGTTCCTCAGAGCGCTTTTAATTTTTTTCCCCCTCCTTAGTCATCAATATTCATGAGGCTGCTCAGAAGTAAATGAATTTCTCAGTCAATTCAATTAACTACCATACCAGTTATGGAAGGCCGCTACACTTTAAGAACATAAGAGAAGCCATGTTGGATCAGGCCAATGGGCCCATCCAGTCCAACACTCTGTATCACACAGTGGCCAAAAATGTATATATATATATACACACACACACACTGTGGCTAATAGCTACTGATGGACCTATTTTTATCTAACACCCTCTTGAAGCTGGCTAGGCTTGTAGCCACCACCACCTCCTGTGGCAGTGAATTCCACATGTTAATCACCCGTTGGGTGAAGAAGTACCTCCTTTTATCCGTTCTAACCCGACTGCTCAGCAATTTCATTGAATGCCCACGAGTTCTTGTATTGTGAGAAAGGGAGAAAAGGACTTCTCCATCCCAGGCATAATCTTGTAAACCTCTATCATGTCACCCCACAGTCGACGTTTCTCCAAGCTAAAGAGCCCCAAGCGTTTTAACCTTTCTTCATAGGGAAAGTGTTCCAAACCTGTAATCATTCTAGTTGCCCTTTTCTGCACTTTTTCCAGTGCTATAATATCCTTTTTGAGGTGCGGTGACCAGAACTGCACACAGTACTCCAAATGAGACCGCACCATCGATTTATACAGGGGCATTATGATACTGGCTGATTTTCAATTACTAGCTATTACAACCAGAGTCGTTTTAAAGTCACTTTATTTCATTGAGATTCTCAGGGCAGGAAATAACTTCCTGGGCCAACATAGAGAAGTATATTATCAGTAAAAAAGGATCAAGGTAGCCCTCTGTGCAAACACCAAGTCGTTACCAACCCACAGGGATGATGTCGCATCGGAGCGTTTTCACGGCAGACTTTTTATGAGATGGTTTGCCATTGTCTTCCCCAGTTATCGACACTTTCCCCCCCAGCAAGCTGGGTCTTCGTTTGACCGACCGTGGAAGGATGGAAGGCTGAGTCAACCTGGAGCCGGCTACCTGAACCCAGCTTCCGTAGGGATCGAACAGGTCGTGAGCAGAGCTTGGACTGCGGGACTGCAGCTTATCATGCTATGCATTAACTCACTGACATCCCTGGGCGTTTCCTTCGGGGTTGGGGGGGATTGATAGAAGTTTATAAAATGATGCATGGGATGGACACAGTTGACCAAGAAAAACTTTTCTCCCTCTCCCAAAAGACTAGATCTCCAGGGCATCCCATGAAGCCGATGCGCAGTAGGTTCAGGACGGACAAAAGGAAATCCTGCTTTACACAGAGAGTGATTAAAAAGTGGAATTTGCTGGCAGAGGATGTGGCGATGGCCACCAGAATAATCCGATTTCCAAGGGGATCAGATAGATTCACGAGGTCAGAGGATAAGTCTATCAATGGCTAGTAGCTGTGGAGACTGAGAGGAACCCCCTAGGGTTGCCAGCCCCCAGGTGAGACCTGGAGATCTCCCATTTTTGCAACTGATCTCCTACTGGCAGAGATCAGCTCCCCTGGAGAAAGTTACAAGCCAAGAGACAACGTGTTCTTGAAATACTTTAAGATTAATCAAAACCTCTTCAAGGAAATTTACAAACATTCATTATTTTTACAGAATGAATTTAAAAAGGTCAAGGGAGTCCCCTGTGTAAGCACCAGTCGCTTCCGACTCTGGGGTGACGTTTCACAACGTTTTCACGGCAGACTTTTGACGGGGTGGTTTGCCATTGCCTTCCCCAGTCATCTCCACTTCCCCCCCAGCAAGCTGGGGACTCATTTGACCAACCTCGGAAGGATGGAAGGCTGAGTCAACCTGGAGCTGGCTACCTGAACCAGCTTCTGCTGGGATCGAACTCAGGTTGTGAGCAGAGAGCTCAGACTGCAGTACTGCAGCTTTAGCACTCTGCACCACGGGGCTCTTCGCAGAACTAATTTACTAAGAAGTTAATCCACACTCTCAATGGAGCGCAGAGTTTTTAAACACTCAAAAAGAATGCTGCTAACAAAGACAAACTGACAAATAGGAAGCCTGAGAAGCGCTAATGCCGCTTGAAGAAATGGACTAACTGCATATAAATTGCTTTTGAGCATCGGTTCCAGACGATGGAAGTAAATTGATCAGAGGACGTTTGAATCGAAGCATGTGATTTCACCTGGGACCCGTCTTGTCAATTGTACTTCTCTTCAGCATCTAAATCCATCCTTCAAATCATTTTTGAAATTTTTCTTCATCATTTACCTTGTTCCCTCACGAAGAGGTCTGCGTGTCGACATCGCTACACTTGATCTTTCGACCATATGTGGTGGACTTGTGAAAAGGCGAAACAATTTTGGCAAATGATCAAGCAGGAGATTTCGAAAGCCTTGGGATATGATATCCAGAAGGCACCAGATATTTTCCTGTTGGGATTACAAATGGAAAAATTCCAGAAGAAAGATAGAACAATAATGTGGTACATGCTTTCAGCTGCACGGACTTTATATGCACAAATGTGGAAACAAGATAAAATACCAGAAGTATGGGAATGGACTCCGAAAGTTATGCATTGGAATGAAATGGACAAACTTACAAGAATCTTTAAAGAATAAGATTTAGAGAATTTTAAGAATGACTGGAGAAAATTTCAAAAAATATATTGAAAAACAATGGAATGCTAAAGGACATCTGGTGATCTTCGACAATGGTTAACTTTTAAAGAAACAATATATGGATTACAGTTTTTTGGATTATTGGATTAATGGATAATAACTGGTTTTTTATATATATATTTTTCTTACTTCCTAACAATTAAGAAGAAATAACATGATGATGGATTATTATTATAACTTTTAGATTTTTTGGAAAAAAGATTCTTTAATAGATAGAGTTTATTACCTTATAACCAATAAGATTAAATAATAATATGGGGACGATTATTAAGAGGTGTGCGCTGCTGGGGGTCACAAAAGGGGAGGGGGTGGGGTGGCGAAAAAGTTGTATATGTGTACTAACGTTTAATGATAAATGTTGATATGTGGATACAGCATATTACAGCACAATAAAATTGTTTTTACACAAACATTGCTACACTTGAGTAGCACGTCCTTGTTGTCAGAACTTGGATGAACTTCAACAGAGTCCAATACTTGTAGCAAGTTAGGAATCTTTATTGGAAGAACTTCAGTACTATAGAAACGAAATAACAGTAATGGCGATTCTGGGCAGTTGGTTACATTTTATGCCCACAGCAAAGCATAATAAAACAATAAGTCACAGTGATTCACACGGTTTCGAGCGGTTGTCTCTTTCCCAGCCTTCGTTATCAGCTAAGAGGGATGCCCCCCTATTGTGAAGGCCAAACGGCCCGGCTTCAAAGAGCACCTGTGGATGTTAAGCAGAGACTTTCTGCCGCCTGTCTTACCGCCCTAAATATTTAGCATAGCAAAGAGGCTTGGGTCAATGACCGCTATCAATATCCTGAGTTACAACATGGAGACAGTTCGGCTAAGCTAAGAGATCACAGTTACAAGTTCTGACACTTGTGGACTCTTATGTGATGGGACTCTCAAACCTTACAGAGACACAGAGAGAGACAGAGAGAGAGAGCCAGTTTGGTGTAGTGGTTAAGTGTGCGGACTCTTATCTGGGAGAACCGGGTTTGATTCCCCACTCCTCCACTTGCACCTGCTGGAATGGCCTTGGGTCAGCCATAGCTCTGGCAGAGGTTGTCCTTGAAAGGGCAGCTGCTGTGAGAGCCCTCTCCAGCCCCACCCACCTCACAGGGTGTCTGTTGTGGGGGAGGAAGGTAAAGGAGATTGTGAGCCGCTCTGAGACTCTTCGGAGTGGAGGGCGGGATATAAATCCAATATCTTCATCTTCTTCTTCTTCTACATTGGTTTACTATTTGTTAGTTTGTCTTTGTTAGCAATGTTATTTTTATTTGCGAGTTTAAAAACTCTCAGTGCTCCACTGAGAATGTGGGTTAGTTTCTAAGTAAATTCATTCTGTAAAAATAATGAATGTTTGTAAATTTCCTTGAAGAGGTTTTGATTAATCTTACAGTATTTCAAGAACACGTTGTCTCTTGGCTTGTAACTTTCTGGTGTTCTTCCCTTTTGGTGTACACATCCCCTGGAGAAAATGGCTGATTGGAAGAGTGGACTCTAGGGTATTGTGCCATGCTGAGACCCCTCCCCTCCCCTCGCCAAACCCCACCCTCTCTCATATCCACCCCCAAAGTCTTCAGGTATTTTCCAACACAGACCTGCATATCCTAAATTGGCCTCTCTGAATGTAGGGCATTCATTTCATTGGGGCTGATTCATAATGAGAATTACATCCACCCTTCCTGTTTGGTGTAGTGGTTTGAAAGCTGGCTTATGGTGACCTCATAGGGCAAAGGTGTCAAACATGTGGCCTGAGGGCCGGACAGACCCCCAGAGGGCTCCTATCAGGCCTACAAGCAACTCACTGTCATCTGCTTCCATCTTTCCATCTTGCTTCCTTCTGCATCACAGCTTGCTTTGTCAGGCTTGCCCAATCGCACAGGAGCTACAGAGCAAAGCCTCTATTTTCTCCCTCAGCTGGCCAGCTCATGAAGCAACCCACGGACAAAAACTCGCAGTGCCCAGCCATTTCATGTTTCCCCCTAGGTCTTAGGCTCAAAGCATTGACCCTGATATTTCTGTAATGAACATCAGTAAATCAAAAGTAAGTTTTCAACTTACAGATAATACCCCTGAACAGCATGCTCAAGATTGCTACAGCACAGACATGGTCTCCAGATTCTGATGCAATAATTCAGAGCAAGAGGTGTCAGTTATCAGAGATACGAAATAGTGCAAGGGTGCAAATATTTTAAGTTTTGAAAAACCTTCAATTGTGTTTGTCTGTGTCCTTTATAAAGTTTATATCTCTGCTACCTGGCGTTACATTTCATGACACACACGGCCCTCATAACAAATGAGTTCGACACCCCTGCCCTACAGGGTTGTTATAAGTTGACTGAAACTTGACAGTAAAAAAAAAAATGTATGAATTACAGCAGATTTAGAACCAGGTTTAAAATAACGCACTTGCAAGGATGACTATGCGTGCCAAGGAATTTGTGGCGCCCACAATTCAAGCACCATTGCAAAGAAATTCACCTTGGACCCAAACATGTTATGAAAGCTTCATCTACCATGATAAAGTCCTTGGTATTTGTAGCCAACAGTTTGGTAGAATGAATGGGGGGGGGGGAGACAGAGACACAGAGAGAGACAGAGAGAGAGACCAAGAGAGAAACCGAGAGAGAGACAGAGAAAGAGAGACAAGGAGACAGAGAGAGAAAGCGAGAGACAGAGAGAGAGACCAAGAGAGAGAGAGAGAAAGAGAGACAAGGAGACAGAGAAAGAGAAAGAGAGACAGAGAGAGAGACCAAGAGAGAGACAGAGAAAGAGAGACAAGGAGACAGAGAGAGAAAGTGAGAGACAGAGAGAGAGACCAAGAGAGAGAGAGAGAAAGAGAGACAAGGAGACAGAGAAAGAGAAAGAGAGACAGAGAGAGAGACCAAGAGAGAGAGAGAGAAAGAGAGACAAGGAGACAGAGAAAGAGAAAGAGAGACAGAGAGAGAGACCAAGAGAGAGACAGAGAAAGAGAGACAAGGAGACAGAGAGAGAAAGCGAGAGACAGAGAGAGAGACCAAGAGAGAGAGAGAGAAAGAGAGACAAGGAGACAGAGAAAGAGAGACAGAGAGAGAGACCAAGAGAGAGACAGAGAAAGAGAGACAAGGAGACAGAGAGAGAAAGTGAGAGACAGAGAGAAAGAGAGAGACAGAGACTGAGAGAAAGAGAGACAGAGAGAAAGAGACACAGAGAGAGAGGGGGGGGGGAGAGAGAGAGAGTCAGAGTCTTGCCAGACTTGTATCAGTTGAATCATTTTCACATCATGAGGAAAACTGGATTAGATTTAGATGAAGGTGGAGTGGAAACCAGTGGAAGGAATATTAACAATTTGAGACATTCACATGGTTCACAGTTTTCTATTCCTTGGCTCTGTCATCAGCCCAAAGGGAGAATGCACACAAGAAATCAGAAGATGGAAACCGGGGGGGGGGGGGGCAGCTATGAAGGAACCAAAAAGATTCTTAAGGATAAAGCTTTGTTACGGTTCCCACTCTCCAGGTGGGGCCTGTCACAACTGATCTCCAGCTGGCAAAGATCCGCTCCCCTGGAGAAAACAGCTGCTTAAAAGAGTAGACTCTATGGCCATGTGTTATGCTGAGGCCCCTCCCCTCCCCAAAGCCATCCTCTCCCGGTAAAGGTCAAGGTAGTCCCCTGTGCAAGCACCAGTCGTTTTCGACTCTGGGGTGACGTTGCTTTCATATTTTCACGGCAGACTTTTTACGGGGTGCTTTGCCATTGCCTTCCCCAGTCATCTACACTTCTCCCCCAGCAAGCTGGGGACTCATTTTTCCGACCTCGGAAGGATGGAAGGCTGAGTCGACCTGGCACCGGCGACCTGAACCCAGCTTCCTCTGGGATCGAACTCAGGTCGTGAGCAGAGGGCTCCAACTGCAGTGCTGCAGCTTTACCACTCTGCGCCACGGGGCTCTTCCCTCTCCTGGATCCACCCCCCAAAGTCTCCAGGTCTTTTTTCAACACAGACCTGGCAACCGTAAGCTGTGTTGCTGGTGACCAGCTCTTATGTTCTACGACCTGTGAAAATCTGCCGCACCTCCTCTCCTGACCGCCAATTTGAAACTAAAAAACATTCTAGAAAGGGCATTCAGCTCTACCATATTGAGCTACCCACCATGCTCAGCGTATGAATGGTGGAGTTTTCCTTAAATTTGCTAACTCCAGGTTGGGAAATTCCTGGCAATATGGGAGAGGAATAGGGTTGCCAAATCCAATTCAAGAAATATCTGGAGACTTTGGGGGGTGGAGCCAGGGAGACATCGGGGGTGGAGCTAGTAACGCTGTCCCAGCCGTCTCATCTTTTGCCGTCTCCTTTTTCTTTTGCCTTCTGTCTTTCCCAGCATCGGGATCTTCTCCAGGAAGTGCTCCCTTCTCCTTTGGTAGCCAAAGCATTTGAGTCCCTAACCAGAAGTTGGCAATCCTACTTTTTGCCTCTTCTGCATCTAACCTTCCCCTTAAGAGATGGATGAGCCCTGTGAATCGTTGGGTCTCTGTGTGGCTTCCCTGCAGCCCTTAGCCTCTGAGCATTTTTTTTTCTTTGCAGGAAATCTTGCCACTTCACTTCACATTTATAAATTACATTCTGTTTACAGGACCTCTCAGTGTCTTTTATTTAAAAAGAAGCCTGAGCTTTCTGTGATCTACACACATTTTCATGCGGCGTTTACTCAGTGATGTTTTATAGCTAAAATATACTGTGATGGCTCTTTCGGGGACTATACTTCATCAAAAGGTGCACTCTCCAAATGGAACTCCAAAAGGAGCCCATTTCCTCCTTTCCCCTGTCAAAGGAAACACTGAACAAAATTTGGTAGTGCATTTCTTCCGAAGTTCTTCGTTTTCCATGCAAAGCCACAAGGCACCACAACAGTCTTGGAAACGTTTGTACCTAAGGTGAAAAGTCAAGACAGTTCCCCCTTGCTCATTTTTCAAAATGATGCACAGCCTGGTACAATCATAGTTACTATCATAGAGTTGGAAGGGATTGCCAGGGTCATCTAGAAGAAGAAGGAGGAGAAGGAGGAGAAGGAGAAGAAGGAGAAGGAGAAGGAGAAAAAGGAGGAGAAGGAGAAGAAGGAAGAGAAGGAGGAGAAGGAGAAGAAGGAGAAGAAGGAGGAGGAGGAGAAGGAGGAGGAGAAGGAGAAGAAGGAGGAGAAGGAGAAGGAGGAGGAGAAGGAGAAGGAGGAGAAGGAGGAGCAGGAGAAGGAGGAGGAGAAGGAGAAGAAGGAGGAGAAGGAGAAGAAGGAGGAGGAGAAGGAGGAGAAGGAGAAGGAGGAGAAGGAGAAGAAGGAGGAGAAGGAGGAGAAGGAGAAGGAGGAGAAGGAGAAGGAGGAGAAGGAGGAGAAGGAGGAGAAGGAGAAGGAGAAGAAGGAGGAGAAGGAGAAGATCTGGGAAATACCTGGAGTTCTGGGTGGGGAGGTGAAGGCTGAGGAAGATGGGGTTGGGGCCAATATTCCCTCTAAGTTATGGAGTCTCGTGAACAAAAATTCTATTTTGTGAGCTACTGGCATTAAAGTTGTGAGCGACTGCATTAATTAGCTTGCTCTGGGACCATTTTTCTGGAGCTAAGACAAAAACGTGTGAGCCAGAGGCTAAAAAAAACCTGTGGGCTAGCTCACGCTAACTCAGCTTATAGGGAACAGTGCTTGAGAGCGGGGAGAGATCATCCACCTCCCAAAGTGGCGATTTTATCTATGAGAAACTGATCTCTGTTGCTTGAAGATCTCCAGTCACCACCAGGAGATCTCCAGCAACCCCCTGGAGATTGGCCGTCCTACCAGTAGTATGGGATTAGTATACAGAAAAACATTTCCCACATGGCTTACGGGCATCGTGTTGCCGTTGACATTTCCTGCTTATTTTCGTTTGAAACATAAAAAGGCAACGGCGTTACAAAAAGCGCTCAGAATCCAGGTCATGCTCTGAATAAAAAAGAGGAAAACAATGCATTGACCTTCAGTAATACCAAAAGCGGTTTTCCCTTTGCTGTCTCCCGTTCCAATCGCAGCTGAACCGTTTTCATTTTTCTCCAGATTAATTCCTTTTTTGTAGGCTTTCATTATCCTGCTCATAACCTGTAATTTTGTTCTAAGTAGCTCTATTTTTCCTTCCACCCCCCGAGTTGGCATAAGTCAGCCTGCCTACAATGAACATGAAATGAAAGCCGTCTCTTGTCTTTTGGAACTGCCGCTTCTGTCGAGGAAGAAGAAACGAAGCATCAGCCGTAGAGTTGCCAACTCCAGATTAGGAAATTGCTGGAGATTTGGGGAGCAGAACCTGGAGAGGGAAGGCTTAAGAGAGGGATGAGACCTCAGCAAGGTTATAAAACAGGGGTGGCCAAACTTGCTTAATGTAAGAGCCACACAGAATGAACATCAGACGTTTGAGAGCTGCAAGACATGAATGTCAGATGTTTGAGAGGAAGGAAGGAAGGAAGGAAGGAAGGAAGGAAGGAAGGAAGGAAGGAAGGAAGGAAGGAAGGAAGGAAGGAAGGAAGGAAGTAAGGAAGGAAGGAAGGAAGGAAGGAAGGAAGGAAGGGAAGGAAGGAAAATAGATGGGTGGAAAGAAAGGCAACTTTAATTTTAAATGCATTCTCCAAGCCACCAGCTGATTTAAAGAGAGAAATGCCAACTGACAGGGCAATGGGAGTTTCAAGAGCCACACAATATGTGTGAAAGAGCCACAGTTTAACCGCTCCTGATATAATACCACTGTGTATCCTCCAAAGAAGTCATTTACTTCATAGTCTGAAGATGAATTGTAATTCCGGGAGATTCCCCAGGCAACATCTGGAGATCGGTAAAGGGAGAGAGGTCACTTGTAGGCTCAAGAAGGCACAACCGAAGTTATAGTGACCAAATAACGACAAATGTATTGAAACAAACCTGTGAAACTTTTGGGGAAATTGTTATTGCTATTTAGTCTTCTATTGAACATATTTGTATGATTATGTTTCAATACATTTTAAGTTAATTGGTCACTGTGGCGGAACCGGCCCGATTCTGCCTTCAGACCCGGTCCTGTCTGCTCCCTATGGAGTCGCCAACTCCTGGAGGGAGCTATTTCTCCTCCTGCCCCTTGGGCTCGCTGCCACCACCTGCTCAGTCTAGGGGTTCAGATTGAGAGGAACAGGACTCCCAATCCCCCTCTCCAGCTATGAGGCCCAGCCTCAAGGTCCTCTGCCACCCTGCACTTGGGTTTCACAGAGACCTCAGCACTTCTTTGGGGCACCCCTGGAGGATTGGCACCGTATCCAACTGCATGCCTTCCCCCCTTCACCTGGGGCCCCCTTCTTAACACAGCGTGGTCTAAAGCGGTTTGGGGATCTATGTGGTACAGAGTTTGACTGCCAGCATTTAAAACAGCAAAAAAATATTTATTTAAAAGAGAAAAAGAAAGGGAAAGAAAAACAAAACAAAAACAGTTGCATTTAAAAGGTTAGCACAGCACCCGCACAGCACACAGCATAACAAAGAAAAGTTGATTATAAACGCATCCTGCTGGCCCTGATCTAAACATGCCCTGCCCTTTTGGATGACTTACTTTGTCTTACTGCCTGGAGCCTCATTTTCCTGAGCAGGCCTCCCCCACAGGCAGGAGCTCACAGGCAAGCAACCTCTCTTCCAGAGCGCAAGCTGCAAACTGAAAAACTCTTCCTCCTAACTCACATGCAGAGAACAAAAGAACTTCCTGCCTCTCTAGGAGGCTTTCCCCCTAGAGTTGTTGGGTTTGGCTCTGGAAGGGAGGGGAGGTTGGAGGGAGGCTACAAAGCCTGCTGGGGAATTTACTGATCCCTGCCAATGAAGCACCAACACTCTAAGATGGTGTTTCTCCACAGTCACTATAACTTCAGCTGTGCTGTCTTTAGCATCTGGAGATCAGCAAACCCAGCTGAAGATTTTCGGCTGCATCAACAGGATTTTCGGTTGCATCAATGGAAGTATAGTGTCCAGATCAAGCAAAGTGAGGGCATCGCTTGCTCTGGTAAGAGGTCTGGAGACAAAGTCCTATGAGGAAAGGTTGAAGGCACTGGTATGTTTAACCTGGAGAGGAGATGACTTAGAGGTGATATGATTGCCACCTTCAAATGTTTATAGAGGACAGAGCAGAACTGTTTTCTGTTGCCCTAGAAAGCTGGGGCCAGAACCAGCTGATTGAAGTGTAAAAAAAAATCATCAACGTACATGTATTTATTATTGAAAGCTAAAACCACTTAAGGGCCCATCATAAGCCTCTTTCCTATGTAAAAATCATAAAACCTCAATGGGGAACCCACTCAACTTGACCTGACGCGTTTCGACCTAAATTGGTCTTCTTCAGAGATCAGAAAGCTAAGGACACATACAGAACAGAATAAAAAAATAGAACAATGCTGAACCACAAGGAAATTTCTGTAATATAAAAGAGAAAAATTATACATTTGTAAAAATATTTTTTCATGCTATTTAAGGGATAATATTTGGAATTAATTACTTATAGTGAAGTGACAAAGCCCAGGTGACATCAGGAGGTCCACCAGTGGGGCCAAAACTCCAGAAGCCCTCCCCCAAACTTGCCCCTAAAGCACCTAGAATACAGAACATCACTGCCCCCAGACATAAGAATGTAAGAGAAGTCATGTTGGATCAGGAGAATGGCTCATCCAGTCCAACTCTCTATGTCACACAGTGGCCAAAACCTCAGGTGCCATCAGGAGGTCCACCAGCAGGGCCAGAACTTCAGAAGCCCTCCCACCTAATGCCCCACGAGCACCAAGAAGACAGAACACTATTGCCTCAGACAGTGTTCGATCTATACCTTGTGATTCTTGTAGAACTCTCTCAGCTGCACCCTGAAGTAGCCAATCCTCCTGGAGCTTACAGGTAGCCCCCGTACGAAGAGCCGTGCAAGCTCCAGGAGGATGGGCTACATCAGGGGTGTGTGGCCTAATATGCAAAGGAGTTCCTGCTACAAAAAAAGCACCCTGGCTACACCTACTCAGATGATGTCTATTGCGGGGAGAGGAAAGGAAGGCAACCATGCTGGCAACCACAGTCTCGGCGCAGAGCAATCCAGAAAAATGCTGCTGGGAAAAAAAAGAGACAGGCTGAGCTCCAATTTGTCTCACGGGGAAACAGAGCGCGCTGTCTGGGCCAGCAAGGTTCATGGTCCTATAAAAGAGGCATTGCAATTTAATAACATAATAAGGCAGCGATTATGGTCTCATTGTTTGCACTCTTCAGGGTGAGTTATGCAGCTATTAAGGCGTCTGATTTGCCTAATGGCTAAGTGATGGGCCACGGTCTTAAGGGAGGAGTATTAATGGCAGAGCTTTTTATGGTAAAGAAGCTGGGCTGCGTCTGGAGAGTGGATGGCTCTTTTGACAGAGTTTCTCAGAGTGCTTTATTCTTTAACTAGTCCATGATACTGACAACAAATAGGCATGGGCCTTGCTGAAGGATCTCACAAACTCATTGCAAGTGTAACTTGAATAACCTGGCAAGAGCAGACCAACGGGCTACGGCTCCCAGCAGGGGTGTGAGAAATTTCCAGGAGATATTGCAAGAAGAGCTTGGGGATGGTGGAACTCTGAGCCAGTTTGGTCGTCGCGGAAAAGTGCGTGGAATCTTATCTGAGAGAACTGGGTTGGATTCCCCACTCCTCCACTTGCAGCTGCTGGAATGGCCTTGGGTCAGCCATAGTGGTGAAGTGTGCGGACTCTTATCTGGGAGAACCGGTTGGATTCCCCACTCCTCCACTTGCAGCTGCTGGAATAGCCTTGGGTCAGACATAGTGGTTAAGTGTGTGTACTCTTATCTGGGAGAACCGGGTGGGATTCCCCCACTCCTCCACTTGCAACTGCTGGAATGGCCCTTGGGTCAGCCATAGTGGTTAAGCGAGCGGACTCTTATCTGGGAGAATCGAGTTGGATTCCCCCAACTTCCTCCACTTGCAAAGGCTGGAATGGCCTCGGGTCAGCCATAGTAGTGAAGTGAGCGGATTCTTATCTGGGGAGAACCAAGTTGGATTCCCCACTCCTCCACTTGCAGCTGCTAGAATGGCCTTGGGCCAGCCATAATGGTTAAGTGAGCGGACTCTTAATCTGGGAGAACTGAGTTGGATGCCCCCACTCCTCCACTTGCAGCTGCAAGAATGGCCTTGGGCCAGCCATAATGTTTAAGTGAGCGGACTCTTATCGGGGAGAACCGAGTTGGATTTCCCACTTCTACACTTGCAACTGCTGGAATGGTCTTGGGTCAGCCATAGTAGTGAAGTGAGCGGACTCTTATCTGGAAGAAACAAGTTGGATTCTCCATTCCTCCACTTGCAGCTGCTGGAAATGGTCTTGGGTCAGCCATAGTGGTTAAGTGAGCGGACTTTTATCTGGGAGAACCGAGTTGGATTCCCCACTCCTCCACTTGCAGCCGCTGGAATGGCTTGGGTCAGCCATAGCGGTGAAGTGTGTGGACTCTTATCTGGGAGAACTGGGTTGGATTCCCCATTCCTCCACTTGCAGCTGCTGGAATGGCCTTGGGCCAGCCATAATGGTTAAGTGAGCGGACTCTTATCGGGGAGAACCGAATTGGATTTCCCACTTCTACACTTGCAGCTTCTGGAATGGCCTTGGGTGCGTCATAGCGGTGAAGTGTGCGGACTCTTATCTGGGAGAACCGGGTTGGATTCCCCACTCCTCCACTTGCAGCTGCTGGAATGGCCTCACGTCAGCCATAGTGGTTAAGTGTGCAGACTCTTATCTAAGAGAACCGGGTTGGATTCCCCACTTGCAGCTGCTGGAATGGCCTTGGGTCAGCCATAGTGGTGAAGTGCACGGACTCTTATCTGGGAGAACCGAATTGGATTCCCCACTCCTCCACTTGCAACTGCTGGAATGGCCTTGGGTCAGCCATAGTGGTGAAGTGTGCGGACTCTTATCTGGGAGAACCGGGTTGGATTCCCCAGTCCTCCACTTGCAGCTGCTGGAATAGCCTTGGGTCAGACATAGTGGTGAAGTGTGTGGACTCTTATCTGGGAGAACCGAGTTGGATTGCCCACTCCTCCACTTGCAGCTGCTGGAATGGCCTTGGGTCAGCAATAGTGGTGAAGTGTGCGGACTCTTACCTGGGAGAACCGGCTTGGATTCCCCACTCCTCCACTTGCATCTGCTGGAATGGCCTTGGGTCAGCCATAGTGGTGAAGTGCACGGACTCTTATCTGGGAGAACCGAATTGGATTCCCCACTCCTCCACTTACAACTGCTGGAATGGCCTTGGGTGCGTCATAGCGGTGAAATGTGCGGACTCTTATCTGGGAGAACCGGGTTGGATTCCCCACTCCTCCACTTGCAGCTGCTGGAATGGCCTCATGTCAGCCATAGTGGTTAAGTGTGCAGACTCTTATCTAAGAGAACCGGGTTGGATTCCCCACTTGCAGCTGCTGGAATGGCCTTGGGTCAGCCATAGTGGTGAAGTGCACGGACTCTTATCTGGGAGAACCGAATTGGATTCCCCACTCCTCCACTTGCAACTGCTGGAATGGCCTTGGGTCAGCCATAGTGGTGAAGTGTGCGGACTCTTATCTGGGAGAACCGGGTTGGATTCCCCAGTCCTCCACTTGCAGCTGCTGGAATAGCCTTGGGTCAGACATAGTGGTGAAGTGTGTGGACTCTTATCTGGGAGAACCGAGTTGGATTGCCCACTCCTCCACTTGCAGCTGCTGGAATGGCCTTGGGTCAGCAATAGTGGTGAAGTGTGCGGACTCTTACCTGGGAGAACCGGCTTGGATTCCCCACTCCTCCACTTGCATCTGCTGGAATGGCCTTGGGTCAGCCATAGTGGTGATGTGTGCCGACTCTTATCTGGGAGATCCGGGTTGGATTCCCCACTCTTCCACTTGCAGCTTCTGGAATGGCCTTGGGTCAGCCATAGCTTTCATAGTAGTTGTCCTCAAAAGGGCGGCTGCTGTGAGAGCCGTCTTAGCTCCACCCACCTCACAGTGGGGGAGGAAGGTAAAGGAGACTGTGAGCCACTCTGAGACTCTTCGGAGTGGAGGGCAGGATATAAATCCGATATCTTCATCTACCTCACAGGGTGATGGTTGTGGGGGCGGAAGGGAAAGGAGATTGCGATCCGCTCTGAGACTCTGAGTGGAGGGCAGAGTATAAATCCAATGTCGTCGTCTTCTTCACCCACCGAAGCTGCCATCTCCTCCAGGAGAAGTGACCTCTGTTGCACGGAGAGCAGTTATACTCAGGGGTCATTTGGCAGAAAAAGAGTTGCTGGAGCTCATTAGCACAACTCATTTGCATCTGCACCCCAGAAGGTGAATTCCATTAGATCAGCTCAGGATCCGCCTTCAAATGCTTCTTGAATTCTAATTGTCATCATAAAACCTTCCTCCCATCAGACCTTTCAAATTACTTTTTCCTGTGTGGTCACAGGGGCATGAGGATTTCCATTTGTCTGCTTTATATGACACCTTCCGGTCTGGGTTTGTTGGGCATTCTGTTATTTGCACACGGTTGAATTATACAATCGAAGCACTTGGATTGGACTGGATGGGCCGTTGGCCTGATCCAACATGGCTTCTCTTATGTTCTTATGTGCTCAAAAATTAAAACAGTGGTGTGACAACACCGATAAAGCAGAAAAGGAGCTTAAATCAAATATAACACGTATAAAGTTCTTTTGTAATTTCTCTGTTTGTCAAATAATTTAAAATAAGAGACCGGGTTCTTTTAAACTTGACGCGATGTCCTTTTTTGACCACAGACTCTATTGTTATCCATATAATATTGTCTTGTTATGCCGGCAAAGGTTTTGTGATGTGACTGCGATGATACCGTTCTACCTTCTTGCAGTTCTCTGTCATAAGATACGTGCATGTCTTCTTGTTGTTTTTGCTCATCTTTTGGCACAGCGGTTTTTCTTCTCCAGCACAGCAACTCTTCTCCTCCTGGGAGTCCAAAGCTATCGAAATTGGCCAGAGAGGCACAGAACAGAAGCCTTTGGCCCCACTTTGCTGAGTCATTATTTATAGCCCCAAGAGGAACATGTGATTACAGTGAGTCAGCGCAGGGCCGCTTTGAGGAACCTGGAAGGCATTCATGAAATTTTCAACATTAGCCTTCGCTTGATTACCCTGAATGCACAAAGTGTCTACAGGGCTAAAGAAGGACGCTGGATAACCTAGAGGGTGGTGGGTAGGAGGGTGAGGACAGCCGACTCAAATTGTTCATGGAATTAGGGTCCAGACGGATTGGAAGCTGGCATTTTCAAGGGCTTGTTCCCCAACAAAACACTCTAATTTTATAATTTTATAATTTTCAACATTAGCCTTCGCTTGATTACCCTGAATGCACAAAGTGTCTACAGGGCTAAAGAAGGACGCTGGATAACCTAGAGGCTGGTGGGTAGGAGGGTGAGGACAGCCGACTCAAATTGTTCATGGAATTAGGGTCCAGACGGATTGGAGGCTGGCATTCTCAAGGGCTCGTTCCCCAACAAAACACTCTAATTTTATAGCTCTTAAATGCTTAATAACTTGAAGGACCCTTGCAACATCTTGACCATGAAAGTTTTGGAGACCAAGAGTAACGTGTTGGTGTGAAACCAGGACAGGGGTGGCCAAACTGTGGCTTGGGAGCTCTGTGGCTCTTTCACAGTTATTGTATGGATCGCAAAGCCCCAATCACCTTGTCAGCCAGCCTGGAGAAGGTATTTCAATCATTTCTCCAAACCAAGCCAGCCAGCAGCTTGAAGAATGAATTCAAAGTTAAAGTTGTTTTCTTTCTACCTCTTCCTCCCTCCTCCCTCCCCATCTTCCTTCCTTCCTTCCTTCCTTCCTTCCTTCCTTCCTTCCTTCCTTCCTTCCTTCCTTCCTTCCTTCCTTCCTTCCTTCCTTCCTTCCTTCCTGCTCTCAAACATCTGATGTTCATGTCTTACGACTCTCAAATATCTGACATTTATTCTATGTGGCTCTTACATTAAGCAAGTGTAACGGTCCGTCGCCTTGTGACTGAGATTGGGCGGGCCGTTAGGATGGTGGCTAACACAAAAAAACAGGCCCAAAACAGGGTCCTGGAGTAGAGCTGCCACCAGACTGGATACTTTCACACACTGAGGCCCCAGTTAAACCTCAGGGTTTTTTAATCCTAAACCAGGGAAAGCCAAACCACAGCAGATGTGGCCAGGAGTTCCCCAGGACAAAATACTTTTCTTTATGGTAGTTTAGGCAAACTTCGAGGCGATTAGATAAGCTTTTGGCATTCAGTTGTTACGACCCTCCAACAAAGCAACAAAAAAAATCTCCTTTTTAAAACAAAAAGAGTTTATTTGAAATAAGCATAAAAATTTACATTAGGAGCTGTGAACCAAAAATAAGAACGTTGTAAAATATACTTATCTAAACATACTAATTAGTTCCAAGGTAATCAAAGCAACAAAGTCCATCAACAGTCCATAAAGGAAGAGCCCAGGGTGGAGTGGGTCTCAGAGTTCAGTCAGGTTGTCCCAAAATGAGGGCTCAGAGAATAGAAAAAGGGAATCCTTTATTCCTAGGAAACCCTCGTGGGTAAATTCAAATAACCCAATCAAAACCCAAACTCAACAGAATAGCACTAATGAGACACAGATAAGGGAGGCAGCAACAGGTGACTCCCTTTTGTTTCCTAGGCAAAAATCCACAGGTGCACTGAGCTCAAGGCCCACACTAATAGGCCTGACCTTTTCTATGGGCCTTGCAGATAGGGTTGCCAAGTCCAATTTAAGAAATATCTGGGGACTTTGGGGGTGGAGCCAGGAGTCTTTGGGGGTGGAACCAGGAGACATTGGGGGCGGAGCCGAGAGCAAGGGTGTGACAAGCATAATTGAACTTCAAGGGAGTTCTGGCCATCACATTTAAAGGGACTGCACAATTTTTTAAATGCCTTCCTTCCATAGGAAATAATGAAGGGTAGGGGCACCTTCCTTTGGGGCTCATAGAATTGGACCCCCTGGTCCAATCTTTTTGAAACTTTAGAGGTATTTTGGGGAGAGGCACTAGATGCTATACTGAAAATTTGGTGCCTTTATCTCAAAAAACAGCCCCCCCAGAGCTCCCGATACCCGTGGATCAATTCCCCATCATTCCCTATGGGAATCGTTCATGGAGGTACATGATGGCTCTCGGGGCGGGGCTTCCCCCTGCCAGCCAGCTGGCTGGGGGAGGGGGGAAGCCTGTAAAACCGGGGGATCCCCCTCTGGGACCTGGGGATTGGGAAGCCTACTTGCAGAAGAAAATGTTTAAAAATTTACAAGCAGGCCTCAAGCCTGCCCAAATTAAAACTAAGAGGAGCCATTTTAATTTGGTCTACAGCATTACAGCAAGTTTGGCCACCCCTGAGCTGGGATGTTTTTGTCCTTGTTTGGTGATGGAAGCCGCTGTCTAGTTGCAGACGATTGATAGTGACCTTGTAGGGTTTTCAAGGCAAGAGATGTTCAGAAATGGTTCAGAAATAGTGACCCAGGACTTCCTTGGTGGTCTCAAATCCAAGTAGTAACCAGGGCTATTCCTGTTTTGATGAAGTTGGGTTCTCCTGGGCTACCCAAGACAAGGCAAGAGACATCCAGAGGTGGTTTAACATTGCCAGTCTCTTTGTGGTGACCCTCATCTTCCTTGATGGTCTCCCTTCCAAGTACTAACCAGGGCTAATCTTGATTAGCTCTTGAGATCTGATGAGACCCATGCGCTTTAACTTGGGTCCCATGCTCTTTAACTTGTTCGTTAATGATTTGGAGTTGGGAGTAAGCTGTGAAGTGGCCAAGTTTGCAGATGACACTAAATTGTTCAGGGTGGCGAGAACCAGAGAGGATTGTGAGGCATTCCAAAGGGAGCTGTTGAGGCTATGTGAGTGGGCGTCAACATGGCAGATGAGGTTCAGTGTGGCCAAGTGCAAAGTAATGCAGATTGGGGCCAAGAATGCCAGCTACAAATACAAGTTGATGGATTGTGAACTGGCAGAGACTGACCAAGAGAGAAATCTTGGGGTCGTGGTAGATAACTCACTGAAAATGTCAAGACAGTGTGCGATTGCAATAAAAAAGGCCAACACCATGCTGGGAATTATTCGGAAGGAAATTGAAAACAAATCAGCCAGTATCATAATGCCCCTGTATAAATCGATGGTGCGGTCTCATTTGGAATACTGTGTACAATTCTGGTCACCGCACCTCAAAAAGAAGAAGAAGAAGAAGAAGAAGAAGAAGAAGAAGAAGAAGAAGAAGAAGAAGAAGAAGAAGAAGAAGAAGAAGAAGATGATGATATTGAATTTATATCCCGCCCTCCACTCCGAAGAGTCTCAGAGCGGCTCACAATCTCCTTTACCTTCCTCCCCACAACAGACACCCTGTGAGGTGGGTGGGGCTGGAGAGGGCTCTCACAGCAGCTGCCCTTTCAAGGACAACCTCTGCCAGGGCTATGGCTGACCCAAGGCCATGCTAGCAGGTGCAAGTGGAGTAGCGGGGAATCAAACCTAGTTCTCCCAGATAAGAGTCCGCACACTTAACCACTACACCAAACTGGCTCTCTAGGACATTATAGCATTGGAAAAAGTCCAGAAAAGGGCAACTAAAATTATTAAAGGTTTGGAACGCTTTCCCTATGAAGAAAGGTTAAAACGCTTGGGGCTCTTTAGCTTGGAGAAACGTCGACTGCGGGGTGACATGATAGAGGTTTACATGATTATGCATGAGATGGAGAAAGTAGAGAAAGAAGTACTTTTCTCCCTTTCTCACAATAGAAGAACTCGTGGGCATTCAATGAAATTGCTGAGCAGTCGGGTTAAAGCTGATAAAAGGAAGTCCTTCTTCACCCAAAGGGTGATTAACATGTGGAATTCACTGCCACAGGAGGTGGTGGCGGCTACAAGCGTAGCCAGCTTCAAGAGGGGATTGGATAAAAATATGGAGCACAGGTCCATCAGTGGCTATTAGCCACAGTGTGTGTGTGTGTGTGTGTGTGTGTGTGTGTATATTGGCCACTGTGTGACACGGACTGGATGGGCCATTGGCCTGATTCAACATGACTTCTCTTATGTTCTTATGACTGGGTTGGCCATTCCCTGACTTCTAACAACTCTGGACTTCCTTGTTGATTATCCCATCCATATACCAACCATGGCCAACCTTGCTTAGCTTCTGACAAGATCAGGTTAGGCAATTAATTACCCCATTTTCCTCCTTGATGGGGGAAGCTATATAGCTATATCTAGTCCAGCATCTTGTTTCATGCAGTGGCCAATTAGTTCCTCTGGAGGGCCAACAACAGGGCAGAGAGGCCAAGGCCTTCCCTTGAGAAGAACATCAGAAGAGCCCTTCTGGATCAGAGTAGAGAGGGTCCATCTAGTCCAGCCTCCTGTCTCACATAGAGACCAACCAGTTCCTATCAATGGCCACCAGCGGGGCAGAGAAGCCGAGGTCTTCCCCTGAGAAGAACAGCAGAAGAGCCCTTCTGAATCTGATCAGTGGTCCATTTAGTCCAGTGTCCTGTCTCATACAGTGGCTGACCAGTTCTTCTGGAAGGCTAACAACAGGACAGAGAGGCTGAGGCCCTTCCCTGAGAAGAACCTCAGAAGAGCCCTGCTGGATCAGACCAGTGAGGGTCCATCTAGTCCAGCATCCGATCTCACACAGTGGCCAACTAGTTCCTCTGGATGACCAACGACAGGTCAGAGAGGCTGAGGGCTTCATCTGATGTTGCCTCTGAGGATTCCGACGATTAGTGCCTCTGAATTTGGAGATCCCCCCTCAATCACCACGGCCAGTAGCCATTTACAGACTTATCCTTCAAGAATCTAATCCCCAATTAAAGCTGTTTTTTCCTGTGGCCATCGCAGCTGAGCTGAGTTTTGAATCCAGATCTCCGCACGACTTATGGTTGCCAAGTCTAGGTTAGGAAATTCCTGGAGATTTGTGGGTGGAGCCTGGGAAAGGCAGAATGTGGGGAAGGGGAGAGATGTCAGCGGAGTACAGTCTGTAGATTTCTCCACCAAAGCTAGCCATTTTCTTCAGGGGGAACTGACCTCTGTCCACTGGAGATCAACTGTAATTTTGGAATATCTCCAGGTCCCACCTGGAGGTTGGCAAGTCTACCCCCACACGACATGATTGACAGCAGCCGACACATAGTAGCTTTTTTTAAAGCCTGAAGATCCTAAAAAAAAATTAGGAAAAGGCCATTTCTGAAGGACCCAGGAGCAAAATAGCTCAACATTTACATCAGCATCTTTCTTTGCGCAGGCATGAGTACGATTCTCTGGTGCACTTTAGATTTAAATCTCTTTAACATCCACCGCGTCTTGAAGGAACTGAGTTTAAGCCGATTAACGGAGGCTTGCAACATAAGGGAGGGATCCTTCATTCACATTGTCCTCTCAGAAAATGAACGGCCAGCGCTCAGAGAGCACCATTAATCTGCTTCCGTCAACAAACACAATCCATCTTCTTAAGCAGAAACCTGTGGCAGAAATCCGCTGGAGTTAATTACAAAATTAGCCAAAAATCAACCCCAGAGCACCTAGCTGGAGCGGAACAAAATGTGCATTCCAGTGACGTTTTGCATGTCAGATTAGCAGAGAGTTGGGGAAAGGGGAAGTCGTTCCTTGACTTTTGCGAACACATCTCAGCAGGGCTTTTTTTTGTAGCAGGAACGCCTTTGCATATTAGGCCACGCATCCCTGATGGAGCCAATCCTCCAAGAGCTTATTGGGCTCTTCTTATAGGGTAGGGTTGCCAATCCCCAGGTGGGGCAGGGGATCCCCCGGTTTGGAGGCCCTCCCCCCGCTTCAGGGTCGTCAGAAAGCAGGGGGAGGGGAGGGAAATGTCTGCTGGGAGCTCTGTTATTCCCTATGGAGATTTATTCCCATAGAAAATCATGGAGAGTTTATCCATGTGTATCTGGGGTTCTGGGGGGGGGGCTGTTTTTTGGGGTAGAGGCACCAAATTTTCAGTATAGCATCTAGTACCTCTCTCCAAAATACCCCCCAAGTTTCAAAAAGTTTGGACCAGGGGATCCAATTCTATGAGCCCCAAAAGAAGGTGCCCCTATCCTTCATGATTTCCTATGGAAGGAAGGAATTGAAAAGGTGTGCCGTCCCTTTAAATGTGAGCGCCAGAACTCTCTTTGGAGTTCAGTTATGCTTGTCATAGCCTTGATCTTGGCTCCACCCCTAATGTCTCCTGGCTCCACCCCCAATTACAGGGCCTACCCTATTACAGAGCCTACTGTCAGCTCCAGGAGGATGGGCTACATCAGGGGGCGTGGCCTCATATGCAAAAGCAGGAATTCTAGCAGGAGCTCCTTTGCGTATTAGGCCACACCCCCTTGATGTAGCCAATCCTTCAAGAGTTTACTGGGCTCTTCAGTGGGGAGGGACGGTGGCTCAGTGGTAGAGCATCTGCTTGGGAAGCAGAAGGTCCCAGGTTCAATCCCTGGCATCTCCAAAAAAGGGTCCAGGCAAATAGGTGTGAAAAACCTCAGCTTGAGACCCTGGAGAGCCACTGCCAGTCTGAGAAGACAATACTGACTTTGATGGACCAAGGGTCTGATTCAGTATAAGGCAGCTTCATGTGTTCATATGTTCTTACAGGGCCTACTGTCAGCTCCAGGAGGGTGGGCTACATCAGGGGGGCATGGCCTAATATGCAAAGGAGTTCCTGCTGCAACCCACCCACCGCATCTCAGCTTGCATCAACAGCCACTAGGCATTTGGAGCTCCAGCTTATGAGGTGGATCCAATTAGATTCCTTATTGTTGCCAGCCTCCAGGTGGAGTCTCAAGATCTTGGGAAATGAGAACTGATCTCCGAGTGACAGAGTTCAGTTCCCCTGGAACACATCATGGTGGAAAACATCATGCTTTGGTGGTGGCCTTTATGACATTGTCCCCCACTGAGGACCTACCATTCCTCTGACCCTTTCCTCCCCAGGTATCGCCTCCAAAACTCCCATCCCAGAGTTGGCAACCTTACCACCGTAGGCCTCAACTCATGATGCTTTTGTACACACTTGTCCCTCGATCCCCCATGTAGCCTTTTTAGGTGGCTGTTCTGACTAAATACCTGCACATCTGGTCCATCTCCCATTCCCATTAATTTTGACAGCAGGAAAAATGGATCTGTGTCTTCATTTCCCTGAATATATTAAGAACATCAGAAGAGTCCTGCTGGATCAGGCCAGTGAGGGTTCATCTAGTCTAGCATCCTGTCTCATACAGTGGCCAACCAGTTCCTGTGAAGGGCCAACAACAAGGCAGAGAGGCCGAGGCCTCCCCCTGAGAAGAACAACTAAAAAACCCTGCAGGATCAGACCAGGGAGGGTCTATCTAGTCCAGCGTCCTGTCTCACAGAGTGGCCACCCAGTTCCTCTGGAGGCCCAACAACAGAGCAGAGAGGCCAAGGCCTTCCCCTGAGAAGAACATCAGAAGAGCCCTGCTGGGTCAGACCAGTGAGGGTCCATCTAGTCCAGCCTCCTGTCTCACACAGTGGTAGGGTTGCCAATCCCCAGGTGGGGGCAGGGGATCCTCCGGTTTGGAGACCCTCCCCCTGCTTCAGGGTCATCAGAAAGTGGGGGGAAGGGAGGGAAATGTCTGCTGGGAACTCTATTATTCCCTATGGAGATATATTCCCATAGAAAATCATGGAGAATTGATCTGTGGGTATCTGGGGCTCTGGGGGGAGCTGTTTTTTGGGGTAGAGGCACCACATTTTCAGCATAGCATCTAGCGCCTCTCCCCAAAATACCCCCCAAGTTTCAAAAAGATTGGACCAGGGGTTCCAATTCTATGAGCCCCAAAAGAAGGGAAGGAAGGAATTGAAAAGGTGTGCCGTCCCTTTAAATGTGAGGGCCAGAACTCCCTTTGGAGTTCAATGATGCTTGTCACAGCCTTGATCTTGGCTCCACCCCTAATGTCTCCTGGCTCCACCCCCAAAGTCCCCAGATATTTCTTGAATTGGACTTGGCAACCCTACACAGTGGCCAGTCCGTTCCTCTGGAGGGCCAACAACAGGGCAGAGAAGGTGAGCTCTTCATAAGAACATCAGAAGAGCCCTGCTGGATCAGACCAGTGGTCCATCTAGTCCAGCATCCTGTCTCACAGAGTGGCCACCCACTTCCTCTGGAGGGCCAACAACAGGGAAGAAAGGCTAAGGCCTTCCCCTGAGAAGAACATCAGAAGAGCCCTGCTGGATGAGGCCAGTGGTCCATCTAGTCCAGCATCCTGTCTCACAGAGTGGCCACCCACTTCCTCTGGAGGGCCAACAACAAGGCAGAGAGGCCAAGGCCTTCCCCTGAGAAGAACATCAGAAGAGCCCTGCTGGGTCAGACCAGTGAGGGTCCATCTAGTCAGCTTGTGTGAGAGCTACTGTGAGAGTGCCTGTTGTGGGGGAGGAAGGTAAAGGAGACTGTGAGCTGCTCTGAGATTTGGAGTGGAGGCAGGATATAAATCCGATATTGTCTTCTTCTTGGCAACATCATGGGATGCAAAAATACATAAACAACATAGTGTTCTATGAGATTCATAAATTGATCTAATGTGATATATTTATAGCAAAATGTTCTATGGGGTACGTAAGCGTATCTGATGTGACAAATAAACAGTATAACATTCCAAGTGATACATAAATGAATCTAACGTGATATATTAATAGCATAATGTTCTATGGGGCATGTAAATGTATCAAATGTGCTACACAAATAGCATAACGTTCAGAAATAGCGTCACAGTCTATCTGATACATAGATGCATCTAATGTGATATATTAAAAGCATTGCATTCGAAGACAGCCATGTGTGGCTCTTTCACACGTTTTACGTGGCTCTTGAAGCCCCCACTGCCTTGGAGAAGGCATTTTGTCTCTTTAAATCTCTTCTCCAAGCCAAGCCAGTCAGCGGTTTGGAGAATGCATTTAAAGTTAAAAGTTGCTTTCTTTCCCCCTTCCCCTCATCTATTTTCCTTCCTTCCTTCCTTCCTTCCTTCCTTCCTTCCTTCCTTCCTTCCTTCCTTCCTTCCTTCCTTCCTTCCTTCCTTCCTTCCTTCCTTCCTTCCTTCCTTCCTTCCTTCTTACCTACCTACCTACCTATCTACAGGACTCTTGCTCTTGTCTATTGCAGCAGACACACTAACATGGCTGTTCATCTTGATTTAACTCTACCGAGCACCTCTGATCTTCCCTAGCCCCGTTGGCAGTTGCCTATGGCTGCCAAGTGGGCAGGCCGCCTCTGCCATTTTTGTGCCTAAAAAAGATCGCGGTGTGAAATCTTGGAAAGCCGTTCTCATTCTCGAGGAACACATGAAAAGTGACTGTTTTCCACAATTGAGGCTAAAAGTGTCTGACTTTCAGAACCTTGCCTTTGAGGCTGGGGAACAGCAGAATGAAAATGGAGACTAGAGTATGAAGTGAGGCATGTTTAAAGTAATGCATATTTAAATCAATGGTACCCAAGGTTGCTAGATAGGGTTGCCAATCCCGAGGTGAGGTGATGGACTATTGAGACCACGGAGGAACTGCTGCTAACTAAACGCCCAACCTCTCTCCGTGAGGGAAAATAGAACAAGTAACAAATTATAACAAATGTTTGCATTCTATAAGAAATCCAAATCCTAATATTATTTACAATGCAAAGTATTCAAAATATACAAATTGTGAGAGACCACACAATGAGTTTTCCATCCACAGGACACTCTTATTCCTACTGTCTCTTATGTGACCAGTGTCCAAAACAATTATTCCCTTTGGAGACTGATTCTCATAGGGTATCATGGGGAATTGATCTGTGGGTATCTGGGGCTCTGGGGGGGGGGGCTGTTTTTTGAGGTAGAGGCACCAAATATTCAGAATAGCATCCACTGCGTCTCCTCAAAATGCCCTCCAAGTTTCAAAAAGATGGGACGAGGGGGTCCAATTCTACGAGCCCCAAAAGAAGGTGCCCCTATCCTTTATTATTTCCTACAGAAGGAAGGCATTTAAAAGGAGTGCGGACCCTTTAAATGTGATGGCTGGAACTACCTTTGGAGTTCAATTGTGTTTGTCACAACCTTGTTCCTGGCTCCACCCCCAAAGTCTCCTGGCTCCACCCTCAAAGTCCCCAGATATTTCTTGAATTGGACTTGGTAAAATTAGGGTTTGTAGAATCTTTCAGGCTCAAGTGCCAGAGAAAGTTTTTCTTCCAGACGTTTCGTTCTCAGCTGCGGAGAACATCCTCAGTGGCGTTGCAGCCGGAGCAGGCGCTCTGACCTTCTTGGCTGCTGTGTGTTGTGCTGTGCGTCAACGCACAGCAGCCAAGAAGGTCAGAGCGCCTGCTCCGGCTGCAACGCCACTGAGGATGTTCTCCGCAGCTGAGAACGAAACGTCTGGAAGGAAAACTTTCTCCAGTAGAACACGGCACTTGAGCCCAAAAGATTCTACAAACCCTAATAATGTTACCAGCCGTGAAAACCTGAAATCTTTGGCAAAATTGTATTTCATAAACAGCATCAGCTCAGAATTAACCATTTAAATAAATCAGGTTAAAAATTGTCAGTGTTTCCCCCCAGGCCTTCTGGACGCAGGCTCAAAACGCATCTTTTCTTTGAGTGTTAAAACAATTTTTATTTCGTAACATATGGTAACAATATCCATTTCTTGAATTATTAATAACTTCTTTCTATCTATCCCATCTATTACTTTCCAACCACCCCTCCCCCTGTTACTTGACCCCTGCCGGTGTTATTTACTTAAAATACTAATATTTAAAGGTACCTTTAACTACTAAAAACAAAAATTAAATGTCCTTCTTTCTTCTATTACTTAATCATTATCAAAAAATCGTCCAATGTCCTTGTACTTTCCACTCTTTTTCTACATATCTTCTAAATTTTTTCCTCTCCATCTTAAAATCTTCTAGATCATAGTCTTTTAAAATTCTTGTTAATTTGTCCATTTCACTCCATGTCATAACTTTTACAATCCAATCCCATTTCTCTGGTATTTTTTCTTGCTTCCACAACTGCGCATACAATGTCCTAGCAGCTGAAAGCAAGTACCAAATTATAGTTCTGTCTTCTTTTGGAAATTTTTCCATTTGTAATCCCAACAGAAAAGTCTCTGCAACTTTCTTAAATTCATATCCCAAGATCCTAGAAATTTCTTGTTGAATCATCTGCCAATACTGTTTTGCTCTTTCACAAGTCCACCACATATGGTAGAAAGAACCTTCATGTTTTTTACATTTCCAATATCTGTCTGGCATCTTATTGTTCATCTTTGCCAACTTTTTAGGAGTCATATACCATCTATACATCATTTTAAAACAGTTCTCTTTAATACTATGACATGTCAAAAGTTTTATAGAGTTCTTCCACAAATATTCCCAAGTTTCCATCTGCATTTCTTTATTTACATTAATTGCCCATTTAATCATTTGAGATTTTACTACTTCATCACCATTTCAAAAATAATTTATATAATTACCATTCATTTTTTTATAATTACCATACTACTTCATCACCATTTCAAAAGTAATTTATATAATTTTGAAATTAATTTTTCATTGTCTCCAAGCAGAACTTTTTCCATTTCTGTTTGCTCTTTTCTTATTCCTTCAGTTTTAATATCATTTTCCACCAAGCTCTTTATTTGTTGCATTTGGAACCAGTCGTATTTGTTATTCAGCTCTTCAGCCGTTTTCAACTCTATTTTTCCACTTTGTATTTTTAATAGCTGATTATATGACAACCACTTTTCTTCACCTTTCTCAGCTGATATTTTTGTTACTTCTGCTGGCACTATTCATAGCGGCTTTCTATCATCTCCATATTTCTTATATTTCATCCACGTGTTTAACAAATTATTTCTTATATAATGGTGAGAAAAAAAGCCATCCATCTTTTTTTCCCATAATACATATAAGCGTACCAGCCAAATTTATTTCCATGCCCTTCCAATGCTAAAAGTTTTTTATTTAATAACATCACCCATTCTTTTATCCACACTAAGCATACTGCTTCATGATATAATTTTAAATCTGGTAATTGGAATCCTCCTTTTTCTTTTGCATCTGTTAAAATTTTTCATTTTAATCCTTGGTTTCTTCCCAGCCCAGCGGCGTCACTAGGGCGGGGCCAAGGGGGCCATCGGCCCTCCCCCAGAGCATTCTTATTGGCCCCAGTTTGCAGAAGTCCGGGCCGAGGAGCGAATGTCAAAGGTGCAAACGTAAAGCGTGCTCTTGTCTCTTAACAAACATCGTACCCCTATTTAGGATTTAAGTAGCGTTATGCATTTGCATTCTTTTTTTTTAGAACAGTTTTCAATATATATCGTAACCCACCCTCAGTCTTCTGGATACGCTAGGGGGGGATTATTGAATCTAAATGCAATATCATATTTTCAGGGGGGGAAACCCTCCGGAGACGCCGCTAACAACTTTGCACGCTGCTTTCTCTTCCCCCCCACTCCCTCCTTGCTCCCGCTCCCTGCGAGGACTCGCACCGGCTCTGTGTTGGGGAGCGCCAGCTCCCGCAGGCTGCTGCAGCTGCACGAACAGTGCACGGAGAGAAAGGAAGCGGATCAGCTCCACACCGGTCCCAAAGACGAAAAGGAAACTGAGGAGGGCCGGAACCAGCAACAAGAAGGGCAGAGGGGGTGACGCAGCCCTCCAAAAGGGGTGATGCCCAATGGGGGGGGGGTGACTTGAATCAGTTACACCCCAGGGTGCAACCCACCCTAGTGACGCCTCTGTCCCAGCCCACACAAACTCTGAAATTTTCCTTTGCCATTTATTAAATTGTTTACTATCTTTCACAATCGGAATAGTTTGAAACAAATACATTATTCTTGGTAAAATATTCATTTTTATTGCAGCTATTCTGCCAAGCAATGACAAATTAAGTTTGTTCCATTTTATCATATCTTCATCCATTTTATGCCATAGCTTCTCATAATTGTTTTTAAACAAATCAATATTTTTCATTGTTATCTCCGCACCCAAATATTTTACCTTAGAGGTAACTTCACATCCTGTTAGCTTCTGCAGTTCTTTTTGTTTACTTACTTACGGGTTTGCTTATGGTCTGACATGTAAAAATACTAAAAAGTGACCTCACCAAATTGAATTTCAACTATCGTTTAAAAGAATGGAGCTTTCTTTCTTTAATGAGCCTAATTTCGAGGTCCTCAGAGCCTCCTAGGCTCAGATATTTATTTTTAAAGTTTTTATTTTTCCCAACATGGCGGTTGCGACTTTCTGCCTCTCTTTAAAGATTTTTTTCCCTCTAGAGGCTTCTAAAATAGTTTTTTAGCAATAATGTCCAATAGCTTTTACCTTAAAGTCATCACCTCCACTGGCTCTACCAATTTTTAATGTCCCGAACACTTTAATAATAATTATTTAAACTTTGACCTCCTTCCAATGGCTGCCAATGTTTTTCTATGATATTTCAGTCCTAGAGTACATGAACATATGAAGCTGTCTTATACTGAATCAGACCTTTGGTCCATCAAAGTCAGTATTGTCTTCTCAGACTGGCAGCGGCTCTCCAGGGTCTCAAGCTGAGGTTTTTCACACCTATTTGCCTGGACCCTTTTTAGTTGGAGATGCCGGGGATTGAACCTGGGACCTTCTGCTTCCCAAGCAGATGCTCTACCACTGAGCCACAGTCCCATTCATGGCTCTCCAGGGTCTCAAGCTGAGGTTTTTCACACCTATTTGCCTGGACCCTTTTTTGGAGATGCCAGGGATTGAACCTGGGACCTTCTGCTTCCCAAGCAGATGCTCTACCACTGAGCCACAGCCCCATTCATGGCTCTCCAGGATCTCAAACTGAGGTTTTTCACACCTATTTGCCTGGACCCTTTTTTGGAGATGCCAGGGATTGAACCTGGGACCTTCTGCTTCCCAAGCAGATGCTCTGCCACTGAGCCACCGTCCTTCCCCTGTCCTTCCCCTGAAGCTGGTTGCTTCAATGATTTCCCTTTTTCACCCAATACTTCCTGCTTTTCTTGCCACCAAATCCCGTTTTCACTGGTAGAGAGATCTCACGATACTTGACATATTTCCTGTGTCATCTGTGGAAGCTGCAATTCTATGACAATGGGGCTTTTTTTCAGAAACCGCAGGTAGACCAAACAATAAATCCCTTCTCACTTTTTAACACTGTCTTTTAATTTTACACAGTCCAAATTTCGCCCCTTCTCCCCTTCTTCCTCCAAGCTGTCTAGATTTCAATTTCCCACCTTTGATTTTATTTTGCTTCATTTTAATTAGTCCCGGAATGAAAGATAGCAATCTGTACCTTTTCTGTAGTTATCCAGATTAACACCGGTCTTGCATAACTTCAGATGTTTAGTCGAGCTTAAGTCAAATAAATGACTCTGGATAGCTCTACAGATGATGAAAATGCAACTCGTCTCCGGAGATTCTTCAAAACCTCAAAGGAGCCCCCCCCCGGGACCCCCTTTTAGCCAAAATAAATTTCCTCAAAGTTTCCTGTGCATATCTTGGACTGATCTCTGACTGAGAAAAGTAGGCAGTAGGCATTAGGTTGCCTTTCACTACCCTGAACAGAAGTTCCAGCCTGCTCCCCTTTGGAGAAGCAGTTCAGCTCGGCATTTTCCAACCCCGGAAGTCGAAACGCATCTTTTCTTTGAAAGACGAGGCTTCTGTCTGGTGCTTAATGGGAAGAATCCCTGTTCGTTTTGTGCTTGTTAGCTAAATTGGTTTTGACCTCACTTGGCAAGATCACGTCAAGCCACAAGACGGGCGCCCAGCCCGCTGCCAACATCTGACCCAGCCTGTGCCACTCAAGGTTATAACTACCATCGCTCATTTGAATGCCCCTCTCATCGGCCCCTCGCAGAACACCACTGTGACCTCACCCTGGAGAGCAATTAAGGAACATAAATAATTGCTTGTGTCCTTGGGACTGTCACGGCCACACGACTGCAATTGATTTTTGCAATTAAAGAACTTTTTTAAATAAAGAGAAAGGAAGGAAGAAAAAGTGGGTGTCTGAGGAACATAAGAGCACAAGAGAAGCCATGTTGGATCATCCAGTCCAACACTCTGGTCGTTTTCGCACTCACCTTCTGCCGGCGCGACCCCCCTCTTCACCGCGCAGGATCTGCGCAGATTTCGCACTAAACGCTGCGGAGCAGCCAGAAAAGCTGGAAGCTCCCGTCGCAAAAGCCGCGCAAACGCCAAACTGCTTTTTGGCGGTTTCAGTTTGAGCGGCTTTTGCGCCGGGAGCTTCCGGCTTTTCTGGCTGCTCCGCAGCGTTTAGTGCGAAATCCGCGCAGATCCTGCGTGGTGAAGAGGGGGGTCGCGCTGGCGGAAGGTGAGTGCGAAAACGACCTCTGTGTCACACAGTGGCCAAACAAAACAAAAAAAAACTGCCATCAGGAGGTCCACCAGTGGGGCTAGAAGCCCTCCCACTCTGCCCCCCCCCAAGCACCAAGAATACAGAGCATCACTGCCCCAGACAGAGAGTTCTAACGATAAGCTGTGGCTAATAGCCACTGATGGACCTCTGCTCCATATGATGATCCAATCCCCTCTTGAAGCTGTCTATGCTTGCAGCTGCCACCACTTTCTGTGCCAGTGAATTCCATGTGTTAATCACCCTTTGGGAGAAGAAGGACTTCCTTTTAGCCGTTCTAAAACGACTGTTCAGCAATTTAAGAACATAAGAGAAGCCATGTTGGATCAGGCCAATGGCCCATCCAGTCCAACACTCTGTGTCACACAGTGGCAAAAACCCCCAAGTGCCATCAAGAGGTCCACCCTCACACTGTGCTCCCCCCCCCCCCAAGCACCAAGAATACAGAGCATCACTGCCCCAGACGGAGAGTTCCAATGATACGCTGTGGCGAATAGCCGCTGATGGACCTCTGCTCCATATTCTGATCCAATCCCCTCTTGAAGCTGTCTATGCTTGCAGCTGCCACCACCTCCTTTGAGTGAAGAAGGACTTCCTTTTATCCGCTCTAAAACGACTGTTCAGCAATTTAAGAACATAAGAGAAGCCATGTTGGATCAGGCCAATGGCCCATCCAGTCCAACACTCTGTGTCACACAGTGGCCAAAAAACCCAAGTGCCATCAAGAGGTCCACCAGTGGGGCTAGAAGCCCTTCCACTATGCACCTCCCCCAAGCACAAGAATACAGAGCATCACTGCCCCAGACAGAGAGTCCCAACAATACCCTGTGGCTAATAGCCACTGATGGGCCTCTGCTCCATATGCTCATCCAATCCCCTCTTGAAGCTGTCTATGCTTGCAGCTGCCGCCACCTCCTGTGGCAGTGAATCCCACTGAGGAACAACAGCATGGTAAGACACCAAGTTAGACATGTTTATTTGCAATTTCTGGAGGAGAATTTTGGCATCATGGAGAAATGAAGCTTCCAAAGTTAGGACAGTATTGTCTTTTTGAAGTGGAATCTGCTACTAAAGCTGGGTTGCAATCTTTAGGTTGGGGAACACTTGGAGATTTGAGGGGTGGAGGAAGGTAGGTTTTGAGGAGGGAAGGGGAGGGACTTCAATGGGGCATAATTCCATAGAGTCCACCTTCTAAAGTGGCCATTTTCACCAGGGGCGCTGATCTCTAATTCCAGCCACTACCTGGACACTGAGCAACAAAAGCAAGAATGCAAGGGAAGAGACCCCAATTCAAATTCTGGCCCTGCTTGGAAATGTGAGGGCCAGTTTGGTGCAGTGGTTAAGTGCGCGGACTCTTATCTGGGAGAACCAGGTTCGATTCCCCACTCCTCCACTTGCAGCTGCTGGAATGACCTTGGGTCAGCCATAACTCTCGCAGAGCTGTCCTTGAAAGGGCAGCTGCTGTGAGAGCTCTCTCAGCCCCACCTACCTCCCAGGGTGTCTGTTGTGGGGGAAGAAGAAAAGATTGTAAGTCGCTCTGAGACTCCGAGATTTAGAGTATAGGAAAAGGAAAGGTCCCCTGTCCAAGCACCAGTCGTTTCCGACTCTGGGGTGACGTTGCTTTTGCAACGTTTTCACGGCAGACTTTTTACGGGGTGGTTTGCCATTGCCTTCCCCCAGTCTTTTACACTTTCCCCCCAGCAAGTTGGGGACTCATTTTAATGACCTCGGAAGGATGGAAGGCTGAGTCAACCTTGGGCCGGCTACCTTAATCCATCTTCCGCCGGAATCGAACTCAGAGAGTTCAGACCATAGTGCCGCTGCTTTACTACTTTGCGCCATGGGGCCGCCTCGTATAGGGAGGGATATAAATCCAATTTCTTCTTCTTCCAATATCTTCTTTGAATAGACTACGTATAGCTTTTTAAACACTCACTGGGGCCTCATGCTGTCTCCCCAAAAGCCACCGTATTCCAGATTTTATCAGCCGGTTCCAAGATTCCTCTCAGCTCGAAGGAGACTGTTAAATATCTCGGGGAGATAAAACCTCTCGGTAACTACTGTGTCTGGGACTCCAGCTGGGTGCTTGAAAGGGTCAGGAGTAAATTTGAAGAAGTTATGATTTATTTAAGGAAGGGGTTCATTATCAGGAGCGAAAAAGCTTTCAAAGCGCAGAGCTGGCCTGAAGGAAGTGGAATTTTATTTCATACTGTTGTGGCTAATGGTTCCTCGGGTCTCTGAAATTCTGAGCCTATAAGTGGATGAACTTTGAGATCGGGGCCCTCTCCCAGATAATTGCACCCTGGCTGAAAGAATAATTCTCAATTTAGCCTGGGGAAAGAAAAGACTTTTTTGAGCAGGAATGCACAGGAACGCAGTTCCGACCGACTTGGCACAAGGGGGTGCGGCCTAATATGCAAATGAGTTCCCGCTGGGCTTCTTGTACAAAAGAAGCCCGGGAGAAAAGGATGTTTTAGAGGATTGCCAGGTCTGGGTTGAAAATACCTCCAGTTTGATGTAGCGGTTAAGTGTGTGGACTCTTATCTGGGAGAACCGGGTTTGATTCCCCCACTTCTCCACTTTTAGCTGCTGGAATGGCCTTGGGTCGGCCATAGTGGTTAAGTTAGTGGACTCTTATCTAGGAGAACTGGGTTTGATTCCCCACTCCTCCACTTGCACATGCTGTAATGGCCTTGGGTCAGCCATAGTGGTTAAGTGAGTGGACTTTTATCTAGGAGAACTGGGTTTGATTCCCCACTCCTCCACTTGCATCTACTGGAATGGCCTTGGGTCAGCCATAGTGGTTAAGTGAGTGGACTCTTATCTAGGAGAACTGGGTTTGATTCCCCACTCCTCCACTTGCATCTACTGGAATGGCCTTGGGTCAGTCATAGTGGTTAAGTGAGTGGACTCTTATCTGGGAAAACCGGGTTTGATTCCCCACTCCTCCACTTGCAGCTGCTGGGATGGCTTTGGGTCAGCCATAGTGGTGAAGTGAGTGGACTCTTATCTAGGAGAACTGAGTTTGATTCCCCACTCCTCCACTTGCAGCTGGTGGAATGGCCTTGGTTCAGCCATAGTGGTTAAGTGGGAGGACTCTTACTTAGGAGAACCGAGTTTGATTTCCCACTCCTCCACTTGCAGCTGTTGGGATGGCCTTGGGTCAGCCATAGTGGTTAAGTGGGAGGACTCTTATTTAGGAGAACCAGGTTTGATTCCCCACTCCTCCACTTGCAGCTGCTGGAATGGCCTTGGGTCAGCCAAAGTGGTTAAGTGTGCGGACTCTTATCTGGGAGAACTGGGTTTGATTCCCCACTCCTCCACTTGCAGCTTCTGGAATGGCCTTGGGTCAGCCATTGTGGTTAAGTGTGTGGACTCTTATCTGGGAGAACCGGGTTTGATTCCCCACTCCTCCACTTGCATCTACTGGAATGGCCTTGGGTCAGTCATAGTGGTTAAGTGAGTGGACTCTTATCTGGGAAAACCGGGTTTGATTCCCCACTCCTCCACTTGCACCTGCTAGCATGGCCTTGGGTCAGCCATAGCTCTGGCAGAGGTTGTCCTTGAAAGGGCAGCTTCCGTGAGAGCCCTCTCAGCTCCACCCACCTCACAGGGTGTCTGTTGTGGGGGGAGAAGGTGTAGGAGATTGTAAGTCACTCTGAGTCTCTGATTCAGAGAGAAGGGCGGGGTATAAATCTGCAGTCTTCTTCTTCCTCTAGATTTTGGGGATGTCGCCTGGGAAGGGCAGTGTTTGGGGCCAGATCTCAGCAGGGTATAATGCCATAGAGCAGTGGTGGCCAAACTGTGGCTCGGGAGTCACACGTAGCTCTTTCACACGCATTGTGTGGCTCTCGAAGCCTCCACCACCCTGTCGGCCGGCTTGGAAAAGGCATTTTTCTCTTTAAATCGCTTCTCTAAGCCATTCCAGCCAGCAGCTTGGAGAATGCATTAAAAATTTAAAAAGTTGTTTTCTTTCCACCTCTCCCTCCTTCCCCTCCCCAACTATTTTCCTTCCTTCCTTCCTTCCTTCCTTCCTTCCTTCCTTCCTTCCTTCCTTCCTTCCTTCCTTCCTTCCTTCCTTCCTTCCTTCCTTCCTTCCTTCCTTCCTTCCTTCCTTCCTTCCTCCCTTGCAGCTCTCAAACATCTGACATTTATTCTGCCACAGAATTTACCTTCCCAATCAGCCATTTTCTACAGGGGAACTAGGGTTCCCAACCTCCAGGCGGTAGCTGGTGATGTCCTGGGACTACAACAGATCTCCAGATGACATCGTTCAGCTCACTTGAAGCAGGGACTCCTTTGCATATTAGGCCACACACCCCTGATGTAGCCAATCCTCCTGGAGCTTACAGCAGGCCCTGTAAGAAGAGCCCTGTAAGGAATTCTAGCAGGACCTCCTTTGCCTATAGGCCACACACCCCTGATGTAGCCAATCCTCCTGGAGCTTACAGCAGGCCCTGTACTAAGAGCCCTGTAAGGAATTCTAGCAGGACCTCCTTTGCCTATTAGGCCACACACCCCTGATGTAGCCAATCCTCCTGGAGCTTACAGCAGGCCCTGTACTAAGAGCCCTGTAAGGAATTCTAGCAGGACCTCCTTTGCATATTAGGCCACACACCCGTGATGTAGCCAATCCTCCTGGAGCTTACAGCAGGCCCTGTACTAAGAGCCCTGTAAGGAATTCTAGCAGGACCTCCTTTGCATATTAGGCCACACACCCCTGATGTAGCCAATCCTCCTGGAGCTTACAGCAGGCCCTGTACGAAGAGCCCTGTAAGGAATTCTAGCAGGACCTCCTTTGCATATTAGGCCACACACCCCTGATGTACCCAATCCTCCTGGAGCTTACAGCAGGCCCTGTACGAAGAGCCCTGTAAGGAATTCTAGCAGGACCTTCTTTGCATATTAGGCCACACCCCCTGATGCAGCCAATCCTCCTGGAGCTTCCAGCAGGCCCTGTACTAAGAGCCCTGTAAGGAATTCTAGCAGGACCTCCTTTGCATATTAGGCCACACACCCCTGATGCAGCCAATCCTCCTGGAGCTTACAGCAGGCCCTGTACGAAGAGCCCTGTAAGGAATTCTAGCAGGACCTCCTTTGCATATTAGGCCACACACCCCTGATGCAGCCAATCCTCCTGGAGCTTCCAGCAGGCCCTGTACTAAGAGCCCTGTAAGGAATTCTAGCAGGACCTCCTTTGCATATTAGGCCACACACCCCTGATGCAGCCAATCCTCCTGGAGCTTACAGCAGGCCCTGTACGAAGAGCCCTGTAAGGAATTCTAGCAGGACCTCCTTTGCATATTAGGCCACACCCCCTGATGCAGCCAATCCTCCTGGAGCTTCCAGCAGGCCCTGTACTAAGAGCCCTGTAAGGAATTCTAGCAGGACCTCCTTTGCATATCAGGCCACACACCCCTGATGTAGCCAATCCTCCTGGAGCTTATAGTAGGCCCTGTACGAAAAGCCCTGTAAGCTCTTGGAAGATTGGCTACATCAGGGGTGCGTGGCCTAATAGGCAAAGGAGTTCCTGCTGCAGAAAAACAAAAAACCCCTCTCTATATCTTCCCTGCCGTCTCCAGGGAAAACTGTGAAAGGCAGCTTACGACCCAACAGGCTAATAAAATCATCAAATCAGCCGAAATTAAGATAAGCCAGGAGTATAACGCCATGCAGCTACCTAAACAAACGTCAGTGGAAGCCGGCAGGAGAACAATCCAAGTGCCTGACGGCGGGGAACCAATAAAACCAAAGCGTTACCAGAATCGGAGTCAAATCATGAAGGACTGCTGGGAGCCATGCAAAGCATAGGAAACGATAAGCAGATCATAAAGCCGGTGCAGTTCGGTGCGTAGCGTTTGAGTTGAGGATCTAGGAAGGCTTACATCCAAATCCCTGCTCGTTCACAAAAGCTGACTGGGTGACTTGGGACTTCCCATTCATTCGGAATGTAACACAGGGGTGTCGAACATGCAGATGGGGGCCGAATCAGGCCCCCAGAGGTCTCCTACCAGGCTCCCGAGCAACTGGCTGTCGTCTCCTTCCTTCTCTCTATATCTTGCTTCCTTCTGCATCACAGCTTGCTTTGCAAGCCTTGCTCAATTGCTCAACCTCTATTTCCTCCACTGGCTGAGGCTCTCGCCGGTCAATCCCCTGGGGAAGGAAGGAAAGAGCCAGAGCTTCCTTTGCCCAGTTCCCTGGATCCCATGGGAGAAATACAAAGAAAGCATCCTTAAAACCAACGAGTGCTAACGTTTTAAGCATGTTTTAAGTTTTTTTAAAATATATATATTTGTGTTTGTCTGTGTTATCTCTGCTACCTAATCTTAAAGTCTCCCCTCAAAGTCTCATTTATGTCAGATCCGGCCCTCATAACAAAGGAGTTCGACACCCCTGATTTAACACATAAAATAGCCTTCCACCGCTGGTCTATCAAAGTCAGTCTTGTCTCCTCTGGCTGGCGGTTGCGTTCCGGGGTTTAGGGCAGGCATCCTCCTTATCTCAGGTTGCCCCAGGTGGCATCCGGAGATCTCCCATTCATAGAACCATACAAACACAGGGGCCATAGAGACCATCTAGTCCAACCCCTTACTCAGTGCAGGATCACCCTAGAGCAAGGGTGGCCAACGGTAGCTCTCCAGATGTTTTTTTTGCCTACAACTCCCATCAGCCCCAGCCAGCATGGCCAATGGCTGGGGCTGATGGGAGTTGTAGGCAAAAGACATCTGGAGAGCTACCGTTGGCCACCCCTGGCCTAGAGCATCCCTGATAAGTGTCTGTCTAGGCCAGTGGTGGGGAACAGTGGCTGTCCAGATAGGAACAGTGGCTCTCCAGATGTTTTTTTTGCCTACAACTCCCATCAGCCCCAGCCAGCATGGCCAATGGCTGGGGCTGATGGGAGTTGTAGGCAAAAGACATCTCGAGAGCCACTGTTCCCCACCCCTGGTCTAGCCAGTGCTTAAAGACTGCCAGTGAGAGGAGCTCACCACCTCCCTCGGCACCCAATTCTACCTTTGAACAACTCTTACTGTAACAAAAGTTTTTCCAGTCAATACCTCCTCACCCTTGTTTTAAACCCATTCTTGTGAGTCCTCTCTTCTGCTGACAACAGGAACCACTCCTGGACTTCCTCTAAGTCAGCAGTCCCCAACCTTTTTGGCACTAGGGACTGGTTTTGTGGAAGACAATTTTGCCACGGACTGGAGGTCAGCCATAGCTCTGGCAGAGGTTGTCCTTGAAAGGGCAGCTGCTGTGAGAGCCCTCTCCAGCCCCACCCACCTCACAGAGTATCTGTTGTGGGGGAGGAAGGGAAAGGAGATTGTGAGCCCCTCTGAGACTCTTCGGAGTGGAGGGCAGGATATAAATCCAATATCTTCATCTACCTCACAGGGTGTCTGTTGTTGGGGGGGGGGGAGGTAAAGGAGATTGTGAGCCGCTCTGAGACTCTTTGGAGTGGAGGGCGGGATATAAATCCAACATCTTCATCTACCTCACAGGGTGTCTGTTGTGGGGAAGGAAGGTAAAGGAGATTGTGAGCCCCTCTGAGACTCTTTGGAGTGGAGGGCGGGATATAAATCCAACATCTTCATCTACCTCACAGGGTGTCTGTTGTGGGGGGGGGGAGGTAAAGGAGATTGTGAGCCACTCTGAGACTCTTTGGAGTGGAGGGCGGGATATAAATCCAACATCTTCATCTACCTCACAGGGTGTCTGTTGTGGGGGGGGGGAAGGTAAAGGAGATTGTGAGCCCCTCTGAGACTCTTTGGAGTGGAGGGCGGGATATAAATCCAACATCTTCATCTACCTCACAGGGTGTCTGTTGTGGGGGGGGGGGGAGGTAAAGGAGATTGTGAGCCACTCTGAGACTCTTTGGAGTGGAGGGCAGGATATAAATCCAACATCTTCATCTACCTCACAGGGTGTCTGTTGTGGGGGGGGGGAAGGTAAAGGAGATTGTGAGCCCCTCTGAGACTCTTTGGAGTGGAGGGCAGGATATAAATCCAATATATTCATCTACCTCACAGGGTGTCTGTTATGGGGGAGGAAGGTAAAGGAGATTGTGAGCTCCTCTGTGACTCTTTGGAGTGGAGGGCGGGATATAAATCCAATATCTTCTTCATCTTCTTCTAGTTTTGGGATGATACAATTGTGCACTTTATTTCTATAAGTTTGGTGTGGTGGTGAAGTGTGGGGACTCTTACCTGGGAGAACCGGGTTTGATTCCCCACTCCTCACCTTGCAGCTGCTGGAATGGCCTGGGGTCAGCCATAGCTCTGGCAGAGGTTGTCCTTGAAAGGGCAGCTGCTGTGAGAGGGCTCTGTCAGCCCCACCTACCTCATAGAATCATAGAGTTGGAAAGGACCTCTAGGGTCATCTAGTCCAACCCCCTGCACAATGCAGGTAACTCACAAACACTTCCCCCTAAATTAACAGGATCCTCATTGCTGTCAGATGGCCATCTAGCCTCTGTTTCAAAACCTCAAAGGAAGGAGAGCCCACCACCTCCCGAGAAAACCTGTTCCACTGTGGAATCGCTCGAACGGTCAGGAAGTTCTTCCTAACGTTGAGCCGGAAACTCTTTTGATTTAATTTCAACCCATTGGTTCTGGTCCTACCTTCTGGGGCCACAGAAAACAATTCCACGCCATCCTCTATATGATAGCCCTTCAAGTACCTGAAGATGGTGATCCTATCACCTCTCAGCCGCCTCCTCTCCACGCTAAACATCCCCAGTTCCTTCAACCTTTCTTCATAGGATTTGGTCTCCAGACCCCTCACCATCTTCGTTGCCCTCCTCTGGACCCGTTCCAGCTTGTCTATATCCTTCTTAAAATGTGGTGCCCAAAACTGAACACAATACTAAAGGTGAGATCTTACCAGAGCAAAGTAAAGCGATACCATCACATCACGTGATCTGGACACTAGACTTCTGTTGATACAGCCCAAAATTGCATTTGCCTTTTTAGCCACTGCATTACACTGTTTACTCATGTTCAGTGTATGATCCACTAAGACCCCTAGATCCTTTTCGCACATACTACTGCTAAGAAAAGTCTCCCCCATCCTACAACCATGCACTGGATTTTTCCTACCTAAATGCAGAACTTTACATTTCTCCCTGTTAAAATTCATTTTATTGGTTTTAGCCCAGTTTTCCATCCTGTCAAGGTCATCCTGTATCCTGTTTCTGTCTTCTTCTATGTTTGCAACCCCTCCCAACTTAGTATCATCTGCAAATTTAATAAGCATTCCCTCTATTCCTTCATCCAAATCATTGATAAAGATGTTGAACAAAACAGGTCCCAGGACAGATCCTTGAGGCACTCCACTTGTCACTCATCTCTAAGAAGATGAGGAACCATTCACAAGCACTCTTTGGGTGCGATCTGTCAACCAGTTACAGATCCATCTCACAGGGTGTCTGTTGTGAGGGAGGAAGGTAAAGGAGATTGTGAGTTGCTCTAAGACTCTTCGGAGTGGAGGGCGGGATATAAATAGGGTTGCCAAGTCCAATTCAAGAAATATCTGGGGACTTTGGGGGTGGAGCCAGGAGACTTTGGGGGTGGAGCCAGGAGACATTGGGGGCGGAGCCAGGAACAAGGGTATGACAAGCATAATTGAACTCCAAGATGGACAATTATGCCACTGATGGACCTCTGCTCCATATTTTTATCCAATCCCCTCTTAAAGCTGGTGATAAGTCCTCAAGTGACATGTGGATCCACCCCCCAATGCAAATCTGCATTCTGCCATGGTCCTGCATCTGGCTGAAATCCCAAAGGCTTTGATGACCAACCCTTTCCTATTGGCAGCTCTTTACTCAAAGGCTGCGGGGGGGGGGAGCCTGCAATTTGCGGACGCTAAAGCGGGGAAGCCAAAGCCCAGCGACTGGCGCCCTAGAAAAAGGCTGATGTTTCCCCAGGAGCAGGCATTGCTAAGCGGCAGGCGAGCGGAAAAGGCCGGCGCGTTGAAGGGAGCCAGGCCTGGGAGTGGGAGGGAAGCTGAGGAGAAGCTGCCGGCGATTCCGGCCGGGCGAAAGCAGGCGGGCGCGTGTGAGTGGCAGAAGCGAGGAGGGAGGCGCTAGCGGGAGAGCCGAGCGAAGAGCCCTCGAGCCAATCCGGCCTGTCTGGAGCACCAGCCAGCACGAGAGGGAACGGGGCAGGGAGAAAAGTTGGGCCCTCTTGGCCTCCCTTTGGGCGCCGCCGGGGGTTCCTTCTCCTCTTCCTCAGCCAGGCCTTCTCCCTTCGCTTCCTCCTTCCCCACCTCATCACGCGATCCCCCCTTCCCTGTCGCCGCTCAGCGCCCGCTCTGCCAGGGGTTTCCTGAAGTGGCTCTGCTGCAGCCCCTGGTAGGAAGCGAGGGCACAGGGGGTGGTGATGCGGCTGGAGCCGTCGATGCCTGCGGAGTGGCTGCGGGCGCCAAGGCGCCAAGCGCGGCCAGCAGCAACGGAGCAGGGGCTTCCCCCTCTGGCCAGCTGACGCGGCGGCGGCGCGGGAAGCAGTTCCCCCCACCCCCGCCTCCAAATGTTTGGAGAGCGGGGGAGGGGGCTGGGAACCCAGGAGACTTCCGCCAGAGCGGGAGGGTTGGGAAGCCTAGATATAAATCCAACATCTTCATCTACCTCACAGGGTGTCTGTTGTGGGGGAGGAAGGTAAAGGAGATTGTGAGCCGCTCTGAGACTCTTCGGAGTGGAGGGCAGGATATAAATCCAGTATCTTCATCTACCTCACAGGGTGTCTGTTGTGGGGGGAGGAAGGTAAAGGAGATTGTGAGCCGCTCTGAGACTCTTCGGCATGGAGGGCAGGATATAAATCCAATATCTTCATCTACCTCACAGGGTGTCTGTTGTGGGGGAGGAAGGTAAAGGAGATTGTGAGCCACTCTGAGACTCTGTAATTCGGAGTGGAGGGCAGGATATAAATCCAATGTTGTCTCATTATCACTACTACATTGTAATATATAATGAAATAATTATACAACTCATGGCTTGGTTGCTAACAGGCCACGGACCAGTACTGGTCTACGACCTGGAGGTCGGGGATCCCTGCACTAAGCGAAAGCCGCTCAAAGACTTCAAAAGAGTCATCATGTCCCCCCTCAAACTCTTCTTCTCCAGACTGAGCTTTCCCAAGTTCCTCAGCCTTTCCTTACAGGGCTTGGTCTCCAAGCCTCCGATCTTCCTCGTCATTCTCCACTGCACCGGTTCCATTCTGTCCACGTCCTTCTTGAAGTGAGGCCTCCAGAACCGCACACAATACGCAGCACTCCAGCCTGGCCAATGCCATTACAGTTGATCTCCAGATGAACAAAATCAGTCCGCTAGGAGAATATGGCTGCTTTGGAAGGCGGGCCCTGCTCTCCCCAGACTCCATGGCCTAACTCTCCAGGTATTTCCCAAGCCAAAGATGGCAACCCTATTACTTGCTACCTGATCCTTTTGTGGAATTGGAGGCAGGGATGCTAGCTTTCAGGTGGCAACTGTGGATCCCCCAGAATTGAATCTCATCTCCAGACTACAGTTCAGTTTCCCTGGAGCAAATCTCCTGGAGTGTCCCAGCCTGGAGCTGGCAATCCCCAAACCCCCACCAGTGGTCACGGAGGACCTGGAGATGCCCAGGATTGAACTAGAGACCTTCTGCATGCACACTGGATGTCCTACACCAGAGCTGCAGCCACGACCAGATCTACATGTTTTTGAGGGAGGGGCAAAATTAAAAAATGATGCCCCCTTATGGGCCCATTCTATCTCATGGGTTTATGGATAGAATGGACCCCATACCCAATTTGGCGCCCCCCCCCCCCCTGCCAGCACCCAGGGCAAGCACCCCCCTCTGCCCTCCCCCCCTAGATCCGGCCATGACTACAGCACCACATAGAGAAGGGGTGGTCTGACTTGCTTAAAGGAAGAGGCACACAGAATAAACGTCAGATGCTTGAGAGCTGCAAGACGGACGGAAGGAAGGAAGGAAGGAAGGAAGGAAGGAAGGAAGGAAGGAAGGAAGGAAGGAAGGAAGGAAGGAGGGAAGGAGGGAAGGAGGGAAGGAGGGAAGGAAGGAAGGAAGGAAGGAAGGAAGGAAGGAAGGAAGGAAGGAAGGAAGGAAGGAAGGAAGGAAGGAAGGAAGGAAGGAAGGAAGGAAGGAAGGAAGGTTTTTACTGTCTTGAGCCTGGCACTAGCCGGGATAGGGCAATTAATCAAATGCAAGTATTAATAAGAAGAAGAAGAGGAGGAAGGAAGGAAGGAAGGAAGGAAGGAAGGAAGGGAGGACAGTTTTTACTGTGTTTTTACTCTTGTACATCGCTCTGAGCCTGGCACTAGCCGGGATAGGGCAATTAATCAAATGCAATAAATAATAATAATAATAATAATAATATGATGATGATGATGATGATGATGATGATGATGAAAAGGAGGAGGAGGAAGGAAGGAAGGAAGGAAGGAAGGAAGGAAGGAAGGAAGGAAGGAAGGAAGGAAGGAAGGAAGGAAGGAAGGAAGGAAGGAAGGAAGGAAGGAAGGAAGGCAAATAGATGGAGAGGGAGGGGTGGAAAGAAAGCCATTTTAACTTTAAATGCATTCTCAAAACTGCCAGTTGGCTTGGCTTAGAAAAATGATTTAAAGAGAGCAGTGCCTCCTCCAAGCCAGCTGATGGGGCTGTGGGGGCTTTGAGAGCCGCACAATAAGTGGGAAAGAGCCACACCAGCCTCCCGAGCTGCAGTTTGGCCACCCTTGAAACAGAACGTTATGGAAGCCATTCTCTGGTTGCTGTATGGTGTTTCCAGGGCTTTTTTGTAGCAGGAACTCCTTTGCATATTAGGGCACACACCCCTGATGTAGCCAATCCTCCTGGAGCTGACAGGGCTCTTATTCCAGGGCCTGCTGTCAGCTCCAGGAGGATTGGCTACATCAGGGGTGTGTGGCCTAATATGCAAAGGAGTTCCTGCTCTAAAAAAAATCCCTGGGTGTTTTTAAGATTATCAGCCTCTGGGTAAGGCCTGGAAATCTCCCAGAATTGCAAGTAATCTCCAGACTATAGAGATCAGTTCCGCTGGGGGAAATGACTGCTTTTGAAGGGTGGACTCTATGGCAATATATCCCACTGAGGCCCCTCCCATCTCTAAATCCCGCCCTCCCCAGGCTCCACCCCCAAATCTCCAGGAATTTCCCAACTTGGAGTTGGCAGCCCTTGTTTTTCCTTTCATCTCATGCTTTAAAAGCAAGCTTTTTTTATATAAGAGCCCCGTGACGCAGAGTGTTAAAGCTGCAGTATGGCAGTCCTAAGCTCTGCTCATGACCTGAGCTCGATCCACGGTGGAAGCTGTGTTTTCAGGTAGCCGGCTTGAGGTTGACTCAGCCTTCCATCCTTCCGAGGTCGGTCAAATGAGTCCCCAGCTTGCTGGGGGAGGGAAGTGTAGATGACTGGGGAAAGCAATGGCAAACCACCCCGTAAAAAGTCTGTCGTGAAAATGTTCTGAAAGCAACATCACCCCAGAGTTGGAAACGACTGGTGCTTGCACAGGGGACCTTTCCTTTCCCTTTTTTTTTTATACCAGGAACTCCTTTGCAGATTAGGCCACACTCCCTGATGTAGCCAATCCTCCTGGAGCTTACAAGGCTCTTTGTGCAGGGCCTACTGTAAGCTCCAGGAGGTTTGGCTACATCAGGGAGGTGTGGCCTAATACGCAAAGGAGTTCCTGCTACAAAAAAAAGAGCCCTGCTTAGAAGCCTATCAATTTTTTTTTTTAAGTTTCCCAAATTCCTGCTAAAGTTCTGAACAGCTTTGCTATGACTTTAGATATCATTTCCCTTTCTGAGCCAACGGGATGGGTGGCATCAAAAATAGAAATACACAGATAAATAATACATGTTTGTGATACATAATTAAGCTGAAGGCCCATTAGTTTTAATTAAAAATATTGAGAAAGCCTTCTCTCTCCTGTTGCTTTCTCCCCATCTGACTCCTTCGGAAATGTAATTACAAGATATCAATTATACCCTTAGAGAAGAGTTTTTCATTAAAAGGGCCCAGGTATTTTCAAACTGAACTGGAACGCCCCAGCATTATGTAACCTGGGGGTATTAGTGGCGAGCTCAGCGTTCCATATAATTGTTGGTTACTTTGGGAGGCAGAGAGTGGGCAGGAAAACCATTTTCCAGATCCACCCTGCAACCCCTGATCTTAGCCACACTTCCTGTGGCTCAGAATCTCTATTTCCCACAAGCATCAGAGCTCATTTTGGGCAGGAGCACACAGGAGCGGAGTTCCAGAATCCCAGAATTTTGCTGGACTCTAAGATCTAGGGTTGCCAATCCCCAGGTGGGGGCAGGGGATCCCTCGGTTTGGAGATCCTCCCCCCGCTTCAGGGTCGTCAGAAAGCGGGGGGATGGGAGGGAAATGTCCGCTGGGAACTCTATTATTCCCTGTGGAGATTTATTCCCATAGAAAATAATGGAGAATTGATCCGTGAGTATCTGGGGCTCTGGGGGGGGGGCTGTTTTTTGGGGTAGATGCACCAAGTTTTCCATATAGCATCTAGTGCCTTTCCCCAAAATACCCCCCGAGTTTCAAAAAGATTGAACTAGGGGGATCCAATTCTATGTGCCTGAAAAGAAGGTGCCCCTATCCTTCATTATTTCCTGTGGAAGGAAGGCATTGAAAAGGTGTGCCGTCCCTTTAAATGTGATGGCCAGAACTCCCTTTGGAGTTCAGTTATGCTTGTCACAGCCTTGATCTTGGCTCCACCCCAATGTCTCCTGGCTCCACCCCCAAAGTCCCCAGATATTTCTTGAATTGGATTTGGCAACCCTACTAAGATCTGATGATTTGTGCTGCTGTTCTGAGCCTTTGTTTGCACCAGGACATCACTCCTCAGTACAACCTGGAAGTAATGATCAGCAGTGCTAGGAAACGCTAGAAACTCTATGGTAAAACTACAGATTCCTAGAGTTACTAATAGAGCTACCAATAGAGTTTTCAGTGATTCCTAGAGCCACCATAGAGTTTCTGATGGGGAGGGGATGTTGCTGATATCACAATGGGTAGCTCTTGGAATCACTGGAAACTCTATGATAAAACCACATAGTTTCTGATGATCCTTAGAGCTATCCATTGCTGGCAACACACCCACATTGTCCCCACCCCCAAGCTCAGCCTGGCATAGAATCATGGAATCATAGAGTTGAAAAGGACCTCCAGGGTCATCTAGTCCAACCCCCTGCACAATGCAGGAAACTCACAAATACCTCCCCCGAAATGCAAAGGATCTTCATCGATGTCAGATGGCCATCTGACCTCTGTTTAAACACCTCCAAGGAAGGAGAGCCCACCACTTCCCGAGGAAGCCTGTTCCACTGAGGAACCGCTCTAACAGTCAGGAAGTTCTTCCTACTGTTGAGCCGGAAACTCTTTGGATTTCATTTCAACCCATTGGTTCTGGTCCTACCTTCTGGGGTCACAGCATCTCTAGGTATACTTACACAGGGCTTTTTGTGTAGCAGGAACTCTTTTCTATATTAAGCCACACACCCCTGATGTAACCAGTCCTCCAAGAGCTTACAGTAGGCCCTGTAAGAAGAGCCCTTTAAGCTCCAGGTGGATTGGCTACATTAGGGTGTGTGTGGCACAATATGCAAAGGAATTCCTACTACAAAAAAAAGTCATGTACTTATAGGCTTCCCAATCTCCAGGTCCCAGCGCGGGATCCCCTGGTTTTATAGGCTTCCCCCCTCCCCCAGCCAACTAGCTGGTGGGGGAAGCCCCACCCCCACAGCTATTATGCACCTCCATGAACGATTCATATAGGAAATGATGTGAAATTATCCACAGGTATCAGGGGCTCGGGGGGGCTGTTTTTTGAGCTAGAAGTGCCAAATTTTCCATATAGCATCTAGTGCTTCTCCGCAAAATACCTCCCAAGTTTCAAAATGATTGGACCAGGGGGTTCAATTCTATGAGCCCCCCCAAAAAGTGCCCCTATCCTTCATTATTTCCTATGAAAGGAAGACATTTTAAAAGGTGTGCTGTCCCTTTAAATGTGATGGCCAGAACTCCCTTGGAGTTCAGTTATGCTTGTCTCGTCCTTTTTCCTGGCTCCGCCCCCAATGTCTCCTGGCTCCACCCCCAAAGTCGTCAGATATTTCTTTTATTGGACCAGGGGCTCCAATTCTCTGAGCCCCAAAAGAAGGTGCCCCTATCCTTCATTATTTCCTATGGAAGGAAGACATTTTAAAAGGGGTGCGGTCCCTTTAAATGTGATGGCCAGAACTCCCTTGGAGTTCAATGATGCTTGTCACACCCTTGCTCCTGGCTCCGCCCCAATGTCTCCTGGCTCCACCCCCAATGTCTCCTGGCTCCACCCCCAAAGTCATCAGATATTTCTTTTATTGGACCAGGGGCTCCAATTCTATGAGCCCCAAAAGAAGGTGCCCCTATCCTTCACTATTTCCTATGGAAGGAAGGCATTTTAAAAGGTGTGCTGTCCCTTTAAAAGTGATGGCCAGAAATCCCTTGGAGTTCAATGATGCTTGTCACACCCTTGTTCCTGGCTCCGCCCCAATGTCTCCTGGCTCCACCCCCAATGTCATAAGAGAAGCCATGTTGGATCAGGCCAACGGCCCATCAAGTCCAACACTCTGTGTCACACAGTGGCAAAAAATGTTATATACACACATACACTGTGGCTAATAGCCACTGATGGACCTGTGCTCCATACACTGTGGCTAATAGCCACTGATGGACCTCTGCTCCATATTTTTATCTAAACCCCTCTTGAGGGTGGCCATGCTTGTGGCCGCCACCACCTCCTGTGGCAGTGAATTCCACATGTTAATCACCCTTTGGGTGAAGAAGTACTTCCTTTTATCCGTCTTAACCTGTCTGCTCAGCAATTTCATCGAATGCCCACGAGTTCTTGTATTGTGAGAAAGGGAGAAAAGTACTTCTTTCTCTACTTTCTCCATTCCATGCATTATCTTGTAAACCTCTATCATGTCACCCCGCAGTCGACGTTTCTCCAAGCTAAAGAGTCCCAAGCGTTTCAACCTTTCTTCATAGGGAAAGTGCTCCAGCCCTTTAATCATTCTAGTTGCCCTTCTCTGCACCTTCTCCTGGCTCCACCCCCAAAGTCCCCAGATATTTCTTGAATTGGACTTGGCAACCCTATGTACTTAAGGGATATAAACAGCCACTCAACAAGCAGTCAGGCAATCTCTTCTTTCAGCTGGGGCTTTGCAAGGCGAGGTCTGCTATGCAGAGTGAAAAGGAACGATTAGGAAAGAGCTGGGAAATAAACAGAACACTGCACTGTTTGTTCCGAGATCTCATGAAGCTGTAACTCACAAACCCCACCCGTCCCTTTCCCAGGAAACCTTGTGCCAAGTTTCAAAAAGCAAAGATACACATTTCTGAACGATGAACTCCCCTTTCTCCCAGGAGACTCCATTATCAATCTTTCCCCCCCTGTCACTGCCATTGTGAATTGTTGCCTGCCCTCGGATATCTGCTTACATTTGACTTAATGGGAAGAGGCAACGCTTTCTGTTGACCTTTACAAATCCGAGAAGAAGAAGAAGAAAAAACCCTGCAATTTTGACGCTCCTGAAGTATGATCGCCTGTCTCTTAAGCGTTTGGGGACTGACTCGGCCAGGCGATGGGCGAATTAAAGGCAATAAAACTGCTGGAGGGCCGCAAAGATGGATGTCTTGTGTACTCCCAGGGATGGCAGCTTCTCAGCGGGTGTTAAGCGCTCGTGCCAGAAAACAGGTGAGCTCACTGCAGCGCGTCATAATAAAAGTCTAGCTTAACGGAGTCATCCTAAGGAATGTGCTTTGGAATCTCACCCCTTGGTAACAGCCGAGGCAATTCAACTCGGTGTCACTGGGGATTTTCCTCCTTTTTAGGGTTGCCAAGCCCCCAGGTGGGCAAAAGACAATGATGGGATCGCAGTTTTGGATGCATGCCAAAAATACAAAAATAGAACTGTGATAGAAAGGCTGCCATACTTTTACTTATAATTTTCCATAACGGACAATAAAAACAATTTTCCACAGAGCTCGTTGTTAATTAAACATACAGCATGAAAATAATAATAATAATAATAATAATAATAATGTCAAGCTTGTGGGTTCAATGATGAGTCGAAGTTGATACAAAGACTACATTTATTGATAGACTGATACTTTCTGTGTAACAGGTTCTTGAGAGTAATGCTGCCAATACATTGATACAATGTATTGATACAATACTTTTAAGGCTTACTTCAAAAGGATTCCAAAGGATGGGGGTGTGGGGTAGCTCTCACACATAAACTATCATAAATGTCTGCATTCTCATAGGGTGTTTTCGCACTCACCTTCAGCCGGCGCGACCCCCCTCTTCACCGCGCAGGATCTGCGCGGATTTTGCACTAAATGCCGCAGAGCAGCCAGAAGAGCCGGAAACTCCCGTCGCAAAAGCCGCGCAAACGGAAACTGCTTTTTGGCAGTTTACGTTTGAGCGGCTTTTGCGCCGGGAGCTTCCGGCTCTTCCAGCTGCTCCGCGGCATTTAGTGCGAAATCCGCGCAGATCCTGCGCGGTGAAGAGGGGGGTCGCGCCGGCTGAAGGTGAGGGCGAAAACGCCCATAGTGTTATCAGGACTCTGTCCTTGCTTTCCCCAGATGTACCGTACTCCCTACCAGGAATGTTTGGGAAGGTGCTGATTACTTCTTCTCATGTTAGTTTCAGTTCTCACTACTTCTACTTTTGGGCAATAAAGCAAGACGGGGGGGGGAAGGGAAAGAATAACAAAGCTAACAAAGCTGGATCCTCCATGATACTTCACAGTCCAGGTTTAGGCAGGACCCTATAACGATCAATTATCAATGGAATTCCACCATGCTTGACATACTGCCCCCCTAAAATCAACCTCGGGGCTTTTGAGGAAACGCTCTAAGAAACTTATTTACCAAATCAGGGGCTAAAACATCTTTTTCTGCTACCCATTCATTTTCACTGGCTGGGAAATGTTTCCACTTAATCAAATAATACAATACTCCACGTTTCATCTTTGAATCTAATATCTCTTGCACTTCATGATGACTCTGATTCCCAATCTGGATAGGTGGCGGAGCTGGTGGTCGAAGGTGCCAAGGAGTACCACCCGGGTCTCTTCGCAAAAGACTGCAATGAAAGACAGAGTGTATTTTACTAAACATCTTGGGCAACTCCAATTTCACTGTCACTTTATTAATCACCCTTTTGATCTTAAAAGGACCCAAAAATCTATAAGCCAGCTTCTTTGAAGGTTGATTCAGTAAGAGGTTTTTTGTTGACACAAACACAGAGTCCCCCACTTTAAAATCCCAAACAGGCACATGGGATTTGTCATACTGCTTTTTATATGCCTCCTTGGCGGCTTCCAAATTCTCTTGAATCTCCTTCCAACCGTTCCCTAATTTTCCCCACCATTGTTCGAATGAGGTGGGATTTCGGGCTTGCTCTCCCCCAGGCAACAATGGAACAGGCTTTCCCTCATACCCATTTACAATCTGAAACGGGGAAGCCTTGGTTGAGCTGTGCACGCTGTTGTTGTAGCCATACTCGGCAAACGGCAAGAGGTCCACCCAGTTAGACTGTTGGTGGTTCACATAACACCGTAAATATTGTTCTAACAGTGCGTTCACGCATTCCGTCTACCCGTCCGTCTGCAGACGGTAAGCTGAGCTCAACCCTTGTTCTATACCCAGTAATTTGCAAAACTCCCACCAGAAGATGGCAATGAACTGTGGCCCTCTGTCACTAATGATCTTATCGGGGAATGAGTGGAGTTTCACAATGTGATGGAAAAACAGATGAGCTAGTCTCTTAGCGGTTGGCAATTGCGCGCAAGGAATGAAATGTGCCTGTTTGGAAAAGGTGTCCAATACTACCAGAATTATGGTCTTTCCTTGCGAGACCAGTAGTTCGACTATGAAATCCATTGACGCTACAGCTGTTTCTAAAGGTTTTAACAGCCCGGGGGGCTTCCCTCCCCTCTTTTTTGCCATTAAGCAAATAGGGCAGGAGGCCACAAATTCAGAAACGTCCTTTTTCATGGAAGGCCACCAAAATTATCTAATAATCAGATGCAGTGTCTTCACATACCCAAAATGGCCAGCTAACTTGTTGGAATGACAGAATTGTAGGACCTCTAACTGTAGGCTCTTGGGAACGTACAGTTTGTCACCTTTATACCAAAACCCATCCTCCCCCTTTTGTACTTCACCCAGTCGGTCCTCTCCCTCCTTTTCAGTTTCTGTGGCCAGGCACTCTTCCCCCCACTTCTCCGTTTGCAGATTCCGCCATGCTTTGGATCGGGTAGTCACCATGGCGGCTACTTGGGAAGGAGAGATTAGGGAGTCCACCACCTCCTCTTTTTGGCTATTGTGCTGAGGGAGGCGTGAAAGGGCGTCTGCCAAAAAAAAATTTGTCCCGGGAATGTGCTTCAGCACGAAGTCGAATTCGGAAAAAAACCCTGCCACCTGATTTGCTTTTCATTGAGTTTATGCTGACCGGTGAGCACCTACAGATTTTTGTGATTGGTCCAAATTTCAAATGGCACTTTGGCGCCTTCTAGCCATAGCCTCCAGGTTTTTAAAGCATAAGTCACGGCAAAAGCATACGTCACGCAAAAGCCTCTTTATCCCACACCGACCAATTTATCTGCTCCTGGGAAAACTTCTTTGCAATATAGGCACAGGGCTTTAGCCTCCCCTCCTCATCTTTTTGCATGAGGATGGCTCCGACGGCGACGGTGGAGGTGTCACATTGCACAATGAAGGGCTTCAGTTCATTGGGGTGGCTTAAGACCGGCTCACTTGTGAACAACTGTTTGAGCCTATTGAACGCCTCCTGACACTTCTCTGTCCAATTTAGCTTTGCCTCTGGTTTTGGAGTCTGGACCCTTCCCCTTGGTTTTCAGCAACTCTGTGAGGGGTAACATGATTTGGGCAAACCCCGGTATGAAGGTTCGGTAATAATTGGTGAACCCGAGGAACGATTGGAGCTATCTACGTGTCCTCGGGGGAGCCCAATCTAATACCGCTTGAACCTTACTTGGGTCCATAGCTAGCCCCTGCGATGATACTCTGAAGCCCAAATAGTCGAGTTCGGTCTTATGGAACTCACATTTTGACAATTTAGCATACAGCTTATGCTTCAATAGTGTGCTAAGAACCTCCCTCACCAATTTCACATGCGATTGGAGATCTTATGAATAGATAATTATGTCATCCAGATACACCACCACCCCCTTAAACAAATATTCTCTCAGTACTTCATTGATAAAGTTCATGAACACTCCCGGCACTCCTTGTAACCCAAAGGGCATTACTAAATACTCAAATTGTCCCTTTGGTGTATTGAACACCGTTTTCCATTCATCCCCCTCTTTGATGAGCACCCTGAAGTACGCATCTCTCAAGTCCAGCTTAGAAAAAATCTTCCCCTCCAACACCGTGCTGAGCAAGTCCTTGATGAGGGGTATTGGATAGGCATTGGAGGTGAAAATCCCATTAATCCCCCCAAAATCAGTACAAAGTCTGAGCGAGTCCTTCTTTTTCCTAAAGAGGACGGGGGCTGCATGGGAGGCTGTAGCGGGTCGGATGAAGCCTCTTTTCAAGTTCTTATCTAGGAACTTCCGCAGTTCCACCTTTTCAGCCCACCCCATCGAATACAGCTTTGCCTTAGGTAAGGTCTGCCTCGGGATCAGTTCAATGGCGCAGTCCGTGTCCCTATGGGGTGGAAGTTCATTGGCCCCCTGTTCACTGAACACCCCCCTCAAGTCTCTATTAGCCTTTGGGATCGTCTGGACCTCTTCCATTGTCAAGCAAACCTTCTCATTTCGGGGCGGCAGACTGGGACCCCACTCCTTAGTCCAATGATGGGCTTGACATCTCGGGTCATTGAATTCTATTGTCTGGTCGCCCCACCGAATGTCTGGCTCATGCTTTGCCAGCCACTCTACTCCCAAAACCACATCACAAGAGGAGGATGGGGCTATTACAAATGCCTCCTGGTCCCAGTGGTCTTTAATGCCCACCGGCACTAACTGAGTCTCTAACACGCATGGTTCCCCCCTCATCACTGACCCATCCATCTGCTCAAATTGGATGGAGTGCAGCAAAACCGCTTTGGGGAGCCCCAATGCGTCCATCAGCTTAGGGGTGATTATGTCTCTCGTGCAACCCGAGTCAAACAAGGCTTTCACCTGCATGAACCTCTTGAGTCTGCTGTTTAGTAAAATTACTAGTACAAAATATAGCGACCCCGTTACTCTCACCCTGAGTGGTGCTGGTTCATCAGCGACCTGCTGACTGACACCATTTAGAGCAGGTCGTTCTCGATTCCCGCCGGCTCGTCCTCCCAGGACATCTCACTCAGCTCATTGATGATGGTGGTGTCCTCGTCAGGCATCGAACTCGCAGCTGCGCTGCTCTTCGCCGCTTCTTTAGGGCGGCCGGTCTGCTTCTTTGGAGTCAGAGTGCTTGTCTTGGAGGTGCTAGATGGTGGTCTAGGGGGGTTCAGACAGCTGCTGGCCAGGTGGTTCGGGTCCCCACACCGAAAGCATTTGCGGGTGGCCGGGTGCTTCCCGGCTGCTCCCCCCACCTGGGTTTTCTTCGCCTCCATCTTCGCCCCTGTTTTCGGGTCATGACCCAACTTGCTGCTTTGTTGTTGCCATTGCATGGCCACTCGCTTCATATTGGTTTCCACTTCTCCCGCCAGCTGGATCCATCCCACCAAGGTGGTTGGTCTGGCTTGCTGCAGGGTTCGATCCAGGATGCTCACGTTCAGCCCGCGGGTGAAATGCTCGATCTTCATCAACTCACTCCACCCCCTCACCTTGGCCGCATTGGTACAGAACTCAGCAGCATACTCCCGAATCATCTTGGAGCCTTGTTGCGTATCCCTCAGGGCAGCCAGTGCGCAGGTCTCCTGCAGGGGGTCCTCATACTGGGCCAGTAGAGCTTGTAGGAAAGTGGCCACAACGTCCAGCTCTGGGCTCATGGCCTCGTACAGGCCCACGTACCACCTTTTGGTGGCCCCCTTCAATTTCGATCCCAGATAGTCCACACGACTAAATTCATCGGGGAAGGTGTTCCCCCAATAATGCATGTAGCTATTAGCCTGGATTGTGAAATACTCTACCTCCTCGGGATCCCCATCAAAGGTGGCTTCCAACTCCCTTCCTCGGCCCCTTTCCTGAGGGGCCAGGGGTACTGCCGGTTGCACCCGTAGCGGTGCTGTCGAGGGTCTAGCCGCAGGCAGTTGTGGGGTTCTTCTCGGGTCAGTCATCCCCAGGATCCAGTCAACTTTCCTGTTGAACTCCCCAGCCATCGTGGTGTTCATCGCTTGCATTTCATCCCACAACCCCTTGGCGACCTCTTTGACTTCCTTTTGGACCATCGCTCGGAATTCTTGAGCAATCTCGTCTTCCTCCTCTCTTGGGCCCATTACCTCTTGGATCCCAGCCACCTCACTCAGAGGGGGGGTCGGCTTCCATGCCGGTCACTGCTGTGGCTGCTGCACCCTCTTCCTCTCCAGGCCCGGGCCCCTCACTCCCCTCGTTAGCCATCTTCACCTGGCGCATGTGCCTGGTTAGGATGGCCTCTCTGCGCACCGGGGCCTCATCCATTGTGGTGGTAGAGTTACGTGGCTGCCACTGACCCGGGGTGACCAAGAGCTGTTGAATGTAGAGAGGGGAGCCGTGTCCAGTGACTCTCCGGGCGTCCAGCACGTGCCAGAACCAGAACCTTCTTCAGGTTCTGGAAGTTCACTGCTCACTGGAATCTTTTCAGCCATTCAGTTATAAAGTTGCCAGGGCAGTTAAACTTCTCGCAAGATTACTCTCAAAATGTCACGCATGCGGGTTCAATGATGAGTCAAAGTTGATACAAAGACTACGTTTATTGATAGACTGATACTTTCTGTGTAACAGGTTCTTGAGAGTTTTTTCATGGCTACTTGTCTGGACCCTTTTTAGCTGGAGATGCCGGGGATTGAACCTGGACCTTCTGCTTACCAAGCAGATGCTCTGCCACTGAGCCTTCATCCCTCCCTAACACTTATGAGGCTCTCTAGGGTCTCATGCTGAGGTTTTTCAGGCCTACTTGCCTGGACCCTTTTTAGCTGGAGATGCCGGGGAATGAACCTGGGACCTTCTGCTTCCAGCCACATCATTCCAGGCTTGATTCATATTCTATGTATTATATGCTTTTAAGTATAAGGCATTTTGCCCCCCAGAAGCACAGGTGCCTGGAAGGAAATAGCCAGCGTATGACACGAACAATCAGTTTGTGAATAATAGATTCCTCGCGGGATATGGCTCTGTGATTTGGAAAAGCAATTACAGCCTTAGCCCGTCTTGCCTTCTCGCTGTTTTCATGACCGATTGGCGGAACATTTTTTAATTTTTTTTATTTATTTTATTCCGTTTGTATCCTGCCCTCCCTGCCAAGGCGGGCTGAAATGCCTTCTTTTTCCCCACCTTCTGCTTCTGTGTCTTTGAATCACTCTGTTGAGATAAGTCTTTCTGCGCCCAGGAGGGATTGCGTCTCCAGTCCTGGTGATGGTGAGCCACAGCGAACGTTCATTTCTGCACTATGAAACTTGTTTTCAACACGTCTTTTCCAGCGGAAGGGAAATCATGAATTAAGTATCAAAACAAATGAACTTTTTCTTCCCACAGGCTGTGTGTGTGGGGGGTGTTTCTGACTCACCGAACCTCTCCTCTGGGGTACAGAGGGCAATTTTTGTCTATGGAGGAGACATCACTTATGCGACTCAGGCTGTAGGAATCGCACTCGACTCCTCTGCTGTCCGATTCTAACTTCATTAAGGCTCTCTTGGCACACTGTGTCTCAGGCTGTCACGATTCATCAGATCCTGGGTCCATCTGCTCCCCCTAGGAGCTGACATCACCTCCCCAATCACCAGCATGTTAAGCACTGATGTATGAACCTGCTTTACGTTGAATTAGACCATTGGTTATTTGACTGGCAGCCGCTTCCCCGGAGAGGCGTTAAGCAGCTGTTGAATGGAGGTTTAATCCGAGACCTTCTGCATGCCAAGTAGGTGCCTTGCAGCTGAGCTACAATCCATCTCCCTCAGTAGCATCAACTCAGACTGGCAGCAGTCTCTAGCGGCTCAAGGGCGAGGCTTTCTTAGCCCAATTGTCTGAGGGCGTTTTCGCACTTACCTTAAGCCGGAGCGACGTCCCTCTTCACCGCGCAGCGTCTGCACGGTTTTTCGCACTAATTGCTCCGGAGCACCTGGAAGAGCCGCAAACGGTTTACATTTGCGACGCAAAAGCCGCGGGACTTTGCGGCTCTTCCAGGTGCTCCGGAGCAATTAGTGCGAAAACCGTGCAGACGCTGCGCGGTGAAGAGGGACGTCGCTCCGGCTTAAGGTCAGTGTGAAAACGCCCTGAGATTCTCTGATGGTACATTCCCGAGAGGGAGGTTAGGACTTCACAGGTGCAAAATTTGTGCTTCGCTACATTCCCTTTTTGAAACAGGTTGTAGCACTTCTCCGGTGTTTGTTGAAGTTCTCTTGCTAGAATGATGTGGTTCTGCATATCTACTTTGTTTCCCCTTTAATTTGCTCTTTAACTCGTTCATTAATGATCTGGAGTTGGGAGTAAGCAGTGAAGTGGCCAAGTTTGCAGATGACACTAAATTGTTCAGGGTGGTGAGAACCAGAGAGGATTGTGAGGCACTCCAAAGGGATCTGCTGAGGCTGGGTGAGTGAGCGTCAACGTGGCAGATGAGTGTTGGACTGGATGGGTTATTGGCCTGATCCAACATGGCTTCTCTTATGTTCTTATGTGACACAAAGTGTTGGACGGGATGGGCCGTTGGCCTGATCCAACATGGCTTTTTTAATGTTCTTATGCGTATGTACTTTGTTTCCCCTTTGGGAAAGCATACATTCCGTTTTCCACGTGTTGGGGAAACGCTAAATTCGAAGGACAGAATTCATTTAATTTGACGATTGGCTTCGCCGAATCCTGGTGTGGTGTTGGCACTATTTGCTACTATGTTACATCAGCTTCATACTGCCCTTGAAAATGATTATCTTGGACCAGAATGGACCGACTGACTTACCACTTAAGATACTTTGGTGTATTTATTTCTTTTCTATATCCTTCTTTCCCCTTTACCTCCTATTTCTGTCTTTATGGAAACTTAATAAAACTTTAAAACTGAAAGATATGCGTACCTGACTAGGGCAAAAGGTGGTTTCAAATGAGGCCTCTTAATTACATCTCTGCCTTGAATCACAGACTTTGATTAGAAAACAATCCCAACTTGGTCCTGTACTACATAATTACTGTAATATTATTGCAACGTTGGGAGGTAATGTGTAATAACTATGCTTGACCACTGAAGGCCATAAGGCTGGAACGCATTTGGTCAGGGTCATAAGGTCTTTGCTTGAGATGGCTGTATGATTTTAATCTGAATTAAGGCTATATTTAGGCTTGTTATTGCTTTTTTAAAAAGCATTTTGTAATAAATACCAGGGGTGTGCATTCCGTTTGGCCAAACTGAATACTACCCTGAACAACCGCTAATTCGGCTGTATTCGGCACCATTGTCAATTTTCCCGGTGTCAGTTTTCCCACTATGGAGAAATTGACTCCTCCCCCCTCCACAGGAAAGGCCTCAGCCCCATACATTATACCCTATCCTTTGCAATTGACTTTAATGACCCATAGGTTATAATAGAGCTGTATATTTGGGGGGGAAAGTTGAATATCTCTGAATCTGACATTCAGGAATATTCGGCCTCCTGAATATTTTTGCTGCTGAATATGCCAGATCTGAAATTTACTGAATTTTTTGCACACCTCTAATAAATAATTTTTTTGGTATATTTATATCCTATATTCAGTTATTTAAATACTGAGCCCTTTAATTTGGATTTATTGAACTCTCTAGGCTCTACATTCATTCTTCAGGGTTAATTTTCTTTTCTCCCCACACCCTTTTTGTCCTTTTTGGTGCCCTTCAAATCTCAGATGACTTATGGCAACCACATGGGGCTTTCAAGGCATGAGACATAAGAACATAAGAGAAGCCATGTTGGATCAGGCCAATGGCCCCTCCAGTCCAACACTGTGTGTCACATAAGAACATAAGAGAAGCCATGTTGGATCAGGCCTATGGCCCCTCCAGTCCAACACTGTGTCACATAAGAACAGAAGAGAAACCCTGCTGGATCAGGCCTATGGCCCATCCAGTCCAACACTCTGTGTCACATAAGAACATAAGAGAAGCCATGTTGGATCAGGCCAGTGGCCCCTCCAGTCCAACACTCTGTGTCACATAAGAACATAAGAGAAGCCCTGTTGGATCAGGCCAGTGGCCCATCCAGTCCAACACTCAGTGTCACATAAGAACATAAGAGAAGCCCTGTTGGATCAGGCCAGTGGTCCATCCAGTCCAACACTCTGTGTCACATAAGAACATAAGAGAAGCCCTGTTGGATCAGGCCAGTGGCCCATCCAGTCCAACACTCTGTGTCACATAAGAACATAAGAGAAGCCATGTTGGATCAGGCCAATGGTCCCTCCAGTCCAACACTGTGTCACATAAGAACAGAAGAGAAGCCCTGCTGGATCAGGCCTATGGCCCATCCAGTCCAACACTCTGTGTCACATAAGAACATAAGAGAAGCCATGTTGGATCAGGCCAGTGGCCCCTCCAGTCCAACACTCTGTGTCACATAAGAACATAAGAGAAGCCCTGTTGGATCAGGCCAGTGGCCCATCCAGTCCAACACTCAGTGTCACATAAGAACATAAGAGAAGCCCTGTTGGATCAGGCCAGTGGCCCATCCAGTCCAACACTCTGTCACATAAGAACATAAGAGAAGCCCTGTTGGATCAGGCCAGTGGCCCATCCAGTCCAACACTCTGTGTCACATAAGAACATAAGAGAAGCCATGTTGGATCAGGCCAATGGCCCATCCAGTCCAACACTCTGTGTCACATAAGAACATAAGAGAAGCCATGTTGGATCAGGCCAATGGCCCATCCAGTCCAACACTCTGTGTCACATAAGAACATAAGAGAAGCCATGTTGGATCAGGCCAATGGCCCATCCAGTCCAACACTCTGTGTCACATAAGAACATAAGAGAAGCCATGTTGGATCAGGCCAATGGCCCATCCAGTCCAACACTCTGTGTCACATAAGAACATAAGAGAAGCCATGTTGGATCAGGCCAGTGGCCCATCCAGTCCAACACTCTGTGTCACACAAGAACATAAGAGAAGCCCTGTTGGATCAGGCCAATGGCCCATCCAGTCCAACACTCTGTGTCACATAAGAGAAGCCATGTTGGATCAGGCCAATGGCCCATCCAGTCCAACACTCTGTGTCACATAAGAACATAAGAGAAGCCATGTTGGATCAGGCCAATGGCCCATCCAGTCCAACACTCTGTGTCACATAAGAACATAAGAGAAGCCATGTTGGATCAGGCCAATGGCCCATCCAGTCCAACACTCTGTGTCACATAAGAACATAAGAGAAGCCATGTTGGATCAGGCCAGTGGCCCATCCAGTCCAACACTCTGTGTCACACAAGAACATAAGAGAAGCCCTGTTGGATCAGGCCAATGGCCCATCCAGTCCAACACTCTGTGTCACATAAGAACATAAGAGAAGCCCTGTTGGATCAGGCCAGTGGCCCATCCAGTCCAACACTCTGTGTCACATAAGAACATAAGAGAAGCCCTGTTGGATCAGGCCAGTGGCCCATCCAGTCCAACACTGTGTCACATAAGAACAGAAGAGAAGCCCTGCTGGATCAGGCCTATGGCCCATCCAGTCCAACACTCTGTGTCACATAAGAACATAAGAGAAGCCATGTTGGATCAGGCCAGTGGTCCATCCAGTCCAACACTCTGTGTCACATAAGAACATAAGAGAAGCCATGTTGGATCAGGCCAATGGCCCATCCAGTCCAACACTCTGAGTCACATAAGAACATAAGAGAAGCCATGCTGGATCAGGCCAATGGCCCCTCCAGTCCAACACTCTGAGTCACATAAGAACATAAGAGAAGCCATGTTGGATCAGGCCAATGGTCCATCCAGTCCAACACTCTATGTCACATAAGAACATAAGAGAAGCCATGCTGGATCAGGCCAATGACCCTTCCAGTCCAACATTCTGTGTCACATAAGAACATAAGAGAAGCCATGTTGGATCAGGCCAATAACCCATCCAGTCCAACACTCTGAGTCACATAAGAACATAAGAGAAGCCATGCTGGATCAGGCCAATGGCCCATCCAGTCCAACACTCTGAGTCACATAAGAACATAAGAGAAGCCATGTTGGATCAGGCCAATGGTCCATCCAGTCCAACACTCTGTGTCATAGAAAAACATAAGAGAAGCCATGTTGGATCAGGCCAATGGCCCATCCAGTCCAACACTCTGAGTCACATAAGAACATAAGAGAAGCCATGTTGGATCAGGCCAATGGTCCATCCAGTCCAACACGCTGTGTCACATAAGAACAGAAGAGAAGCCCTGCTGGATCAGGCCTATGGCCCATCCAGTCCAACACTCTGTGTCACATAAGAACATAAGAGAAGCCATGTTGGATCAGGCCAGTGGTCCATCCAGTCCAACACTCTGTGTCACATAAGAACATAAGAGAAGCCATGTTGGATCAGGCCAATGGCCCATCCAGTCCAACACTCTGAGTCACATAAGAACATAAGAGAAGCCATGCTGGATCAGGCCAATGGCCCCTCCAGTCCAACACTCTGAGTCACATAAGAACATAAGAGAAGCCATGTTGGATCAGGCCAATGGTCCATCCAGTCCAACACTCTATGTCACATAAGAACATAAGAGAAGCCATGCTGGATCAGGCCAATGACCCTTCCAGTCCAACATTCTGTGTCACATAAGAACATAAGAGAAGCCATGTTGGATCAGGCCAATAACCCATCCAGTCCAACACTCTGAGTCACATAAGAACATAAGAGAAGCCATACTGGATCAGGCCAATGGCCCATCCAGTCCAACACTCTGAGTCACATAAGAACATAAGAGAAGCCATGTTGGATCAGGCCAATGGTCCATCCAGTCCAACACTCTGTGTCATAGAAAAACATAAGAGAAGCCATGTTGGATCAGGCCAATGGCCCATCCAGTCCAACACTCTGAGTCACATAAGAACATAAGAGAAGCCATGTTGGATCAGGCCAATGGTCCATCCAGTCCAACACGCTGTGTCACATAAGAACATAAGAGAAGCCCTGTTGGATCAGGCCAATGGTCCATCCAGTCCAACACTCTGAGTCACATAAGAACATAAGAGAAGCCATGTTGGATCAGGCCAATGGCCCATCCAGTCCAACACTCTGTGTCACACAGTGGCCAAAAAAATTATACACACACACACACACACACACTGTGGCTAATAGCCACTGATGGACCTCTGCTCCATATTTTTATCTAACCCCCTCTTGAAGCTGGCTATGCCTGTAGCTGCCACCACCTCCTGTTGTAGTGAATTCCACCTGTTAATCACCCTTTGGGTGAAGAAGTACCTCCTTTTATCTGTTCTAACCCGACTGCTCAGCAATTTCATTGAATGCCCACGAGTTCTTGAGAAAGGGAGAAAAGTACTTCTTTCTCTACCTTCTCCATCCCATGCATAATCTTGTAAACCTCTATCATGTCACCCCACAGTTGACGTTTCTCCAAGCTAAAGAGCCCCAAGCGTTTTAACCTTTCTTCATAAAGAAAGTGTTCCAAACCTTTAATCATTCTAGTTGCCCTTTTCTGCACTTTTTCCAATGCTATAATATCCTTTTTGAGGTGCGGTGACCAGAATTGCACACAGTATTCCAAATGAGACCGCACCATCGATTTATACAGGGGCATTATGATACTGGCTGATTTGTTTTCAGTTCCCTTCCTAATAATTCCCAGCATGGCGTTGGCTTTTTTTATTGCAATCTCACACTGTCTTGACATTTTCAGTGAGTTATCTACCACGACCCCAAGATCTCTCCCTTGGTCAGTCTCTGCCAGTTCACACCCATCAACTTGTATTTGTAGCTGGGATTCTTGGCCCCAATGTGCATTACTTTGCACTTGGCCACATTGAACCTCATCTGCCACGTTGACGCCCACTCACCCAGCCTCAACAGATCCCTTTGGAGTGCCTCACAATCCTCTCTGGTTCTCACCACCCTGAACAATTTAGTGTCATCTGCAAACTTGGCCACTTCACTGCTTACTCTCAACTCCAAATCATTTATGAACAATTTAAAGATCATGGGACCCAGTACTGAGCCCTGTGGCACCCCACTGCTTACCGTCCTCCGCTGCGAAGACTGCCCATTTATACACACTCTCTGCTTCCTATTAATTAGCCAGTTTTTGATCCACAAGAGGACTTGTCCTTTTACTCCATGACTCTCGAGCTTACTAATGAGCCTTTGATGAGGAACTTTATCAAAAGCTTTCTGGAAGTCAAGGTAAACAACATCTATCGGGTCTCCTTTGTCCACATGTTTGTTCACCCCCTCAAAGAAATGTAACAGGTTAGTGAGGCAAGATCTTCCCTACAGAACCCATGCTGACTCTTATAGAAACCTCAAAGTGAAAAGTGGAAGATCACCCAATATTGACAGAATAATGGAGCCAGATCTATGATATCCCATTGTAACCATTCAATCCACATTTGCGGAGGGGCCATATTTTAGTGGAAGAGCATCTGCTTTATAGAGCCCCATTGGCACAGAGTGGTAAAGATAGTACTGCAGTAGGAGTCCTCTGCTCACAACCTGAATTTAATCCCAGCAGAAGCTGGGTTCAGGTAGCCAGCTCCAGGTTGACATCCTTCCATCCTTTCGACGTTGGTAAAACGAGTACCCAGCTTGCTGGGGGGGAAGTGTAGATGACTGGGGAAGGCAATGGCAAAGCACCCCGTAAGAAAGTCTGCTGTGAAAACGTTGCAAAAGCAACGTCACCCCAGAGTCGGAAACGACTGGTGCTTGCACAGGGGACTACCTTGACCTTTTTAAAACCTGTTTTATGTGCAGAAAGTTCCAGTTTGGTCCTCAGCATCTCCAGTTAAAAGGATCAGGTAAGAGGTGAGGGGAAAGACTTCCACCTGAGACCCTGGTTTTTAACTTTTGATTAATTTTGTTATATTTGAATGTGAATGTTTTTGTGCCTTTGTCTTATGGCTCCATGCCTCTATCGTACATCACCCAGAGTCTGGCACAAGCTGGGATGAGGCGATTAAGAAATCAAATAAAGAAATAAAAGGGAAATAAACAACTCGGCACCATGCATGCTCACAGTACTCCACATGCAGCTTTAAAGCGATGCCAACCACTCCCAGCCAGGGCTGTTTTGAATCAGGAAACTCCCACGGGGAGAGCGGCAATTCCAAGACAAACTGGACTCCCATCGATTTTTCAAAAATGACATTCCCACAGCTGTGATGTGTCTGTGAGCAAAGGGAGTCAGGTTCAGCCCACTGGTGAACTTGGTCCCTCAGCCCCAGCCTAGGACCTGTGACAGCCATTGGAACTCTCCTGCAGCACAAACCAAAGCAAATAACATCTGTGCTGGGAGTGACCATCTGTCATTGACCAGAGAGCGGGGTGATCCTTTTTAAAGAGACAACTTGCAACCTGCAGGTGGGGGGAACAGAGAAGCAGGAGCAGGGCCCACAAGCACTGTGAAACGTCGACGGAGGGGTGACATGATAGAGGTTTACGAGATTCTGCAAGGGCTAGAGAAGGTAGAGAAAGAAGTCCTTTTCTCCCTTTCTCACAATACGAGAACTCGTGGGCATTCGATGAAATTGCTGAGCAGTCAGGTTAAAATGGATAGAAGGAAGTCCTTCTTCACCCAAAGGGTGATTAACATGGGGAATTCACTGCTACAGGAGGTGGTGGTGGCTACAAGCATAGCCAGCTTCAAGAGGAGATTGGATAAAAATATGGAGCAGAGGTCCATCAGTGGCTATTAGCCACAGTGTGTATATATATGTGTGTGTATGTGTATATATATACTCTCTCTCTCTCACACACACACACACACACATATATATATATATATAATTTTTTTGGCCACTGTGTGACACAGAGTGTTGGACTGGATGTGCCATTGGCCTGATCCAACATGGCTTCTCTTATGTTCTTATTTATGTTCTTACTTCCTCTTTAAGCACTTGTTCCGAGAATGGTAATAATTATACAAATATCCAAAACACAGTTACAGGCCAAGTTTAGTAAATGTTATGTAAATATCCAAAGTTCAGTTACTCAGTTCACATTCCAAAAATGATTCATTGAAATCCAAAAAGAACAGACCAACGGGCACAGTATATCAGTCAAAATTCTCTGTTCCCAAATCAAGATTGTCCTTATGGAAACTTCTTGTTCTTCCACAGTTGTAGGTGCTTGGGCTGAACCCCACCGCCGTCCACTTGCAACCATGTTTCAAGGCTAATCTTAAACAGAGACAGCCACAATGCAATTCGACAGTTTGGAACGCAAACCGAAACCAAACAATAAGATCACAATAAGCAATTAAAATGTCACAACGTTAATACATCATAATTTAAAATCCAACGGTTACAAATAGGGTTGCCAAGTACAATTCAAGAAATATCTGGGGACTTTGGGGGTGGAGCCAGGAGACATTGGGGGCAGAGCCAGAAACAAGGGTGTGGCAAGCACAATTGAACTCCAAAGGGAGCTCTGGCCATCACATTCCAAGGGACTGAATACCTTTTAAATGCCTTCCTTCCATAGGAAATAATGAAAGATAGGGCCACCTTCTTTTGCGGCACATAGAATTGAACCCCCTTATCCAATCTTTTTGAAACTTGGAGGGTATTTTGTGGAGAGGCACCAGATGCTACACTGCAAATTTTGGGCCTCTACCTCAAAAAAACAGCTCCCACAAAGCCCCAGACACCCACGGATCCATTCTCCATTATTTCCTATGGGAATACATCTCCATAGGGAATAATAAAGTTCCCAGCAGATATTTCCCTCCCCTCCCCCCGCTTTCTGATGACCCTGAAGCGGGGGGGAGGGCCTCCAAACCGGGGGATCCCCTGCCCCCACCTGGGGATTGGCAACCCTAGTTACAAACAATCTGGTGCCAACATCATTAGGTGTTGCTTCACTTCCGATGGCTTCAGCATTTCTTCTCCTACAGTAACGGTGACTCAGAATCAGTTGAAGGCCAACCGGAAGAATGTGGTCTTCCAGGCCGAGGTCCCACAAGACCCTCACCTCCTCCGGCAGTTGGTTCCACCAGTAGGGGGCTGCTACCGAGAAGGCCCTCTCTCTGGGGGACTTTAGTCTTGCCTCCCTCAGCCTGGAGATCGCGAATAGATTTTGGCACCCGGATCGAAGAACCCTCTGGGGAACGTGTGGAGATTTGCTGTCACAATTCATCCATGTCTGTTGAATTCTTTTTCTAGGCTACAAGAGACTCTCACGGGTGAAATACCTCTGGCAGAGAGGTTCTTGTTGACCAGGTGTCAACACAAAATCTAGGCTACGGTGGCAAATGTGCCTAAATGAGCTAAGACTGCAAGGGGAGGGGGACGACAGACTGAGCAAGAAAAGGGACCAGAGGGGGCAGTGGGAAGGCAAGGTGGTTTAAGGTGATGGGGAGGTAAGGTAGAGGCAGGCCTCATTTTGGGCAGGACCTCACAGGAGTGGAGCTCCCGAACCTCTAAATTTTATTGCCTCTCCCCTCCCAAAAATTTGCTTCTGTGCTCCGCTGTTCAACCCCCCCCCCCCTGTGAGAATTTTGCTGAACTCTATGATTTGACAAACTTTCTCATATTTTTCCCCGCAAAAAAAAAAAAATTGGGAAAAGAGCCAAAACGTACAAAGCAGACAGATGGAAATCGTCATCCTGCCACTGTGGCCAGAGAGGAGAAAGTCATTTAAAAAGAAGAAGAAGAAGAAGAAGAAGAAGAAGAAGAAGAAGAAGAAGATGATATTGGATTTATATCCCGCCCTCCACTCCGAAGAGTCTCAGAGCAGCTCACAATCTCCTTTATCTTCCTCCCCCACAACAGACACCCTGTGAGGTGGGTGGGGCTGAGAGGGCTCTCACAGCAGCTGCCCTTTCAAGGACAACCTCTGCCAGAGCTATGGCTGACCCAAGGCCATGCTAGCAGGTGCAAGTGGAGGAGTGGGGAATCAAACCTGGTTCTCCCAGATAAGAGTTCGCGCACTTAACCACTACACCAAACTGGCTCTCCAAAAAGTCTGATGGGAGTAAGGCTTTATTGTGACAATTCCAATTCAAGAAGCATTTTAAGGTAGATGCTGAGCTGGTATAATTTAGTACCCCTTCCGGAGATGTCGGGGGTGTGCGGCGTATGTAAATGAGTTGTGCTGATGAGCTCCAGCACCTCTTTTTCTTTGAAATGGCCCCTCAGTGGAGGAACTGGGAAAGCTGGATGCGAGGGGCCCAAGAGGAACGAGGGAGGGTGTTCCTAGTATATGCGCAGAGACCCCAGTCTGGGGCCAATGGAAAAGAGTGACAAAGAGGGGAGAGACCTCTGAAGGAAATCACAAAAGGTACTGAGTACAAGAGGCCGCACAAAATGGGGGCTGGGGGAAGACAGGTGTACTTAACTGTGTACAAACCAATTGTTAATATATATAGTGCGAACAGAACAGAAATTTAAAAATTTAAAATAATAAATATACAACGCAATGAGTAGAAGATGATGAAGACGAAGATATTGGATTTATAGCCTGCCCTCCACTCCGGAAAGTCTCATAGCGGCTCACAATCTCCTTTACTTTCTCCCCCCCCCCCAAAAAAAAGACACCCTGTGAGGTAGATGAAGATATTGGATTTATATCCCACCCTCCACTCCGAAGAGTCTCAGAGCGGCTCACAATCTCCTTTCCCTTCCTCCCCCACAACAGACACCCTGTGAGGTGGGTGGGGCTGGAGAGGGCTCTCCCAGCAGCTGCCCTTTCAAGGACAACCTCTGCCAGAGCTATGGCTGACCCAAGGCCATGCTAGCAGGTGCAAGTGGAGGAGTGGGGAATCAAACCCGGTTCTCCCAGATAAGAGTCCCCACACTTAACCACTATGGCTGACCCAAGGCCATTCCAGCAGGTGCAAGTGGAGGAGTGGGGAATCAAACCCGGTTCTCCCAGATAAGAGTCCACACACTTAACCACTACACCAAACTGGCTCTCTGAGTAAAAACAAAGCTTATATACAGTGCATGATGCAGCGAAGTATGACCGTTAAGGTATAACAGTTTGGTTCATTATAAAGTATAACAGTAAAGTATAACTTTACTAAAATGATGACATCGTGGAATTTGCTGTCAGAGGATGTACTAGTGATAGCTGCAGGAATAGATAGCTTTAAAGGGGGATTTGATAGATTCATGGAGGATAAGCCAGTTTTGTGTAGTGGTGCATGTAGTGCATGGACTCTTATCTAGGACTGGGTTTGATTCCCCACTCCTCCACTTGCAGCTGCTGGAATGGCCTTGGGTCAGCCGTAGTGGTTAAGTGAGCGGACTCCTATCTGGGAGAAACGGGTTTGATTCCCCACTCCTCCACTTGCAGCTGCTGGAATGGCCTTGGGTCAGCCATAGTGGTTAAGTGAGCAGACTCTTATCTGGGAGAACGGGGTTTGATTCCCCACTCCTCCACTTGCAGCTGCTGGAATGGCCTTGGGTCAGCCGTAGTGGTTAAGTGAGCGGACTCCTATCTGGGAGAAACGGGTTTGATTCCCCACTCCTCCACTTGTAGCTGCTGGAATGGCCTTGGATCAGCCATAGCTCTCGCATAGGTGTCCTTAAAAGGGGAGATTCTGTCAGAGCTCTCCACATAGGGAATAATGACGTGCTCAGCAGACGTCCCCCCCCCCCCGTTTCTAGCGACTCTGAAGCGAGGGATTGGCCTCTCTACTCATGAGTTGCTGCCAACTTCTTCAAAGTAACACAGAGACACCATCCCAAGAGGAAGCTTTTCAATTGGAGACTGAAGCCTCCGAAGATGGAAAGGCACATGGTCCTCTGGGGGGTGGGGCTCCCCCCCGCTGGCCAGTTAACTGGGGGCAGGAAGGAGCCTGGGAAAGCAGAAAAACCCCTACTGGGACCTGGGGATTGGCAAGCCTAGATCCAACATGGTTCTTCTAAATTGATAGGCCAGCATATTAAGATATTGCTTTGATATCTTCAGCAGAATCATTTCTGTTACATCAGAATCATGTTCTTTTCAAGAGAATCACTTCTGTTAGAGAATGGCCTTGTACAGTTATTGCAAACTGTCTATAAAAGACATATGTCAAAACATCTCCACATACGATGTAGCATCTGTAAATAAGTGGACTTATTTACAGCAGAAAAAATGTTTCTATCTGCCAATCACAGCGGGGGAAAAGGGGACATTTAAGTCACAGATCTGAAACACATAAAATATAAACCTATTATTAGGAACAAAAGTATAAAGAAAAAAGGAAGGATGTAACAAAAAGAAGTTTAAGAGTTCACATTTGGAATTCTCAGGGCTTTTTTGGTAGCAGGAACTCGTTTGCATGTGAGGCCACACACCCCTGATGTAGCCAATCCTCCAAGAGCTTACAGGGCTCTTCTTACAGGGCCTACCAGGAGGATTGGCTATATCAGGGGGGGCGTGGCCTAATATGCAAAGGAGTTCCTGCTACAAAAAAAAGCCCTGAGCATTCTCAAAATACTTATGATTCAATTTCTCATTCTCTGAGGCTACTGGGGACGCTCGACACAGGCTTATGAGCACGGGTGCCGTTTTTGCCTTTCTCTAAATCGATGCAATGAACAATTTGCCAAGTCGTTCTATTTTTATGCACCCTCACCACCCAAAAAAGTAACCACAAGTTTGCTGAACACAATAGACATGTAATGTTTACTTAGTTAAAAAAATGATTATTTAATGTCACAGCAAAAGCCTGATTGTGGTAAATTTGCCCGGTTTCCTAGGAAACCATCGAATTTCTCTTCCAGAGAGGCATTGTGCCGTTTCCCCAGACCCTCATTTTGCTCTTACTCCTCACCCACCCCTTTGAAAGCCTCCGAGTTGTGTTCCCATCCAGCTGAGAAATCCCTTCCAATGCTCTAACTTAGAGGCACCAGATCCAAACAGGCAGCAGCGGCCAGGTCCTCGCAGTCAGCAGACGGTCTGAGGCTCCACTGCCCATTCAGATACTTTTGTGCACTTAAAATGATAACGTCTGTTCTTGTACAGGTGCTTGGCTTCAAGAAAAAAATCATGACAATGGGATTGTGTTCTTAAAAATAAGCTGCCAAAAAAGATAGAGGGAAAGAAAAATGATGTGGGTTTTTTTTTGGGGGGGGGGGGGGAACCGCACTTTCCAAACCACCTCAGAAACATTTCTAGAGGTAGGTTCCATGGATTTTTTTTTAATTTCATATTTATAGTTTATTTACTTTATCTGCAATTAACAAAAAAGAAAAACCTGTAATTCCATACATAAATCGAAAAGTGTAAAACGGAGATCAAAGGTAGTTCTAAAGCAGTCATTTAACATTTCTAGTTTCTCTTCAGTTTCAAACGCATATCCCAATCATTTATACAATAATTTCTTATTCTTACTTTCTTGTAACCATTTATATAATTTGTCCCACTTTTCTTCAGCTGGTTGTTGTGATTTCCCGCTCAACCGGGCTGTCAATATATCTAACTCTGCAACATTTAACAGTTTCTCTAAAAATTCAAGAGCCCCGTGTTGCAGAGTGTTAAAGTTGCAGTACTACAGTCTTAAGCTCTGCTCATGACCTGAGTTCGATCCCCAGTGGTAGCTGGGTTTTCAGGTAGCTGGTTTGAGGTTGACTCAGCCCTCCATCCTTCTGAGGTCGGTCAAATGAGTCCCCAGCTTGCTGGGGGGAAAGTGTAAAAGACTGGGGAAGGCAATGGCAAACCACCCCGTAAAAAGTCTGCCGTGAAAACGTTGTGAAAGCAACGTCACCCCAGAGTCAGGCCGTGAGAAGAGAGCTTGTATTGCAGCACTGCAGCTTTACCTTGCCACAGATTTTGTTTGTCTTTAAAGTGTGTCAAGACATTTTTTTTAATACTAATTTGAGACTTGTGAATTGGTGAGGGGGGACTTTTGCCATGATTGCTTGTTTTCAGATAGGATCTTTTGGTTTCAGTTTCAAAATTTTGGGATTTTTTTTCAGGTTACTGGGTTTGGGGAACATTCTTTTCCAAGGAGGAGGAAGAGGAGATTTATATCCCACCCTTCACTCTGAATCTCAGATTGGCTTACAAACTCCTTTACCTTCCTGTCCCACAACAGACACCCTGTGAGGCGGGTGAGAGAGTTCTCCCAGAAGCTGCCCTTTCAAGGACAACCTCTGCCAGAGCTATGGCTGACACAAGCCCATTCCAGCAGGTGCAAGCGGAAGAGTGGGGAATCAATAAAAAGGGTTTCCAGCCTCTAGTGGTGGCCAGGAGATCTCCTAGAAATACAACTGAAGTTCAGAGAAGAAGAAGAAGAAAGAGGAGGAGGAGGAGATCGGATTTATACCCCATCCTTCACTACCCAAAGAAGTCATAGAGCAGTTTACCATCTCTTTTCCCTTCCCCTTCCCACAACAGACACCCTGTGAGGTAGGTGGAGCCAGGGCTGGTGTGTGGAAGAAGGCCATGTAGGTGGCTGCCTAGGGTAGAAAAGGCCCAGCAGGAACTAATTTACATATTAGGCCACATATGGCTTTTTGGTAGGAAAAGCCTAGCATGAGCTCATTTGCATATTAGGCCCCGCCTCCTGGCACCAAGCCTGCTGGAGCTGCGTTCCTGTGCGTTCCTGCTCAAAAAAAAAAAAAAAAGGCCCTGCTCAGAAGCAATTCTGTTTGAAGCATATTTGAAGCCATAAAATAGCACTACTCCATTCAGGAAGAAAGACACTCTCTCTCTCAGTTCAAGGATTTTCAGCTGGAAGTTCTTTAAAAACAAACTTTGCAAATCGCACCAATTGCATCAGAGACTGAACGTCATTCTACGCAAAACAGCCTCGGTTGAGATCTTTCAGAAATGAATTACGTTTTTTAATTGGTTCTTCCAAATGCTAAATGGGCTCATTAAGGACTTGAAAATCAACATTAGAGCGAGTGACAAAAATAGCTTTCCCCCTAACGTATGGCAATCGTATCGACGATCGGCCGTTCGCAAACAGTAATTCTGCTCTGACATAAATGTTAATTGAATTTGATTTGGCCTTAAATGCATGAAAACATACCAAAGGCCCACCGGCGACATTCGTTCTGCTAACCAAGCCCTGTATGACATTTTGCTGATTATAATATCAGTCCACAATATTTGTCAGTCATTCCAGAGATCCTTCAATATCTTGGACATTCCCCGTGTTCTGAGATTACCTCTGTAGATCCATGATGTGGGAGTCCCAACTATAATTTGCTATCAGAACGGGCCATTTTCACTGCTTCAACCTGCTGCCTGCAGTTGGCTTGCCAGCTCTGAGTTGGAAAATACCTGGAGGGTTTGGAGGTGGAGCCTAGGGAGGGTGGGGTTTAAAGAGGGGAGGGGATACCTCAGCAACATAAAAAGGTAAGAGTAGTCACAGAATCATAGAGTTCGAAGGGACCTCTAGGGTCATCTAGTCCAACCCCCTGCACAATGCAGGAAACTCACAAACACTTCCCCCTAAATTCACAGGATCCTCATTGCTGTCAAATGGCCATCTAGCCTTTGTTGAAAAACCTCCAAGGAAGGAAAGCCCACCACCTCCCGAGGAAGCCTGTTCCGTTGAAGAATCACTCTAACAGTCAGGAAGCTCTTCCTAATGTTGAGCCGGAAACTTTTGATTTAATTTCAACCCACTGGTTCTGGTTCTACCTTTCGGGGCCACAGAAAGCAATTCCACACCATCCTCTATAGGACAGCCCTTCAAGTACTTGAAGATGGTGATCCTATCACCTCTCAGCTGCCTCCTCTCCAGGCTAAACATGCCCAGCTCCTTCAACCTTTCCTCATAGGACTTGGTCTCCAGACCCCTCACCATCTTTTTCGCCCCTCCTCTGAACCCGTTCCAGCTTTTCTATATCCTTCTTAAAATGTGGTGTCCAAAACTGTGCAAGCACCAAGTCGTTACCATCCCATGGGGTGACATCACATCACAATGTTTTCTTGGCAGACTTTCCTGATTGTATATTTTTTATTGATTTTAACTACAAAGCGAAAAGGCACAAGTTTAGATACATTAAAGAGGGGAAGAGGTGGATACAAAGTGGGAAAAACAGAAACAAAGAGAAATGCAAATATGTCAGTTACAATTCTACCTTCAAGTGAAATACCCAGTTCTTTCTACCTGCAAGTATGAGGATCACCCCATATATTTTACCATCTTTATCTTTCATTATAGATTTTTTTACTAAACTATTACTTAAAATACAAGTCTAAACAATTCTTCTTCAGCACATATAAGTATAAAAGAGTCAGTCGTCTCAACACAGAAATGGCTGGCTAAGCTTAACCAAATTGAAAGCACAGACTAACTTGTTAGTTTAACAATATCGTCATTAAAATAAGCATATGAAACAAATATCTTTATCCTTCTGACTAACTTAATTCAAACAGAAAGAAAGAGAAAAGAAACCGATTTAAAATGTCATATAACATATGGAGAAAAATAAAAATAAACTAAAGACTTAATAGTTTATCTGTCTCAGTATAGACAGTTTCTCCAAACAAACATATTAAGAGCAGATTTACCAGATTACTAAATAATGGCTGTCTGCCTTCTTAACAATTGATCCAAATTAACTATTTATTTATATAACATTTTTGCCAAACTTTTCAATCCTTAAGATCTCACTTGATCTTTTAAAATCACATATCAGTTCTTATAAAAATTCCATATCTAATTACCCACAGAGGGAACAACAGTTCAAAGACAATTCTTCCTGAAAGATTGCCACATCTTGATTTTTTGCTGCTTAACCATATTGAAAATATAGACTAGCTTATTAGTTTAACAATATCGTCATTAAAATGAGCCTAAAAAACAAATATCTTTATCTGTTAAGAGCAAATCTACCAAATTACAAGATAATTATGTTGTCTGCCTTCTTAAAAGTTAATCCAAGTAAACTATTTATTTGCATAAAGTTCTTTTCAAAACTTTTCAATCCTTTAGCTCTTATATCCATATTACTCTAGAAGAAACAGCTTAATATAATCCAAAAATCTCACTTAGCCTTTTAAGATTGCATATCAGTTTTTATTGAGAGTTCCATATCTGACTACCCACAGAGAGAGAGAGAGAATTCAAAAACCCTTCTTCCTGAAAAATTTCCACATCTTGATTTTTTGGCTGAGGTGCACCTTCTCTCTCCTTAATGCAGTCATCCCTCTTGATAAAAGTAGGAAGGATTCCATGCCATTTGTTCCTCTCGAAAAAACTTCAGTCTTGATTTCCGGTCTTCCTTTTTAACTGTGCCAATAAGGTTCCATTTTGGTTTTCTTTTGTTCATTTCCCAACGGATCACTCTCCCTTTCCAATTCCACAGACGTCACCAGGATCTCTTTAACACTCTGCTCATGTAGATTTGAGATTTCGCTAGCTTTCAGCATAAAAGCTCCCATTTGTTTTTTAATCAACTCTGTTAATGAACCAAGATCCTGCTACAGAGAAATTATGCTACGTAATATGTCTTTTTAATAAAACATTTTGCTTGGTAATGCCATTTCTCTCTGTCAACAAACTCAGTCTATTAATCCAAGTTGAAAAGTAGTTCAGTCTGCCTCTCCAAATCTCCTCCAGCTGTGATTTTGGATGTTACCATTTCGGTTGCACTCAGACGACAAAGATAGATCTCTCTAGAATATATCTAGTTTTTGTTCAGACCATATTGCAGCCAGATAATAGCCTCTTTAACACATATCCAATTATAATCCGGGTCGATTTAGGTATTTGTATTCCGATTGTTGCCAATGCTCAAAGTTGTTCTTTTAACTTTTTGAAGCCTCATTCACAGAGAAAGTGGGGGTGGAATGTAAAACGACCCATTACCCAGCGGTATTGAAAGCACACTTACTTGCCAAGTAGAATTGCCATGCTCGAGGTAGGAAAGCGATACATCAGGAGCTTATTGAGAGAAAAGAAAGGAAGCGGTTGGGCATTCACCTCTTTCTGCTGTGTTAGCTATCATGGCGGTAGAGCTTTGGGGCATACAAGAAAGACGGGAACAGCCACTGCTATGCCCCTGGCTTTTTGGAAAAGTCCCATGCTGAAAGAAAACCCCTTCAGGGTCTCCTTGGCACAGATGTGGCACCCCTCCAACCGCCTGATTCAGAGGGGCCGCTGGAGAGACGATCCGCAGACCCATGCTAAGCTCAAGGTGGCATAACTCGGAAGACCTCTTGGCAGACTTTTCACGCGGTGGTTGCCATTGCCTTCCCCAGTCATCTACATTTTCTCCCCAGCAAGCTGGGTACTCATTTGGCCGACCTCGATAGGATGGAAGGCTGAGTCAACCTTGAGCCAGCTACCTGAACCCAGCTTCCGCCGCGATCAAACTCAAGTTGTGAGTAGAGTTTGGGCTGCAGTACTACAGTTGACCACTTTGCACCATGGGGCTCCTACAATGTCATTAAATGAATTAATCCCTTCATGGCATTCTGAGTGGAGTAGCCAGGAGCTCTGAGAAGGGATTGTTTGGCTGCTGAAGCTGTAGCTCTTTTTTACACCGCTAGGTGGCGAACTATGCTCATTTTCAGGCTGAGAGTGCTGTGACTTGCTTAAGGTCACCCGGCTAGCTTCAAGTGGGAAAGCGGGGATTCAAACCCGGGCCTCCAGACTAGAGTCTGCCACTCTTAACTGCTACACCAAACTGGCTCACTTTACAATGTCATACAGTCTATCCTTCAAAGCCTCCTGGAGAAATCTCCAGGCGCCACCTGGAGGTTGGCAAACCTAGGCTGCTGATCTCTAGTTAACCCCTTATGCTGTTCCAGGGAGGGGGATCCTCTGTCCCCCAAGGAAAAGTATTTCAGGGAGATAATGCATTCCATTGGCGGATATTATCAGGATCTAACGCTCCGAATCTGTATCCTCCAGTTTGTCCTGCTTTTATTTCCTCTCCTGGGATCTTTCCCAAGTCTGGGTTGGTCTCTTTTTGCAGCAGAAGTGCCTTTGGATACTGTGTGGACAGAAAGGTGTGGCTGTTTTCAGGTCCTGCTTGTATCAGAACCATTTTTTTCTTGCCTCAGTCCAATGGCTATCATTTCCCCCATCCTTTCAAGGACAGCTTTGTGAGAGCTATGGCTGACCCAAGGCCATTCTAGCAGCTGCAAATGAAGGAGTGGGAAATCAAACCCAGTTCTCCCAGGTAAGAGTCCGCACACTAAACCACTATGGCTGACCCAAGGCCATTCTAGCAGCTGCGAATGAAGGAGTGGGGAATCAAACCCGGTTCTCCCAGATAAGAGTCCGCACACTAAACCACTATGGCTGACCCAAGGCCATTCTAGCAGCTGCGAATGAAGGAGTGGGGAATCAAACCTGGTTCTCCCAGATAAGAGTCCGCACACTAAACCACTATGGCTGACCCAAGGCCATTCTAGCAGCTGCAAATGAAGGAGTGGGAAATCAAACCTGGTTCTCCCAGATAAGAGTTCGCACACTTAACCACTATGGCTGACCCAAGGCCATTCTAACAGCTGCAAATGAAGGAGTGGGGAATCAAACCCAGTTCTCCCAAAGAGTCCGCTCACTTAACCACTATGGCTGACCCAAGGCCATTCTAGCAGCTGCAAATGAAGGAGTGGGGAATCAAACCCGGTTCTTCCAGGTAAGAGTCTGCGCACTTCACCACTACGCCAGCTGGCTGTCAATTCTAGCAACCGTGTCTACTGTCTTCCCTGAACTAGCTCACACTGCTCTTCTTCTTCTCTCCTTCTAGGACCAAAGTCCCTTCCTTTCTCCCCTTTTATGGGATTCCCTGGCTCCTCCCCCACCTGGCCAGTATCCAATCCCCTTCCACCTGCTCCAACTACAAAGCTATAAAAGGAAAGGGAAGTCTTTCCTGTCTCTTCCTTCCTGCTGTCTGACTCCCTGCTCTGTTTCTTCCCCCTGGCCGTTCAGGGCTGCCTCTCAGCCTCTCACATCCTGATCTTCCCCATGTCCACGCCTGATCTTGTCTCTTGACCACACCTCTCCCTGCCTCTTCCTGGCTTTAGGCCACCTTCCTCTCCCAGCCTCTGGACATTCCACAATCTCATTTTCCTCCCTTATGTGTTTCTGTTGTTTGGGGCAGGGGGAGGAGTTTCTGTGTTTTGCTCCCTCTAGTGGTTGATCCGATATTACATCTCTGTACGTCCAGCATATCTCCCTGCAGATTCTGACTGCGGGTTTTTATGTCTGTCAGAAAGCAATATCATATTGAATCAGGGAGAAGGTAGAGAAAGTGCTTTTCTCCCTTTCCTACAATACAAGAACTCATGGGCCCTCAAGGAAATTATTGAGCAGTAGGCATAGAAAGGATCAAAGGAAATGCTTCTTCATCCAAAGAGTAACTAACATGTGGAATTCACTAATGCTAGAAATGGCAGTAGCAGCAAGTATAGATAGCTTCTAGAGAGGACTGGATAAACGTCTGGAGCAGAGGTCCATCTATGGCTATTAGCAACAAGGTGTAGATAGAATACTGTATCTAGTGCAGTGATGCTCTGTCTTCTTGGTGCTTGGGGAGGGCAACAGTGGGAGGACTTCTGGAGTTCTGGCCCACTGGTGGACCTCCTGATGGTGCCTGGATTTTGACCACTGTATGACACAAAGTGTTGGACTGGACAGGCCATCGGCCTGATTCAACGTGACTTCTCTTCTGTTCTTATAACACATGTGGAACAGACCCTTCCCTGTAGCAACAGGAACACACAAGCAAGCAAAATCAGACTGCAGAAAAGCCTTTCCTTGAATGGATGAGTTCTCAGCTGGGGTGAGGTTGTGTCGGAGCTGGGCATTGGCTCCCCACACCTTTGTTAAAAGTTCTTCAGAGGTGGACTTCTCCAAACACACAAGCCCAGTGTTGATCTTCTCATCAAGGTCGGCAGCAGAAACAGAACAAAGCTATCACGTCTTCCTTGCTCTTTGCTGTAGGGGGCCCAAGATCCCCTGTTCCTTCTCCGATTCTTGTAGGTGATGTTAATTTTGTTTTAATACGTTCCTTTGAAGTTGTTAGCATTGATTCAGCCACTGGCGGGCCGACATAATTGGTTTACATCTCCACGTTCCTGTCCGATTTGATTCGATGATGAACAGGAAGCGATAGATTTTCCAGATTTCAGTTCTATTAAAAAAAAAAAACAGAACTTCCCCCTCACCAACCTAGAAGATGAAGAAGAAGATATTGGATTTATATCCCACCCTCCACTCCAAAGAGTCTCAGAGCGGCTCACAATCTCCTTTCCCTTCCTCCCCCACAACAGACACCCTGTGAGGTGGATGGGGCTGGAGAGGGCTCTCACTGCAGCTACCCTTTCAAGGACAACCTCTGCCAGAGCTATGGCTGACCCAAGGCCATGCTAGAAGGTGCAAGTGGAGGAGTGGGGAATCAAACCTGGTTCTCCCAGATAAGAGTCCGCACACTTCACCACTACCCCAAACTGGCTCTCCACACATGGGCAAGTCCATGATGCCTTTTGGCTGGTTCGTGGTTTGTGAACTGAAGTTCATGGTGGATCAACTGGCACAAACTTCTCATGAACCTTCAGGTGGTTGTTTGTGCTTTCCAGACACTCTCCAATCAATCGGAATGTTTGGTGTAGTGGATAAGTACGCGGACGCTTATCTGGGAGAACCGGGTTTGATTCCCCGCTCCTCCGCTTGCACCTGCTGAGATGGCCTTGGGTCAGCCATAGCTTTCATAGAAGCTGTCCTTGAAAGGGCAGCTGCTATGAAAGCACTCTCAGCCCCACCTGCCTCACAGGGTATTTGTTGTAGGTGGGGGGGAAGGTAGAGGAGATTGTGACCGCTCTGAGGCTCTGAGATTCAGGGTGGGATATAAATCCAAAAATCATTCCCAAACTTCAAAGCAACAAGGCTGGCATAACTTGAAGAGCATGTAGTGGGACACTAGGGGGAGGTGCCCTGCACGTCTGATGTCTCTGGTTTGCAGAAGGGTCTGTTCTATACACTCCTGAACCTGTACCTGTCATTTCCCCAGAAAACACTTTCCTGTGGAAACTTCCTTTGGAGGGGCATAACTTGGACCTCATGAATCCAGTCCTCACCAATACTTGAAGTACTTGGTCATATTGAAGATGATGTGGAATTGTTTTCTGTGGCCCCAGAAGGTAGGACCAGAACCAATGGGCTGAAGTTAAATAAGAATTTCCGGCTCAACCTTAAGAAGAACTTCCTGACTGTTAGAGCGATTCCTCAGTGGAACAGGCTTCCTCGGGAGGTGGTGGGCTCTCCTTCCTTGGAGGTTCTGAAACAGAGGCTAGATGGCCATCTGACAGCAATGCAGATCCTGTGGATTTACAGGGAGGTGTTTGTGAGTTTCCTGCATTGTGCAGGGCGCTGGACTAGATGACTCTGGAGGTCCCTTCCAACCCTATGATTCTATGATTATTCTTCTTCTTCTGGTGTGGAATTGTTTTCTGTGGCTCTGGAAAGTAGGACCAGAAGCAACGGGTTGGAATTAAATCAAAAGAGTTTCCGGCTCAACATTAGGAAGAACCTCCTGACCGTTAAGAGCGATTCCTCAGTGGAACAGGTTTCCTCGGGAGGTGGTGGGCTCTCCTTCCTTGGAGGTTTCTAAACAGAGGCTAGATGGCCATCTGACAGCAATGAAGATTTTGTGAATTTAGGGGGAGGTGTTTGTGAGTTTCCTGCATTGTGCAGGGGGTTGGACTAGACGACCCTGGAGGTTCCTTCCAACTCTATGATTCTAGGATTCCTGACTGTTAGAGCGGTTTCTCAGTGGAACAGGCTTCCTCCTCAGGAGGTGGTGGGCTCTCCTTCCTTGGAGGTTTTTCAACAGAGGCTAGATGGCCATCTGACAGCAATACAGATCCTGTGAATTTAGGGGAAGGTATTTGTGGATTTCCTGCACCGTGCAAGGGGTTGAACTAGATGACCCTAGAGATCCCTTCCAACTCTATTATTCTATGATGCTAATGTTTTTCAGGAAGAATAATAATATTTTGGGATATATTATCTTGTGTTTCTTTGATTCTGTCATCTTCTTTGTGTCTCTTCCACTCCCTTTGGTGTAGTGAGAGCCAGTCTGGTGTAGTGGTTAACTGCATGGACTCTTATCTGGGAGAACCAGGTTTGATTCCCCACTCCTCCACTTGCAGCTGCTGGAATGGCATTGGGTCAGCCACAGCTCTCATAGAGCTGTCCTTGAAAGGGCAGCTTCTGTCAGAGCTCTCTCAGCCCCACCCACCTCACAGGGTGTCTGTTGTGGGGGGAGAAGATATAGCAGATTGTAAGCCGCTCTGAGTCTCTGATTCAGAGAGAAGGGTGGGGTATAAATCTGCAGTCTTCTTCTTAGTCACTCCTTTTGTGAAGGAATTTTGCATTTCCATTTTAACATTGCTATCCGGTGGTTTAAAGGACTCCCTGTTACCTAGCTCTCAAGATCAAACATATTACTGCCACTAATGAGGTTGTGGTTTTATGTTTCCAGTGGGCAGAAAAAGAGTTTAATCAGATCATTACTGCCATCTCTCCTTTCAGAATGGATTGGCGGTCTGTGGTCACTCAAGAGCGAGAAGGCCTCTGTGAAGACTTGGGCACCAGGCTTTTAAAACCTGAGTCAATACAAATTCATAAAGTAGATTAAAGCATATCAGACGCATCTCAGTTGCGGCTGTTTCCAGATGATTTATGACAGCCGGCCCCCACTCAGTGTACTCTTATGCCCCTAACCATAAAATGTCTGCCACGGGCCTGCAAATAATTACATCGCCGCTGTTCTTTTCCAGTGCTGTATATCCATATGCACGTATGCATCAGCAGTGTAGCTAGTGCAGAGGAACTGAGTGGAAAGAAAACCACGGTGGGTCGCCTGGGCACAGTCTTCTGTGTGAAATTCAGATTGACAAACTGAACAACTGAAAGGGGGGGGGGGGGACTGGGACAGGAAGGGGTTCAAAAGCATCCCTCCTTTGAATGTTGTTGTTAAAATTATTATTATTATTATTATTATTAATAATAATAATTTGTTGTTCAGTCGCACAGTTGAGTCCAACACTTTGCAACCCCATGGACCAAGTCACGCCAGGCCCTCCTGTCTTCCACCATCCTCCGAAGTCTGCTCAAATTTGTGTTTGTTACATCAGTAACGCTGCCCAGTCAGCTCATCTTTTGCCGTCCCCTTCCTCTTTTGCCTTCTGTCTTTCCCAGCATCAGGGTCTTCTCCAGTGAGTGCTCCCTTCTTATTGGGTGGCAAAAGTGTTTGAGCTTCAGCTTCATCATCTGACCTTCCAGTGAACAGTCTGGGTTGATTTCCCTCAGGACTGGCTGATTGGATCTTCTTGAAGTCCAAGGGACTCTAGTTGTGTTGTTGTTCAGTCGCACAGTCGAGTCCGACTCTTTGCGACCCCATGGACAAAGTCATGCCAGGCCCTCCTGTCTTCCACCATCCTCTGAAGTCTGCTCAAATTCGTGTATGTTACATCAGTAACGCTGTCCAGCCATCTCCTCTTTTGTCATCCTCTTCTTTTGCCTTCTGCCTTTCTCAGCATCAGGGTCTTCTCCAGAGAGTGCTCCCTTCTCATTGAGTTGCCAGAGTCTTTGAGCTTCAGCTTCAGTATCTGTCCTTCCAGGGAACAGTCTGGGTTGATTTCCCTCAGGACTGGCTGATTGGATCTTCTTGCAGTCCAAGGGACTCTCAAGAGTCTTCTCCAGGGAGTGCTCCCTTCACATTGGGTGGCCACAGTATTTGAACTTCAGCTTCAGCATCTGACCTTCCAGGGAACAGTCTGGGTTGATTTCCCTCAGGACTGACTGATTTGATCTTCTTGCAGTCCAAGGGACTCTCAAGAGTCTTCTCCAGCACCAGAGCTCAAAAGCATCTCTTCTTCTGCGCTCGGCCTTCCTTATGGTCCAACTCTCACAGTCATACATTACTACTGGGATAATAATAATGATGACAATAACGATAATGATGATGATGATGATATTCTTAAAATCACAAGAGTTGGAAGCAACGTTCCCTCTAAGCTGCAAACTCTTGTGAGCAAAAAATTCTGCTTTGTGAGCTACAGGCAATAAAGTTGTGAGGCACTGCAGCCATTCGTTTGCTCTGAGGCCGTCCTTCCTAAGGTAAGACAAAGACGTGTGAGCCGGAGGCTAAAAAACTGAGCTAGCTCACACTAACCCAGCTTAGAGAAGAAGAAGACCATGACTGCGGATTTATACCCTGCCCTTTTATCTCAAAGCGGCTTACCATCTCCAACGGACGCCCTGTGAGATAGGTGGGGCTGAGAGAGCTCTCTCAGAAGCTGCCCTTTCAAGGACAACTCCTGCGAGAGCTATGGCAGACCCAAGGCCATTCCAGCAGCTGCAAGCGGAGGAGTGGGGGAATCAGACCTGGTTCTCCCAGGTAAGAGTCCATGCACTTAACCACTACACTATAGTGACTCTCCAAGGGGAGCATCCCATTGTCTCTTAATATTTCTAAAAGGATGTATCTGGAAAGCTATGGACCACTTCCCCCTCCCTGTTTGTTCTTAGCTCGGGGGTGGGGGGGTGGGACCTGGTTAAACCTCATAGTCAAGCCCTGCCCATTGCCAACCACCCAGGAGACAAGGTATTTCTCCACAAGGTGCTATCTCCTTAAATGGGATGCCTCCTTGGCCTAACCTGGGAGCTGCCAACTGACCCCCCGTCTCTCTTTCTCCTCTCCCTCTCTTCACATGGCCTTCCATGGAGACCCGTGTCTCTGCAGGTCTCTCCTGTACTGACAACGCCTTCCTGTTACCACACACACGACACTGGACAAGCTGGCCTTTTGTGATAGGGAAAGTTTTCCTTAGATTAGGCTTTTCTCTCTCCTTTTGATTGCAACCTGAATTTGAACTCGATCTACATGAATAAATAGGGCTGTCAATTTTGGCGGAAATTGACATATATACTATTATTACTCAGGGGTGACATGATAGAAGTTTACGAGATGATGCATGGGATGGAGAAGGCAGACAAAGAAGCCCTTTTTTCCCTTTCTCACAATACGAGGGCCTTCAATGAAATTGCTGAGCAGTCGGGTTAGAACAGATAAAGGAAGTCCTTCTTCACCCAAAGGGTGATTAACATGTGGAATTCACTGCCACAGGAGGTGGCGGCGGCTGCAAGCATAGCCAGCTTCAAGAGGGGGTTAGATTAAAATATGGAGCAGAGGTCCATCAGTGGCTATTAGCCACAGCATATTGTTGGAACTCTCTGTCTGGGGCAAGTGATGCTGTGTATTCTTGGTGCTTGGGAGCGACAACAACGTGAGGGCTTCTGGTGTCCTGACCCCACTGATGGACCTCCTGATGGCACTTTGGGGACTGGATGGGCCATTGGCCTGATCCAACATGGCTTCTCTTATGTTCTTATGTGACACAGAGTGTTGGACTGGAGGGGCCCATGGCCTGATCCAACATGGCTTCTCTTATGTTCTTATGTGACACAGAGTGTTGGACTGGAGGGGCCAATGGCCTGATCCAACATGGCTTCTCTTATGTTCTTATGTGACACAGAGTGTTGGACTGGAGGGGCCATTGGCCTGATCCAACATGGCTTCTCTTATGTTCTTATGTGACACAGAGTGTTGGACTGGAGGGGCCAATGGCCTGATCCAACATGGCTTCTCTTATGTTCTTATGTGACACAGAGTGTTGGACTGGATGGGCCACTGCCCTGATCCAACATGGCTTCTCTTATGTTCTTATGTGACACAGAGTGTTGGACTGGAGGGGCCAATGGCCTGATCCAACATGGCTTCCCTTATGTTCTTATGTGACACAGAGTGTTGGACTGGATGGGCCACTGGCCTGATCCAACATGGCTTCTCTTATTTTCTTATGTGACACAGAGTGTTGGACTGGAGGGGCCAATGGCCTGATCCAACATGGCTTCTCTTATGTTCTTATGTGACCCAGAGTGTTGAACTGGATGGGCCATTGCCCTGATCCAACATGGCTTCTCTTAAGTTCTTATGTGACACAGAGTGTTGGACTGGAGGGGCCAATGGCCTGATCCAACATGGCTTCCCTTATGTTCTTATGTGACACAGAGTGTTGGACTGGATGGGCCACTGCCCTGATCCAACATGGCTTCTCTTATGTTCTTATGTGACACAGAGTGTTGGACTGGATGGGCCACTGGCCTGATCCAACATGGCTTCTCTTATTTTCTTATGTGACCCAGAGTGTTGAACTGGATGGGCCATTGGCCTGATCCAACATGGCTTCTCTTATGTTCTTATGTGACACAGAGTGTTGGACTGGAGGGGCCAATGGCCTGATCCATCATGGCTTCCCTTATGTTCTTATGTGACACAGAGTGTTGGACTGGATGGGCCACTGCCCTGATCCAACATGGCTTCTCTTATGTTCTTATGTGACACAGAGTGTTGGACTGGATGGGCCACTGGCCTGATCCAACATGGCTTCTCTTATTTTCTTATGTGACCCAGAGTGTTGAACTGGATGGGCCATTGGCCTGATCCAACATGGCTTCTCTTATGTTCTTATGTGACACAGAGTGTTGGACTGGAGGGGCCACTGGCCGGATCCAGCATGGCTTCTCTTATGTTCTTATGTGACACAGAGTGTTGGACTGGAGGGGCCATTGGCCTGATCCAACATGGCTTCTCTTATGTTCTTATGTGACACAGAGTGTTGGACTGGAGGGGCCACTGGCCGGATCCAGCATGGCTTCTCTTATGTTCTTATGTGACACAGAGTGTTGGACTGGAGGGGCCAATGGCCTGATCCAACATGGCTTCTCTTATGTTCTTAAATACAGAACAGATAGGCAGATATCTGCCATCAGTAAATTTACTATCACCTTAAGATTGTCATAGCACCTGCCATATCTTAATGCTTTTAATGTATTATTGTCTATATCTGTTTTCACTGGTTTTCTGTACCATTTTCTTGATCTGTAAGCCACCCTGAGCCTGCTTCAGTGGGAAAGGCAGAAAATAAGTTAAATAGATACTCTGCTGTCTAGAGCTCAACTGCAATAGCAGAAGATCTCCAGGTGCCGTCTGGAGGCTGGCAACAGGCTCAACCCTCTCTTCGCCTCTTTGGTTTCGTTGTGTGCTGAGTGGGCTGCATTGAAATATTTGTAGAGTGCCTTTTTTCTTCTCCTTTCTCCTAGGTAACGCAAGGCAGAGTTTGAGACTTAAAGTAGAACACTGGCAACCCCTACCCACCCACCCCCCGCTCCACCCGTTCTCTACTTTTGTCCCAGTTCTCAGTTCTATGAGCTGGTCAGTTTATTCCCAGGACTCAAACTCGGGACCAATTTGGAACCAGAAGCTGTTTGTCGTTTTCAGAAAGTTGCGTCCGCCTCCGACAGTCGGGGACTGTACAAAAGCCAAGTGTCGGCTTCACAAACAATTTGTGGCGATGTGAAAAAAAAGACATTACAGCAGGGAATTGCAGAGTTAAATTAATGGGAACCAAAGTAGGGCAGTCACTCAAAGAGCCCATGTTGAAGCTTCCCCCCTTTGATCAAGCAAAGTGGGGCATGCTGGGTAATGAGGATTGTGTCAGCTAAAAGACACGGGCGAATGCCTCTCTTGAAGCGGCGATGGAAATCGGGGACTCTCGTTCGTTTTAGTCACATGCCTCTATCTGCTCTGAGGAATTAGGATCGCATCTGTAATTGTGCTGTTTATAATGACTCCAGTGCGCTTTTTTCATGAAGTCAAGGAGGACTGGTGAGCAGGTGAAAACAGAGTGCCTGCCAAAGGTACCCAACAAACCTCCCCTCATTTTGGGGAGGGACGGTGACTCAGTAGTAGAGCATCTGCTTGGTAAGCAGAAGGTCCCATGTTCAACCCCCGGCATCTCCAACTAAAAAGGGTCCAGGGAAGTAGGTGTGAAAAACCTCAACTCGAGACCCTGGAGAGCTACTGCCAGTCTGAGTAGACAATACTGACTTTGATGGACCCAGGGTCTTCTTATGCTTCTTATGGTCAACAGAGTCCAGGTTGAGGATCCCCAGAATGGCTCCTCCCCTGACTTTTATCCCCTCCCCTTCCCCTTCTTTTGCAAAAAGGTTCAGCTGACCCTTGATGACTCTGTTAGGAGATACTAAGGGAGGGCCTGTGGCTCAGTAGAAGAACATCTGCTTGGTCTTCAGAAGGTCCTGGATTTGATCCTTGGCATCTCCATAAGAACATAAGAGAAGCTATGTTGGATCAGGCCAATGACCCATCCAGCCCAACACTCTGTGTCACATAGTGGTCAAACCCCAGGAGCCATCAAGAGGTCTACCAGCAGGGCCAGAACTCCAGAAGCCCTCCCACTCTTGTCCCTCCAAGAACCAAGAAGACAGAGCACCACTGCCTCAGGCATAAGAACATCAGAGAAGCCATGTTGGATCAGGCCAACGACACATCCAGTCCAACACTCTGTGTCACACAATGGCCCAAACCCAGGTTGCCCTCAGGAGTAGTCCTGTGAGCAAAACTACTTTGTGAGCTACTGGCATTAAAGTTGTGAGCAAGCGATTTCGCTGCTGTATAAATTAGTTTCCATCCTTCCTGAGCTAACACAAAAATGTAAGAGCTGAGGCTAAAAAAAACTCTGAGCTAGTTCACACCAACCCAGCTTAGAGGGAACTCTGTTTGGAGGACAGACTCTATGGGGCTGCGGTACGGAACTCATTTGTTATGAGGGCCAGAAGCTCTGGCTCTTTCCTTCCTTCCCCAGGGGGCCAGGAGGGGAGGAGCCTCAGCCAATAGAAGGATGAGAGGCTTGGCTCAGTAGCTCTGCTGTGCGATTGAGAGAGCCTGGCAAAGCAAACTCCCCTTCTCCCCCTTCCTTCCCAAGGGAGGAGCCTTAGCCAATGAAGAAAAAAAAGACTTTGTAGCTCCTGTGCCATTGAGCAAACCTTGCAAAGCAAGCTGTGATGCAGAAGGAAGCAGAGAGGGAGAAGGAAGCAGATGACAGCCAGATGCTCAGGGGCCTGATAGGAGCCCTCCAAAAGCCTGATTTGGCTGCCGGGCCACATGTTTGACACCCCTGCTCTATGGCATTGTCCCCCACTGAAGTCTCTGTCTTTCCCAGGCTCCATCCCCAAATTTCCAGGAATTCCCCAACCGGAATCTGGCAATCCTACAATGACCAAGGAAGCTTGTAGGATCAAAATACTGGTCGAATTTTTGAGAGAAGCGAAAAAAGAGCTTCTCTCCAGGATTCGGCATGTAGAGTCATGCTCACTCACTCATTACGGCGGGGTGAAAGTTCAGCGTCTTCCGACGTGGTCCGGAATTACCGGGTAGCTAAAAGCTTCTGCTCGACAAGCTGCTACATGAAGCCCAAGTGAAGCGTGCAGCTCTGATTATGGTTCAGAGCAGGGGTTATTTTGTAGAAAAATAGGAGCTCCTCCAGGGATCGTTATGCAGCTGCACCTACTATTCAATGGACAAGGAGGTGGAACTCTCAGAAGGAGGAGGAGGAACTCTCAGAAAGGTTCAGAAGCTGTGCTCCTGTGAAGTTCCACTGAATCTGAGGCCTGGGTCCCATGCTCTTTAACTTGTTCATAAATGATTGGGAGTTGGGAGTGAGCAGTGAAGTGGCGAAGTTTGCAGATGACACTAAATTGTTCAGGGTGGTGAGAATCAGAGAGGATTATGAGGCACTCCAAAGGGATCTGTTGAGGCTGGGTGAGTGGGCGTCAACGTGGCAGATGAGGTTCAATGCGGCCAAGTGCAAAGTAATGCACACTGGGGCCAAGAATCCCAGCTACAAATACAAGTTGATGGGGTGTGAACTGGCAGAGACTGGCCAAGAGAGAGATCTTGGGGTCGTGGTAGATAACTCACTGAAAATGTCAAGACAGTGTGCGATTGCAATAAAAAAGGCCAACGCCATGCTGGGAATTATTAGGAAGGGAATTGAAAACAAATCAGCCAGTATCATAATGCCCCTGTATAAATCCATGGTGAGGTCTCATTTGGAATAATGTGTACAATTCTGTTCACCGCACCTCAAAAAGGATATTATAGCATTGGAAAATGTGCAGAAAGGGGCAACTAGAATGATTAAAGGTTTGGAACACTTTCCCTATGAAGAAAGGTTAAAACGCTTGGGGCTCTTTAGCTTGGAGAAACGTTGACTGCGGGGTGACATGAGAGAGGTTGACAAGATTGTGCATGGGATGGAGAAAGTAGAGAAAAAAGTCCTTTTCTCCCTTTCTCACAATACAAGAACTCGTGGGCATTCAATGAAATTGCTGAGCAGTCAGGTTAAAATGGATAAAAGGAAGGGTGATTAACATGTGGAATTCACTGCCACAGGAGGTGGTGGCGGCTACAAGTACAGGTTCAATCCCCGGCATCTCCAACTCAAAAGGGTCCAGGCAAAGAGGTGTGAAAAACCTCCGCTTGAGACCCTGGAGAGCCGCTGCCAGTCTGAGGAGACCAGGGGTGGCCAAACTGTAGCTCGGGAGCCACATGCAGCTCCTTCACACACATTGTGTGGCTCTTGAAACCCCCATTGCCCTGTCGGCCAACTTGGAAAAGGCATTTCTCTCTTTAAATCACATCTCCAAGCCAAGCCAGCTAGTGGCTTGGAGAAGAAGAAGAAGATATTGGATTTACATCCTATCTCCACTCCAAAGAGTCTCAGAGCAGCTCACAATCTCCTTTACGTTCCTCCCCCACAACAGACACCCTGTGAGGTAGATGAAGATATTGGATTTATATCCCGCCCTCCACTCCGAAGAGTCTCAGAGCGGCTCACAATCTCCTTTCCCTTCCTCCCCCACAACAGAAAACCCTGTGAGGTGGGTGGGGCTGGAGAGGGCTCTCCCAGCAGCTGCCCTTTCAATGACAACCTCTGCCAGAGCTATGGCTGACCCAAGGCCATGCCAGCAGCTGCAAGTGGAGGAGTGGGGAATCAAACCCGGTTCTCCCAGATAAGAGTCTGCACACTTAACCACTACACCAAACTGGCTCTCGGTAGGGTAGAGAGAAATGATCCTTCCTTCCAGTTCCTGGCATTACGCTCTTGTGTTGCCTCCAGCCGAGAGGCAGAATCAACCCAAACGTGTAAACGGAACCCCCCGCAAAAGAAAAGTAATTAAAAGTTTCAGGGTTAAAGTGGCCACTGGGGAATGGCTGTGTTGGGGTTTCATGAAGCTGACTGTTGAGGTCTCGGTGTGGAGCTGGAAGGCGGGGTGGGAAGGAACATTTAACAGCTGCCGGATTGCGGCAGCAGTTAATGAAGTCCACCTTTCAACGTTGCCCAGAGAGGCTAAAAACAATTGCTGCGGCAGGCTGGTTTGCAGTTGTTTGTGCGACACAAACTGTGATTGTTTTGCGTTGTGCGGCGGGTGGCAGGGCCGAGGGCATCAGGGTATCATCTCATGATCAGTGTTCCCTCTAATTTGTTTCCCTCCTAAGGAGAGGAACAGTTCACATCCTGAGCGGAACAGACCTGCTGTAACCTTCAAATGGGCAATGCAAGGGCCCCAGACTGCTGCTGAGTGGGGATTCCTGTGTTCGTGAGCGACGGCTCTCAGGCACAGCTTAGAGACAACACTGCTCACGATGCAGAAATAAGTTAACTCAGGGTATCCCGGGCCTAAGAGCCCCGTGGCGCAGTGTAAAAGCTGCAGTCCTGCAGTCCTAAGCTCTGCTCATGACTCGAGTTCGATCCCCGGCAGAAGCTGGGTTTTCAGGTAGCCAGCTTGAGGTTGACTCAGCCTTCCATCCTTCCGAGGTCAGTCAAATGAGTCCCCAGCTTGCTGGGGGGAAAGCATAAAAGACTGGGGAAGGCAATGGCAAACCACCGTGTAAAAAAGTCTGCCGTGAAAACATTGTGAAAGCAACGTCACCCCAGAGTCGGAAGCGACTGGTGCTTGCACAGGGGACCACCTTGGCCTTTTTTAATCTCGGGCCTAGCAAAATAAGCTGTGATGGACTAGCCCAGGGGTGGTCAAACTGTGCTTCAGGAGCCACGTGTGGTCTTTCACACATACTGTGTGGCTCTTGAAACCCCTTCCGCCCCACTGGCCAACTTAGAAAAGGCATTTCTCTCTTTAAATCACTTCTGCAAGCCAAGTCACCCTGGATAATGTATTTAAAAGTTGCTTTCTTTCCACCTTTCCCTCCCTTCTCCCTCCCCCGTTTCCTTCCTTCCTTCCTTCCTTCCTTCCTTCCTTCCTTCCTTCCTTCCTTCCTTCCTTCCTTCCTTCCTTCCTTCCTTCCTTCCTTCCTTCCTTCCTTCCTTCTGTCAGGCGTGGGCTCATTGAAGCTCCAAGAAAGCAGACTTGGTATTTTGAAACAAAGTCGCATTTATTGGATACTTCAGAGTTACTCCAGCAAGGCAGGTATTGGAACTGATGGAGATCAGTTCAAACTATGGTTATCTATCCTTCTACTTCAAAGCAATCAAGTCTACCACTCATTTCCCAAAACAAAAGGCTGCTTTTGCATGTGAGACTTTTCCCAACACTCCCCCCCCTTATCTTTTTCAGTTGGTGGTTACTTTGCCCGGAGGCACTGTCCTTGGGGCCTCCGGAGAGGAGGTGAGAATCTGGCACATACTGCCTACTTCAAAGGGACCTTGGCAACCTTTGATATTCTTGGGAAGCTATTCTCTACTCTTCCCCTCTCCCTCCTTGCTACCCCATTAGGCATTATTGGTTACGGTTAGTAGCAGCTTTTAATGACATGAAAAATGAACAGAGCCTGACACCTTCCTTCCTTCCTTCCTTCCTTCCTTCCTTCCTTCCTTCCTTCCTTCCTTCCTTCCTTCCTTCCTTCCTTCCTTCCTTCCTTCCTTCCTTCCTTCCTTCCTTCCTTCCTTCCTTCCTTCCTCCCTCCCTCCCTCCCTCCCTCCCTCCCTCCCTCCTCCTTCCTTCCTTCCTCCCTCCCTCCCTCCTTCCTTCCTTCCTTCCTTCCTTCCTTCCTTCCTTCCTTCCTTCCTCCCTCCCTCCCTCCCTCTTCCTCCTTCCTTCCTTCCTTCCTTCCTTCCTTCCTTCCTTCCTTCCTTCCTTCCTTCCTTCCTTCCTTCCTTCCTTCCTTCCTCCCTCCCTCCCTCCCTCCCTCCCTTCCTTCCTTCCTTCCTTCCTTCCTTCCGTCCGTCTTGTGGCTCTCAAACGTCTGCCTTTAATTCTATCTGGCTCTTACGTGAAGCAGCTTTGGCCACCCCTGGAGCAGCAGGACTTGCCTCTAGAGAGGCCGCCATTTCCCAGCTTCTGACGAGGAAACCACAGATCCAGCGCCGTGGCTAATGAGGCGGGATCTGCCGTGAGAAGACGGAATGAGTGGAAATGCCACACTGAATCCGGATGCAACCCACTCAGTAAATTCAGCATGACAAATAGATTGCTTTCGTGAAGTATTCGAAAGGCCATCACTTAGAGGAGAGCAGCGAACTGTTCTTATTGGCAGCAAAGGATAATGGGTTTAAATTATGGATGGAAAGGTACCGGCTGGATATTAGGAAAGACATGCTTACAGGAAGAGTCGGTCAGCAATGGAATCAGCTGCCTAGGGGGTGGTGAGCTCCCCCTCTAGAGTTGCCAAGTCCAAATCAAGAAGTATCTGGGGGCTTAGGGGGTGCAGCCAGGAGACTTCGGGGGTGGAGCCAAGAGGCATTGGAGGTGGAGCCAGGAGGCATTGGGGGTGGAGCCAGGAGCAAGCATAATTGAACTCCAAAGGGAATTCTGACTACTGCGCTGAAAGGGACGGCACACCTTTTTAAATGCCTTCCTTCCACAGGAAATAAGAAAGCATAGGGACACCTTCTTTGGGGGCTCATAGAATTGGAACCCTTGGTCCAATCTTTTTGAAACGTGGGGGGGGATTTTGGGGAGAGGCGTCAGATGCTATACTGAAAATTTGGTGCCTCTACCTCAAAAAACAGCCCCCCCCAAGAGCCCCAGATATCCACGGATCAATTCGCCATTATTTCCTATGGGAATTAGTCTCCATAGGGAATAACAGATTTCCCAGCAGACATTTCCCTCCCCTTCCCCCCGCTTTCTGATGACCCTGAAGTGGGGGGAGGGCCTCAAAACCGGGGGATGCCCTGCCCCCACCTGGGGATTGGCAACCCTATCCCCCTCAGTGGCAGTCTTCAAGCAGTGGTTGGATAAACACTTGTCGGGGATGCTCTAGGTCAGGGGTGGCCAACAGTAGCTCTCCAGATGTTTTTGACTGCAATTCCCATCAGCCCCCGCCAGCATGGCTGATGGCTAGGGCTGATGGGAGTTGTAGGCAAAAACATCTGGAGAGCTACCGTTGGCCACCTGCTCTAGGCCGATCCTGCATTAAGCAAAGGGTCGGACTAGATGGCCACTATGGCTCCTTTCAACTCTGTGGCCGTTTTCCCACTGACGTTACTTCGGAGCGACGTCCCTCTTCACCGTGCAGCGTCTGCGCTGATTTCCCACCAACTGCTGCGCACAACCAGCGAGTGCCGCGGCTTTTGCGTCGCAGACGTAAACCGCTAAAAACCAGTTTACATCTGCGACGCAAAAGCCGCGGCTCTTCCTGGTTGTGCGCAGCAGCTGGTGGGAAATCCACACAGACGCCGCGCGGTGAAGAGGGATGTCGCTCCGGAGTAAGGTCAGTGGGAAAACGGCCTGTGATTCTAGGATTCTATGATATTATAGAGAGCTTGGGATGATGAAGAAGATATTGGATTCATTCCCTGCCCGCCACTCCGAATCTCAGACTCTCAGAGTGGCTCACAATCTCCTTCACACCTTTCTCCCCCACAATAGACACCCTGTGAGCAGTGTTCCCTCTAAGCTGAGTTAGCGTCAGCTAGCTCACAGATTTTTAGACCCCAGCTCACACATTTTTGTCTTAGCTCAGGAGGGATGACCCCCCCCCAGAGCACAATCATTTATGCAGCAGCTCACAACTTGAATGCCAGTAGTTCACAAAGTAGACTTTTTTTGCTCACAAGACTTCTTGAGCTGCTGGCATTCAAGTTGTGAGCTCCTGCATAAATTAGTTTGCTCTGGGGCCATTTTTTCCTGAGCGAAAGCAAAAATGTGTGAACTGGAGGCTAAAAAAAACTGAGTTAGCTCACACTAACTCAGCTGATGGGGAACACTGACCATGACTAGTCCAAGATCTTGGAAACTATGTAGGGTTAGCCCTGGTTTATACTTGGATGGGAGACCACCAAGGGAGTCCATGGTCATTACGCAGAGAACACCAGAAGAGCCCTGTTGGATCAGACCAGTGGTCCATCTAGTCCCGCTTCCTGTCTCAAACAGTGCCCAAGCAGTTCCTCTGGAGGGCCAACAACAGGGCAGAGAGACTGAGGCCTTCCCCTGAGAAGAACATCAGAAGATCCCAGCTGGATCAGACCAGTGGTCCATCTAGTCCAGCCTCCTGTCTCACACAGTGCCCGAGCAGTTCCTCTGGAGGGCCAACAACAGGGCAGAGAGACTGAGGCCTTCCCCTGAGAAGAACATCAGAAGAGCCGTCCTGGATCAGACCAGTGGTCCATCTAGTCCAGCCTCCTGTCTCACACAGTGCCCGAGCAGTCCCTCTGGAGGGCCAACAACAGGGCAGAGAGACTGAGGCCTTCCCCTGAGAAGAACGTCAGAAGAGCCCTGCTGGATCAAACCAATGGTCCATCCAGTCCAGCATCCTGTTTCACACAGCAGTCAGCCAGTTTCTCTGGAGGGCCAACAAACAGGGCTTAGGGACCGAGGCCTTCATAAGAACATAAGGAAGAGCCCTGCTGGATCAGACTGGTGGTCCATCTAGTCCAGCATCCCGTTTCACACAATGGCTCACCACTTTCTCTGGTGGTCCAACATACAGGGTTTAGGGGCCAAGACCTTCATAAGAATGTAAGGATAGCCCTGCTGGATCAGACCAGTGGTCCATTAGTCCAGCTTCCTGTCTCACACAGTGGCCAACTAGTTCCTCTGGAGGGCCAACAACAGGGCATGAAGGCTGAGGTCTTACCTTGATGTTGCCTCCTGGCTCTGGGTTTCAGAAGTTTAGTGCCACTGAATGTGAAGGCTCCCTTCAGTCACTATGACCGGTAGCCATTGATAGACTTCTCCTCCATGGATCTATCTCATCCCTCTTTAAAGTTGTTTATTCCTGTGGCAATCACAACATATCCTCTGGCAGCAAATTCCACCAGGCAACTCCATATCTTAATTTAGCATCCTTGAATGAAACCAGAAATTAATTTGGTCAGGCATAATTTATCTTTCCCTCATTTACTTCCCTGGTAATTCATGATGTGAGAAACCTTCCATTACCCCCTGGTTTGTATTCATTCAGATGCAGAATCTGTTGCATTGGGCCAGATTCAGGGAAATCTGAAATATGTCCTCAACGAAAACAAGCCCATGAATAGAAATGAGAGAAAGATTCCAAAGTGCAAACCGAATGCTCATCTCAGCTGGTCGCCAAGGAAACCCAAATTGATTCCAGCCGTTTATCAATGCCTTTTCTTGTCAGTAATGGAGTACTTTCATTAAAGGACCGTTTTTAAAGTTAACCTCTCAATAAGGATGTCTTTCTCTGCGACATGTAAAAAAGAGGGAAAGGATGTGGTGGATTTGGTGTGTGTACCACCACGAGATGATGGACATTGGCCCTGAGGAGCCAAGAAAACCATTCCGCAAAATGATACGGGTCTGCTTATTTTTTCTCCTCCACAGAAAGCAATGAGCGTAATCTTTACAGGAAAGGAACGAATGATGTCTACTCTGAAGCAGTGTTCCCTCTAAGCTGAGTTAGAGTGAGCTAGCTCACAAATTGTTAGCCTCCCGCTCACACATTTTTATCTTAGCTCAGGAAGGATGACCCCAGAACACACTCATTTGTGCAGTAGCTCGCAACTTTAACACCAGTCGCTCACAACCAGTGTTCCCTCTAAGCTGAGTTAGCAAGAGCTAGCTCATCGATTTTTAGCCTCCAGCTCACATATTTTTCGTCTTACCTCAGGAAGGGTGACCCCAGAGCAAAATCATTTATGCAGTACTTCACAACTTTAACACCAGTAGCTCACAACTTTAATTCTAGTAGCTCACAAAGTAGAATTTTTGCTTGCAAGACAGCAGCTTTGAGGGACCATCGGCCTGAAGCAGAAAAGAACAACAACAAAAAATTTTAATTGGTTGCTTGCTGTCTCCTTCAGGAGATTTTCTTTTTCGAGAAGGAATAGTTGCTTTATCCTAAAATGAGCATTTCCAACCTTTTTGAGCCTCTGGGCACCTTTGGAATTCTGACATTGTGGTGGGCACTATGGCTGCCACAGGAGGTGAAGCAAGCCACAAAATGGCTGCCACGGAAGTAAAAACGAGCCACAACATTTTGAGAGAAACTGAGTATAGGCCTCAGCAGAGCACGTGACAGGCCAAAGCAGACACATATAGGCTTGAGCTTGCTCCCTTCCCCACAAGTGAAGCTACAGAACTAAGTAGGCTTGCCAATTCAAGAAATATCTGGGGACTTTGGGGTGGAGCCAGGAGACTTTGGGGGTGGAGCCAGGAGACATTAGGGGTGGAGCCAAGATCAAGGCTGTGACGAGCATAATTGAACTCCAAAGGGAGTTCTGGCCATCACATTGAAAGGGACGGCACACCTTTTCAATGCCTTCCTTCCCTAGGAAATAATGAAGGATAGGGGCACCTTCTTTTGGGGCGCATAGAATTGGACCCCCTAGTCCAATCTTTTTGAAACTTGGGGGGTATTTTGGGGAGAGGCACTAGATGCTATACTGAAAATTTGGTGCCTGTACCCCAAAAAACAGCCCCCTCAGATACCCGCAGATCAATTCTCCACGATTTTCTATGGGAATAAATCTCCATAGGGAATAACAGAGTTCCCAGCAGACATTTCGCTCCCCTCCCTCCGCTTTCTGACGACCCTGAAGCGGGGGGAGGGCCTCCAAACCGGGGGATCCCCTGCCCCCACCTGGGGATTGGCAACTCTAGAACTAAGCCTGTTGTTTGGGGCATACAAGGACTCATTTTCCTTACTTCCTGCCTAGTGTGTATTGGAGCATATTTCTCTCCCTAGGGGTGCCAGCTTCTGGCTGAGAAATATCTGGAGATGTCTGAGGGGGGGCACGGAATCTATTGGAAATGAGCAGCGGCTGTATATACATTAGGCTTCCCAATCCCCAGGTCCCAGCGGGGGATCCCCCAGTTTTACAGGCTTCCCCCCCCCGCCCCCAGCCAGCTGGCTGGTGGAGGGAAGCCCCACTCCCACAGCCATCATGCGCCTCTAGAGATCCGGCAGGTTTAGAAACCTGCAAACAGGTCCGTTTTTAAAATGTGTGCCTTTAAAGTTGAGCAGGAAGCAGGAAACAGGAAGCGCTTCATGGGGAAGGGTCAGCAGCAGTTTCGTCAGAGCGCAGACCCTCCGTTTGTTTCGCTTTCGTTTTTCAGAGCAAGTAAAGTTGTGGAGGAGCCAGACCCGGTAAGTGGGTGTGTGAGAGAGGGAGGGAGGGGGCAGGGGATTCCCCGGTTTGGGGACCCTCTCCCTGCTTTAGAAAGCTTTAGAAAGTGGGAGGGGGGAAGGAAATGTCTACTGGGCGCCTTATTATTCCCTATGGAGAATGATTCCCATAGGGAATAATGGAGAATTGATCCCCATGTATCTGGGGCTCGGGGGGGGGGGATGTTCTTTGAGGTAGAGGCATCAAATTTGCAGCATAGCATCTGATGCCTTTCTTCAAAACACCCTCCATGTTTCAAAAGGATTGGACTGGGGGGTGGCAATTCTATGAGCCCCCAAATAAGGTGCCCCTATCCATTATTTCTAATGGAGGGAAGGCATTTCAAAGGTGTGCAGTCCCTTTGAATGTGATGGCCAGAACTCCCTTTGGAGTTCAATTGTACTTGTTCCAACCTTGCTCATGACTCCACCCACAATGTCTCCTGGTCCCACCCCCAAAGTCTCCTGGCCCCACTACCAAAATCCCAAGATATTTCTTGAATTGGACTTGGCAACCCTAATATACATTGAGAAAAGGCTTATTGTTTCATTGTAAATTCTTCTGCCAGGGAGACGACAGATACTGGAGCAGAGCTCTTGAGAAAGAAAATTTTGAATCGAAATGGTCGTTGGGGTTCATGGTCCTTCCTTTGGGCCTTGTGGATATATGCCTCCTGATCCGTTGTAGTCCTGGGATACCTTAAAGAAATACTGTAAAAAGACTGTAATGAGTACCTAGGACTTTATGAAAATCTATTTATGATTACCTACCTCTGAAGGTTTGGAATGGACACGGTGGAAAAGTTTTGACTCCTGGATTGTGTGTGTGTGTGTGTTATATTGACTGCAGGAGTACCAAGGCATTGTTTCTATTGTATTCTGGTGTGCTATTTTTGTAAACTTTGTACTGACTTCTGTTAATAGCCTTAATTACATTTATTATGATTGGTTTGTCTCCCACGGTCTCTCTTGTTTTGCTACTGCAATTTCCTCCAGGGGGACAGATCTCTGTTGGAAGAAGAAGAAGAAGAAGAAGAAGAAGAAGAAGAAGAAGAAGAAGAAGAAGAAGAGGAGGAGGAGGAGGAGGAGATTGGATTTATATCCCACCCTTCACTTGAAGTCTCAGAGCAACTTCCAATCTCCTTCTCTTCCTCTCCCCACATCAGACATCCAGTGAGGCAGGTGAGGCTGAGACATCTCTCTGAGAACTGCTCTCGAAAGAACAGCTCTGAGAGAACTGTGGCTTGCCCAAGGTCACACCAGCAGCTGCACGAGGAGGAGCAGCGGGGGATCCATCCGGGTTCTCCAGTCCCCTGCAGACTCTCTGTAAACATCCCTGGAGAAGAACAATCCCCGCAAAGGTCGTTTCCTGTGAAAACATCCTTCTGAGCTCCTCTGCTGTTGCCATGATGGAATCGAGTTCTCTTCCGCCACGAAAAGATCAGCAGCGCCACCAACAATGAATCCCACGGGAAAGAGCGCGTATATTCAGCGTGGGGCTTTCAGTCCAGGGTCGAGAAGCAATTATGTTCTTCCACGCCGATGTTGGCTTTTCATTAAGCAAAGCGCTGCCTGCAGATAGAGGGGAAAAGCCAGATGGGAGAAAGAAACAAAGCAAAACTACGGAACGAGCGGAAGGTAGGAAAAGTCGAGAAAGCGGGTGACTCACCAGAGGGAATTACTACTACATCATCTTTAACTAGCAAGCCTGTCATCTTTGAGCCAGGTGGCGTCAAGATGTGAGTTACAACATTATTAGAAATGGGGCCATTATGTCGTCCTAGACTGTATCTCGGTGACCACTTTATCACGGTAACGGCCCAGAGAATTCTAAACAGCTGCCATTCCACTGTTCCGTCAACTCCAAGAAGCTCTGAGCTGTGTCTACGTTTCTCCCTCCTTCATTTGCTGGGCTCCACTCTACGGTTGCCAATCCCCAGGTGGGCAAACGCTAGAAATAAACCACTGCGTTTTTTATGTTGCAAATAAACGCTTAAGCAATTTCTTTCATAAGGATGCCATTATATTATTAGCGTCGCAAACCAAAATTCATTACATGTCCGTAGAAAAATCAAAAAACGTTTTTTCACACCACTCTTGTAAGGTGGTACTTTCAAAATCAGAATGTTATTTCACACCACTCTTGTAAGGTAGTACTTTCAAAATCAGAATGTTATTTCACACCACTCTTGTAAGGTGGTACTTTCAAAATCAGAATGTCATTTCACACCACTCTTGTAAGGTGGTACTTTCAAAATCTCTCCACATGTTCCTCAGAGAGCACGAAGATCTAGCTCCCAGAGCCTCTTAAGGATCCCTGGACCAAAGGAGGCCAAACTGAAAGTAAGGAGGGAGCAGGCCTTCTCTATAATGGCCCCCCACTGGTGGAATCAGCTACCGGAGGAAGTGCGAGCCCTGCGGGACTTTAATCAGTTCCGCAGGGCTTGCAAAACCACCCTCTTTCTGCAAGCTTATAAGGAACCCTGAAAGTGACATCTAGCCATTGGAATACATCTGTTGAATATAGCACCTAATTTATTGTAGTTTTCAATTTTATGTAACTGTTTTTTAAATGTATTTATTAACTGTATTTTAAAATTGTTTTATACAAATCATGGTATATACCATGTCCTGTTAGCCGCCCTGAGCCTGCTTCGGCGGGGAGGGTAGGATATAAATAAAATTTATTATTATTATTATTATTACTATTACTATTTTTATTTCACATCACTCTTGTAAGGTAGTACTTCCAAAATCAGAATGTTATTTCACACCACTCTTGTAAGGTAGTACTTCCAAAATCAGAATGTTATTTCACACCACTCTTGTAAGGTAGCACTTCCAAAATCAGAATGTTATTTCACACCACTCTTGTAAGGTAGTACTTCCAAAATCAGAATGTTATTTCACATCACTCTTGTAAGGTAGTACTTCCAAAATCAGAATGTTATTTCAAATCACTCTTGTAAGGTAGTACTTTATAGTCACTGTCTTAGTTCTCCTTTGCTTGAAAGACGTAGACAGCACCACGCTTGTACATGATTCCTCTTATGTGTAGCAGACAGGTATGGGAAATCTGACAGGGGCAGTGGCTACACAGGTCCTCGGTTCAGTTCTGTGTTTCGTTCACCTTCCACTGGCCGCTTTCTTTTAGCTTTGGAACCCGTGCTAAAGGCAATTGCTCACACATTACAGTACAATGTTACTTTGCAGCTTGCATGAATAGTTCCTGTCAGACTTTGGTCTGCTACCCATAGGAGGAATCATATACAAGCGTGGTGCCATCTACGTCTTTCAAGCAAAGGAGATCTGAGACAGCGGACTATAAAGTACTACCTTACACGAGTGATGTGAAATAGCATTCTGATTTTGGAAGTGCTCCCTTACACGAGTGATGTGAAATAACAATCTGATTCGAAAGGGCCACCTTACCAGAGTGGTGTGCAATAACTTTTTGATTTCTCTATGAACATTTAATGAATTTTGGTCTGTGATGATAATATAATGGCATCCTTATGAAAGAAACTGCTTAAGCGTTTATTTGCAACATCAAAACGCAGTGGTTTATCTCTAGCGTTTGCTAATCAGTACACTGCAGTTTCCGGTTTGCCCAATCCCCAGGTGGGGCCAGGAGATCCCATGGTTTGGAGCCCTCCCCCTACTTCAGGGTCATCAGAAAGAGGGGAGGGGGGAAGGAAATGTCTGATGGGCACTCCATTATTCCCTATGGAGACTGATTCCCATAGAGCAGGGGTGGCCAACGGTAGCTCTCCAGATGTTTTTTGCCTACAGCTCCCATCAGCCCCAGCCATTGGCCATGCTGGCTGGGGCCGATGGGAGTTGTAGGCAAAAAAACCTCTAGAGAGCTACCGTTGGCCACCCCTGCCATAGAACATAAGATCACCATGTAGAGGAAGAGGAGGAAGAAGAGGTAAGGTAAGGTAAGGTAAAATTTTATTTGTATCCCGCCCTCCCCGCCTTGGCGGGCTCAGGGCGGCTAACAACATCTTATACATGTGCAATAATAAATATAAAAACTTTAAATTTAACAATAAAACTTAAATTTAACATCATAAAAACCCGTTAATGTATTTAAAAATTCATAATTGAATTTAATCTGGCAGCAATGGTGACATTCTGACGCTAATTTCTGCCGGTGTGATTAATTCCATGTTGACATAGAATTGGCGGGTCCTTAATTGACAATAATTCAGCAGTCGATGTATGCTTGTTTGAAGAGGGCGGTCTTGCAGGCCCTGCGGAACTGATCAAGGCTCCGCAGGGCCCGCACCTCCTCAGGAAGCTGATTCCATAGGGCAGGGGCCGCGATTGAAAAGGCCCGTGCTTGGGTATTTTGAAGCTTGATCTCTTTCGGCCCAGGGATAGTCATTTTATTTTTTCCAACTGACCTCAGCGCCCTCTGGGGTTCATATGGGGAGAGATGGTCCCTCAGGTAGAAGGAGAAGATTGGATTTATACCCTGCCCTTCCCTCAGAGCCTCAGAGCAGTTTACAATCCCCTTCCGCTCCCAACAACGGACACCCTGAGAGGCAGGCGGGGCTGAGAGAGCTCTGAGAGAACTGCTCTTGAGAGAAGTGGCTTGCCGTTGCCTGCCTCCGCCCGGCACCCTGGATTTCCTTGGTGGTCTTCCCGCCAATACTAACCGGGGCTGACCCTGCTTAGCTTCCAGCTAACTGGCCAGCAGCTCTGTTCAAGAGCCACACAGCGGGGGACAACGGATGGACGGTTTAAGCCGCCCTGGGGATGGGAGGGCAGGAAGACCAAAGAAGCACATCCACACACGGACATCTGCCTCCATTCCCCGTCCCAGCCACAGTTCGTCCGGGGCTGGATAGAAGCCACCTCGGAAGTGGTGTCTAAATTCTGAGGCAGCTTTGAGGTGCTTCCTGGCCACCTGGAAGGCCAGGAAGCACCTGAGGAGCGGCTAGGAGGCGCACGAGCACTCCGGAAGCTCCTCTGGAGTGCGCACAGCCTGTCCCTGTTCCGGTGGTGGGCATGGGCCGTGTGCTATTTGGAGGCTTCTGGACACTCTATTTCCCACCAGTTCTCTTTGGGGCAGCTTCATGCCACCCTGAGCCAGCTGTCTGTTGTCAACCAACATGTGTGGAAAAAACCACAAAAGGCTCCCAAGCCACCCCTGCTCTAGTTAGGCTTGCCAATCCCCAGGTCCCAGCGGGGGTTCTTCCGCTTTCCCAGGCTCCCTCCCGCCCCCAGTCAGCTGGCCGGCAGGGGGAACCTCTCCCAATAGGCTTGCCAATCCCCAGGTCCCAGCGGGGGTTCTTCCGCTTTCCCAGGCTCCTTCCCACCCCCAGTCAGCTGGCCGGCGGAGGGAAGCCCCGCCCCCAGAGGACCATGTGCCTTTCTCCCTCCAGAGGCTTCAGTCTCCGATTGAAAGGCTTCCTCTTGGGATGGTGTGTCTGTGTTACTTGGAAGAAGTTGGCTGCAACTCCTGAGTAGAGAGGCCAAGCCCTCGCTTCAGAGTCGCCAGAAACGTCTGCTGAGCACTTCATTATTCCCTACGTGGAGATCGATTCTCATAGGGTATAATGGGGAATTGATCTGGAGGTTTCGGGGGCTCCGGGGGAGCTGTTTTTTGAGGTAGAGGCACCAAATATTCAGTATAGTATCTAGTGCCTCTCCTCAAAGTACCCCCCCAAGTTTCAAAAGACAGTTTTAGGAGAGCCAGTTCGGTGTAGTGGTTAAGTGTGCGGACTCTTATCTGGGGGAACTGGGTTTGATTCCCCACCCCTCCACTTGCACCTGCTGGCATGGCCTTGGGTCAGCCATAGCTCTGGCAGAGGTTGTCCTTGAAAGGGCAGCTGCTGTGAGAGCCCTCTCCAGCCCCACCCACTTCACAGGGTGTCTGTTGTGGGGGAGGAAGGTAAAGGAGATTGTGAGCCGCTTTGAGACTCTTCGGAGTGGAGGGCGGGATATAAATCCAATATCTTCTTCTTCTTCTTCTTCTTCTTCTTCTTCTTCTACCCTTTCAAGGACAACCTCTGCCAGAGCTCTGCCAATATCTTCTTCTTCTTCTTCTTCTTCTTCTTCTTCTTCTTCTTCTTCTTCTTCTTCTTCTACCCTTTCAAGGACAACCTCTGCAAGACCATTCCAGCAGCTGCAACCGGAGGAGTGGGGAATCAAACCTGGTTCTCCCAGATAAGAGTCCATGCACTTAAGCACTACACCAAACTGGCTCCCTGGGTATCATTGCCCACTCCTCCACCTGCATCTGCTGGCATGGCCTTGGGTCAGCCATAGCTCTGGCAGAGGTTGTCCTTGAAAGGGCAGCTGCTGTGAGAGCCCTCTCCAGCCCCACCCACCTCACAGGGTGTCTGTTGTGGGGGAAGGAGATAAAGGAGATTCTGAGCCGCTCTGAGACTCTTCGGAGTGGAGGGCGGGATATAAATCCAATATCTTCTTCATCTTCTTCAAAACGATTGGACCAGGGTGTCCAATTCTATGAGCCCCGAAAGAAGGTTCCCCTATCCTTCATTATTTCCTATGGAAGGAAGACATTTTAAAAAGGTGTGCTGTCCCTTTAAATGTGATGGCCAGAACTCCCTTGGAGTTCAATGATGCTTGTCACACCCTTGTTCCTGGCTCTGCCCCCAAAGTCTCCTGGCGCCACCCCCAAAGCCCCCAGATACTTCTTGAATTGGACTTGGCAACCGTAGCTCAAGTGCTTGTTGGAGGATGGAGGTCTATTTTGGATATTGCCAGTGGATCATCTCGCTGTTGGAGGCAGGCGTCCACCGTGCGAAAATATCCCGATTTGGAATGGAATCCCCCATCCTCTGTGTCATCCCATCGGGGCCCTCGGCATGAATTATGCTTATGAGTATTATCTATTCCATTGATCTCTGCTTTCCGGGGATCTCCCCGCTTTGCAATGCTAAACCATCTGCGTTCTTGCAGTAACGGTGCGTCCTAAATAACGGGCTCCTCCAGCTCTAGTTTAACCCTTTCACAATGAGCCACAACAAAAACGCATGAGAAGAACCGCGGCCCGGATGCCACAAACGAGTCCCAAGCCTTTGCGGCACAGCGCATTTCGGCTTCTCCCTTCCGTTTCCATAGCGGTTCTCCATAAACCTTGTGGGAACGGAACTGCTGGTACAAGCGGAAGGACGTCCCGCAGCAAAGACTATCTAGTATGCGTGGGGAGCCCGGACGATTGTTTAGAGCAGGGGTGTCAAGCATGCAATCTGGGGGCCGAATGAGGCCTTCGGAGGGCTCCTATCAGGCCCCCAACAACGGGCTGTCATCTGCTTCCTTCTCCTTTTTGCTTGCTTCCTTATACATCGCGGCTTGCTTTGCCAGGCTTGCTTAATCGCACAGGAGTTACACAGCAAAACCTCTATTTTCTCCATTGGCTGAGGCTCCTCCCGTGGGAAGGAAGGGGGGAGGCAGAGCTTGCTTTGCTGGGATCGTTCAATCGCACAGCAGAGCTACTGAGCCGAGCCTCTCTTCTTTCTACTGGCTGAGGCTCCTCCCCCTCTTGGTCCCCTGGGGAAAGAAGGAAAGAGCCAGAGCTTCCTTTGCCCATTTTCTTGGATCCCATGGAAGAAATACAAAGTGAGCACATTTAAGACCAATGAGTGCTAATATTTTAAGCATGCTTTAAGTTTTTAATATATATATATATTTAATTGTGTTTGTCTGTGTCCTTTATAAAGTTTATATCTCTGCTACCTAATCTTAAATAGGTACACACGTGGCTTGGCCCGACTTGGTCTGACCCGACATGGCCCGGCCCAACAAGGTCTCATTTATGTCAGATCTGGCCCTCATAACCCCTGGTTTAGAGAGTCCAAAGATTAGAATACAAATCCAGAAATGCCCTGTGACCCAATCCCAAACATAAGAACATCAGAAGAGTCCTGTTGGATCAGATCAGTGGTCCATCCAGTCCAGCATCCTGTCTCACACAGTGGTAAACCAGTTTCTTTGGACGGTCAACAACAGGGCAGAGAGGCTGAGGACTTCCCCTGAGAAGAACATTAGAAGAGCCGTGCTGGATCAGAACTGTGAGGGTCCATCTAATCTAGCATCCAGTTATTCTGGAAGTCCAACAACAGGGCAGAGAGGCCGAGGCCTTCCCCTAAGAAGAACATCAGAAGAGCCCTGCTGAATCAGATCAGTGAAGGTCCATCTAGTCCAGCCTCCTGTCTCACACAGTGGCCAACGTGTTCCTCTGGAGGTCCAACAACAGGGCAGAGAGGCTGAGGACTTCCCCTAAGAAGAACATTAGAAGAGCCTGCTGGATCAGACCAGTGAAGGTCCATCAGTTCAGCATCCCATCTCACACAGTGGCCAACCAGTTCCTCTGGAGGTCCAACAACAGGGCAGAGAGGTCAAGGTCTTCCCCTAAGAAGAACATCAGAAGAGCCCTGCTGGATAAGATCAGCGAAGGTCCATCTAGTCCAGCCTCCTGTCTCACACAGTGGCCAACCAGTTCCTCTGAAGGTCCAACAGAGCAGAGATGCCGAGGCCTTCCCCTAAGAAGAACATTAGAAGAGCCTGCTGGATCGGACCAGTGAAGGTCCATCGAGTCCAGCATCCTGCCTCACACCTCCAAGGTAGGAGAGCTCACCACCCCCCGAGGTAGATTCCCCACCTTGCCTTTGTCTAACCCATGTACACCTTCTGACATTTCATCCAGTGCTGAGCTCGGGTTTTCAAATGTCTCTCCTGGATCTCAGGGATTTGAAACATGGATTACCAAAAGCTGGGCCTCTTGCCAAGTTAGCAAATCCAGAAGCCCTTTAAAGGGGAGGTAGCCCAATCAAATCAGATAGCGGCGACAGCTAAGGAGGGAGACCGCCAAGGAAGTCCACAGTTGCCGTTGCTATGCAGAGGCAAGCAACGGCAAAACTGCCTCTGCTCACCTCATCCAACATGGCCCCTCTTATGTGACACAGAGTGTTGGACTGGATGGGCCACTGGCCCGATCCGACATGGCTTCTCTAATGTTCTTACGTGACACAGAGTGTTGGACTGAATGGGCCATTGGCCTGATCCAACATGGCTTCACTTGTGTTCTTATGTGACACAGAGTGTTGGACTTGATGGGCCATTGGCCTGACCCAACATGGCTTCTCTTAAGTTCTTATGTGACACAGAGTGTTGGACTGGATGGGCCATTGGCCTGACCCAACATGGCTTCTCTTAAGTTCTTATGTGACACAGAGTGTTGGACTTGATGGGCCATTGGCCTGACCCAACATGGCTTCTCTTAAGTTCTTATGTGACACAGAGTGTTGGACTGGATGGGCCATTGGCCTGATCCAACAGGGCTTCTCTTAAGTTCTTATGTGCCACAGAGTGTTGGACTGGATGGGCCATTGGCCTGACCCAACATGGCTTCTCTTAAGTTCTTATGTGCCACAGAGTGTTGGGCTGGATGGGCCAGTGGCCTGATCCAACATGGCTTCTCTCATGTTCTTATGTGACACAGAGTGTTAGACTGGATGGGCCAGTGGCCTGATCCAACAGGGCTTTTCTTATGTTCTTATGTAACACAGAGTGTTGGACTGGATGGGCCATTGGCCTGATCCAACAGGGCTTCTCTTATGTTCTTATGTGACACAGAGTGTTGGACTGGATGGGCCATTGGCCTGATCCAACATGGCTTCTCTTATGTACTTCCCCCTCCAGTGTAATTTAAATGGCATGTCAGCTCCGATTCCCCTTCTGCCTTTCCTGGAGCTCAGCCTGCAGTGATCGACTTCCAGTTCCAAAGTTTGAAAGAAGGTTGCTTTGTTTCTCTGCGCTCCCTCCCCATTCACCTGCTTTCCTGTGCGCTTCCCCAACTGGGAGCATCAGGGAACGTGCGCGGCTTGCACACGCTGGCTGGGGGAGACGCGTCCTTGCCGCCCTCCTCCCTCCCTCCCCACCCCAAAAGGACTCTTGCTGCCCTTGCAGCCTATGTAATCTAGGGGCCTCTCCTCCCACCCACCCACGAACTTACCCTTCAGGCACATGGTGGTGGAAAACAAGGCGGCGCACGGAGCCTCCAGCTCTTCATGGCTGGACTAAGGCCTGCTGGGAGCAGGCGATAGGGCTGCCCACCCACCCACCCAACGTTCAGCATTTTCCCACCTACCCGCCCAACTCTGCTCCGAGTGCTTCAGGGGAGAGCTTGTTGGTGCCGCTACCTGTTTCATGTGTTGAGGCAATCAGGGGGAGGGGTTCTTAGGGGGAGGGGGGAGCCAAGACTTAGTGAGGGGGCCCGTCAAATCCACAAGGAGGCTGGGCCCTCTGGACCCCATGGGGCGCTCGGGCCTGGTTGCCAACCTCGAGGTAGGACCCGGGGAGCCCCTGGAATTCCAGCTCATCTCCAGACTACAGAGATCAGTTGCCTTGGAGAAAATGGATGTTTTGGAGGGTGGTTGCTATGGCATCGCATGCCACTAAGGTCCTCATCCTGCCTAGGATCAATTCCCAAATCTCCAGCAGTTTCCCCAACCAGGATCCGGGAACCCTATCGACCGCATCCCCTGGGGAGACCGGGCAACCTTAGCACTTGGGCCATCACAATTTCAAACAAGCCAGGTATCTCCTGCTTCTCTCTCAGGAACCTGCTTCTCTTCCAGTGTACTCTGTGGTGGAGGCTTGGAACTCATTTGTCGAATCCGGGCCACTGTTCTTCTCCTGTGTTTCTGTTGTGTTCTTAGAAGTGGCCAGTTTGGTGTCGTGGTTAAGTGTGCGGACTCTTATCTGGGAGAACCGGGTTTGATTCCCCCACTCCTCCACTCGCAGCTGCTGGAATGGCCTTGGGTCAGCCATAGCTCTGGCAGAGGTTGTCCTTGGAAGGGCAGCTGCTGGGAGAGCCCTCTCAGCCCCGCCCATCTCACAGGGTGTCTGTTGTGGGGAGAGAAGATATAGGAGACTGCAGGCCGCTCTGAGTCTCTGATTCAGAGAGAAGGGCGGGGTATAAATCTGCAGTCTTCTTCCTCTTCTTCTCAGACCCACCCACCTCACAGGGTGTCTGTTGTGGGGAGAGAAGATAAAGGATATTGTAAGCCACTCTGAGTCTCTGATTCACAGAGAAGGTTGGGATATAAATCTGCAGTCTTCTTCTTTTTCCTCCTCCTCCTCTTCCAGGAACCTGATTCACACATAAGCTCCCATCCCTCTTGCAAACCTGGCCCTTAGTTGGAGAGTAAAGGAATGTCTCTCCACGCGTCCCTTCTCCTTTTTGTCTGCACGCTTCGGTTTCTTTTTCCCAAAGAAGAGTACAGACTGCCCTCTGCTGGAAACAAAGGCATATTGCCTTGAGTGGACATTTGGGAGTGATACGTCTCCCTCTAGTGGCAGGTAAAAAAAGGTTCAACCTCCCCACAACAGCAAAAACGAAGTCGCATGGAGATCAATTACTCTGAGACAACCCTATTGAGGGCTGATGGTCAATACGCAGGAAATGACCGATAAGTTTCCGTGTCTGCCACCTTCTGTCCCCATGTATTCTACAGCAGCGATCAGCAGATGAAGTTTTGTAGATGACGGATTGGCTATTTGTTTAGTTTATTTAGCATCTGTCTTTCTCACTAAGACGTAAGGCAGACTATAGAGAACAGAAAGAGGAAAAAATGAAATTAGTACAGGACATCTTATGAACGATTCAAAGGGAATAGGGTTTCCAACATGACCCTAATACCCTAAGGCAGGGGTGGCCAACGATAGCTTTCCAGATGTTTTTTGCTTACAGCTCCCATCAGCCCCAGTCAGCATGGCCAATGGCTGGGGCTGATGGGAGTTGTCTCTCGGCTTGGCTTCGCGAACGAAGATTTAAGAAGGGTGCAATAGTCCACGTTTGCTGCAGGCTCGCTGGTGGCTGACAAGACCAATGTGGGACAGGCAGGTCCGGCCACAGCGGCTGCAGGGAAAAGTCTGATTTAGGGTTGGTCCTGTAGCAGTGCGATTCTTCCTCAATCTCCTTTTGTCCTCAAGACCAGCTATGCGTGTGTTCTCAAAGGAAGAGACAGCCTGGTGGATGGTGTGCCTCCATGCTTTGCGATCTGAGGCTAGGTCAGACCACTGGTGATGGTTGATGTGACAGGTGCTAAGGGATTTCTGGGAGTTGTAGGCAGAAAACATCTGGAGAACTACCATTGGCCACCCCGGCCCTAAGGTTTTTCGTTGTAGAAAGGTTTCCCTCAAAGCTACAGGGCAAGGTCGATGTTACAAAATGGCTGTTGAGACGCAAAATGTGATGGATATTTTTATTGTGGGCTCTTACACCGAAGGTTTTAAATAATGATTGGGACCTTTCTTTGCCAGTTTGGTGCAGTGGTTAAGTGTGCGGACTCTTATCTGGGAGAACTGGGTTTGATTCCCCACTCCACTTGCAGCTTCTGGAAGGGCCTTGGGTCAGCCATAGCTCTGGAAGAGGTTGTCCTTGAAAGGGCAGCTGCTGTGAGAGCCCTCTCAGCCCCAACCACCTCATCTACCTCACAGGGTGTCTGTTGTGGGGGAGGAAGGGGAAAAGGTTGTGAGCCGCTCTGAGACTCTTCGGAGTGGAGGGCGGGATATAAATCCAATATCTTCATCTACCTCACAGGGTGTCTGTTGTGGGGGAGGAAGGGAAAGAGGTTGTGAGCCGCTCTGAGACTCTTCGGAGTGGAGGGCGGGATATAAATCCAGTATCTTTATCTACCTCACAGGGTGTCTGTTGTGGGGGAGGAAGGGGAAAAGGTTGTGAGCCGCTCTGAGACTCTTCGGAGTGGAGGGCGGGATATAAATCCAGTATCTTTATCTACCTCACAGGGTGTCTGTTGTGGGGGAGGAAGGGGAAAAGGTTGTGAGCCGCTCTGAGACTCTTCGGAGTGGAGGGCGGGATATAAATCCAATATCTTCATCTACCTCACAGGGTGACTGTTGTGGGGGAGGAAGGGAAAGGAGATTGTGAGCCGCTCTGAGACTCTTCGGAGTGGAGGGCGGGATATAAATCCAATATCTTCATCTACCTCACAGGGTGTCTGTTGTGGGGGAGGAAGGGAAAGGAGATTGTGAGCTGCTCTGAGACTCTTCAGAGTGAAGGGCGGGATATAAATCCAATATCTTCATCTACCTCACAGGGTGTCTGTTGTGGGGGAGGAAGGGAAAGGAGATTGTGAGCTGCTCTGAGACTCTTCAGAGTGGAGGGCGGGATATAAATCCAATATCTTCATCTACCTCACAGGGTGTCTGTTGTGGGGGAGGAAGGGAAAGGAGATTGTGAGCTGCTCTGAGACTCTTCAGAGTGAAGGGCGGGATATAAATCCAATATCTTCATCTACCTCACAGGGTGTCTGTTGTGGGGGGAGGAAGGTAAAGAAGATTGTGAGCTGCTCTGAGACTCTTCGGAGTGGAGGGCGGGATATAAATCCAATATCTTCATCCACCTCACAGGGTGTCTGTTGTGGGGGGAGGAAGGTAAAGAAGATTGTGAGCTGCTCTGAGACTCTTCAGAATGAAGGGCGGGATATAAATCCAATATCTTCATCCACCTCACAGGGTGTCTGTTGTGGGGGGAGGAAGGTAAAGAAGATTGTGAGCTGCTCTGAGACTCTTCGGAGTGGAGGGCGGGATATAAATCCAATATCTTCTTCTTCTTCTTCCTCTTCTTCTTCTTCTTCTTCATAAGGATTGCTCTGTTGTCTGTATGTTAAATCTAATCCAGGGAGAAAATACTGTAATTTTCAATGCTGTACCTTTAAGGAACATTTAGATTGCACACACCTGTGGTTTTTATAAGAGACTGCATTTTGAAATGGACTAGGAAATTGACCATACAGCATGGAAGTGCTTACAAGCGTCAGCAAACTGAGTACCGAGTTAGAGTCAAGGTTCCGGTTATGACCTTTAAGACCTTGAGCAGTCTGGGACCAACGTATCTACGGGACCACCTCCTCCACTATGTCCCTGGAAGAGCACGACTCTCTACTGGTTGAAATCTACTGGTGATCCCCGGCCCTGAAGAGGTCCGGCTGTCCTCAGCAAGGGGCAGGGCTTTCTTAGTTCTGGCCCCCGCCTAGTGGAATTCTCTGCCAGAAGACACCAGGGCCCTGCAGGATCTTTTCTAGTTCTGCAGGACCTGCAAAGCAGAGATGTTCCGCCAGGCTTTTGTTTGAGGATGGCGACAGCTGCCGTGCTGGCACCCCACTCTCCCCCTCCACGTGGGGGGAACTGCTCCCAATGCCTGGAAAACAGAATTTCGGCACATTATAAAGTATGTTCATTGGGCTGCAATTGTTTTCAGTTACTGGTTTTATGGATTTTAGGTGTACCTTTTGTTGTACATCACTTGCCCGGGATTGTACGCTACTGCAATTGCACACCACTTGCCCGGGATTGCACACCACTGGTTTTATGGATTTTATGTGTACCTTTTCTTGTACATCACTCGCCCGGGATTGCACGCCACTGCAATTGCACACCACTTGCCCGGGATTGCACACCACTGGTTTTACGGATTTTATGTGTACCTTTTGTTGTACATCACTTGCCCGGGATTGCACGCTACTGCAATTGCACACCACTTGCCCGGGATTGCACACCACTGGTTTTATGGATTTTATGTGTACCTTTTGTTGTACATCACTTGCCCGGGATTGCACACCACTGCAATTGCACACCACTTGCCCGGGATTGCACACCACTGGTTTTATGGATTTTATGTGTACCTTTTGTTGTACATCACTTGCCCGGGATTGCACACCACTGCAATTGCACACCACTTGCCCGGGATTGCACTCCACTGGTTTTATGGATTTTATGTGTACCTTTTGTTGTACATCACTTGCACGGGATTGCATGCCACTGCAATTGCACACCACTTGCCCGGGATTGCACACCACTGGTTTTATGGATTTTATGTGTACCTTTTGTTGTACATCACTTGCCCGGGATTGCACGCCACTGCAATTGCACACCACTTGCCTGGGATTGCACACCATTGGTTTTATGGATTTTATGTGTACCTTTTGTTGTATATCACTTGCCCGGGATTGCACGCCTCTGCAATTGCACACCACTTGCCCAAAATTGCACACCACTGGTTTTATGGATTTTATGTGTACCTTTTGTTGTACATCACTTGCCCGGGATTGCACGCCACTGCAATTGCACACCACTTGCCTGGGATTGCACACCATTGGTTTTATGGATTTTATGTGTACCTTTTGTTGTATATCACTTGCACGGGATTGCACGGGATTGCCCAGGATTAGGCGATTCAATAATAATAATAATGATGATGATGATGATGATTGATGATGATGATGACACTTTTTTTTAGAAGGTATGGTTTTATGCTTCTTCAGGTTTATCCTATGGTGTTATGCTGAATATGTTCTGTATGGTTTATTGTTTGCATTTATGTACTGCTCGTAGAAGCAAATGCAAAACGTGGGATAAAGTACGACCACGTCACGTATCACTCCTTGTGCCTGGCTGTACAGAAGAAATCTCTTGGAGCACTGGTCTCTGTGGAAGACTTCACCATTGGACTTGCTACCTGCACCCTTCTGTTTAGAAATTCTGGACATGGACTTGTTTTACAGTGACTTTGGGTGAGGGTTTGGGCGTTCCTTATGTACTAGTGACTGTAGTAATCTACTGTCTAGAAACTGAGATATGCCTTGAATATCATTTATAGTAAATAATAATTTGTATACTTTTGGAGGCCGGTTTTCGCTGAGGTTTTTGCAACCTTTTTTTCCTGCCCCACCTGGGGGATTGGCAACCCTATTTAGGTCATGCGTCGTGATTCCCCAGAATGGTAACACAGATTTGCCCAGGAAATCAGTAGAATCAAAGAAAAAATATGAGCATGTGCTGAAGCCGGCTAGCAGTGCCTAAAGATGAAAAACGACACCTTTTTTTTCTAGGAGGGGGTATTCATGATACCTAAGAATCTCAAATTTGTGTCTGGTCTGGTCCTTTTTCACTGGAGATGCTGGATATTAAAACTGGGACCTTCTACACACAAAGCAGTTGCTCTGCTACTGAGTCACAGCCTTTCCCTGATAAATAAGTGAACGACACCTGCGAAGCACTTGGAACCACTGAAATGTATAGATGCCGCTTTTGTTATTTAACAGGATTTTTTTTTACCCCCTCGCACAACTGTTGTCCTTTCACCTTAAACGGTGTGACTCTTTGGAACGTTTGAGTGCTCCCGTCCAATGAAAACCGTGACTGCAAGGCGAAGGCCTAATTTTGCCTCTCTCCCATCTCATCTCTCTGGCACCTGTGACACATTGCGCACTGTCCTTTTTTAAAATTCATCAGCACGGCCAGGAGCCTTTCTAAAAGCCATAATTGGGCCAATCAGTTGCCTTTTCCCTCCGCAGGCCACCGGTTGTTTGCGGTGTCATCTAGACAAAAGAACCGGGGCTCACGTCCTGTCGTTACTGTAGACCTTCTGAAAAACCTTTGTAATTATGGTGATTCTGGCTTGACAAAGCAATAAACTTCTCCGCTGTTGCTAGCAGAACAATTAAATTATATATATATATATATATATATATATATATATATATATATGAATAAAAGAGCCAATGTGGTCCTTATCTGACTGGGATTCTAATTCAGGATCTTTTTCTCTCCCCCTCTCCCGATCCCTTCCCTCTCCCTCTCCAGAATTAGAATCTCAGTCAGATACAGCAGGGGTGGCCAACAGTAGCTCTCCAGATGTTTTTTGCCTACAACTCCCATCAGCCCCAGCCATTGGCCATGCTGGCTGCGGCTGATGGGAGTTGTAGGCAAAAAAACATCCGGAGAGCTACCGTTGGCCACCTCTGGGGTCTCATTTGACCGACCTCAGAAGGATGGAAGGCTGAGTCAACCTGGAGCCGGCTACTTGTACCAGCTTCCGCCGGAATCGAACTCAGGTCATGAGCAGAGGGCTCTGACTGCAGTACTGCAGCTTTACCACTCTGCGCCATGGGGCTCTTCCCAAGGTAAAGGAAGTCCCCTGTGCAAGCACCAGTTGTTTCTGACTCTGAGGTGACGTTGCTTTCATAACATTTTCACGGCAGACTTTTGACGGGGTGGTTTGCCATTGCCTTCCCCAGTCATCTACACTTTCCCCCCAGCAAGCTGGGGACTCATTTGACCGACCTTGGAAGGATGGAAGGCTGAGTCAACCTGGAGCCGGCTACCTGAACCCAGCTTCCGCTGGTTAGTATAAAGTTAGTTAGTATAAGAGATAGTTAATAGTTCAGGAGGTGACTCCACTCCCAGAAGACTCAAGGGGCTAGATCCCTACACGGAATTGTTTTCCAAAGCATACCTCCATGGTGCCAAGAGAAGCCAAGAGAGGGAGGGCACTGTGGAAAGGCATGGGTTGCCATCCCGATGTTAGCAAGGCCTCAGTCGCTCATGTTTCCTTGACACATCTGAGAAGATGTTACAATTGTGTTTATGTTTATGGATTTCGATGGTTTCCCTGTGTGAGCTGAAATGGTGATTGGATGTGTTGTCCAGCAGCAGTGTCTTGGAATAAAATCCTGTGTCCTGTTTGAGTTAGGCTGTGTTCAGCCACTGCCAATTTTTCAGGTTGGCCAAATCTGCAGTGTTTCATGCTCTTTTGTTCTTGTCTGGATACTACGTTGTGCGGTCCCAATGTTAACCTGTCCACAACTTCAGGGTATGTGGTATACTTCTGCAACAGGAAAGAAGAGAGTTTAAAAATGGATAGAGCATGGTTTCCAGCCCTGAAAAACACAAAATGCTCTACATCTTACAACAGCACTACAGAGAAGATTAGAATTTCAACAGCCAATCCAAATGCAAAAGAACCTCCTCAGGAAAGCTCTTCGGTTAGCATGCCACAGCCTGGGAAACTCCTACAAGATAATGACTCAGCCCTACCCCACCTTCCTGAGTAGATATAAATTACCTGCCTACCATCTTCTTCTCACTTTGACACAGAGAGAACTGTAGCCTTCTGTGTTATACCTCTGAGGATGCCAGTCACAGTTGCTGGCGAAACTTCAGGTTCTCAATGCCAAGACCACAGCCATACAGCCGAGAAAATCTACAACAATTAATGAACTCTGGCTGTGAAAGCCTTCGACAACATATTCTTTTGTATTCCTTACTCAATTTGACGCAGTGCTAAAAGTATGCTTGCAAACATTTTCTTTGTAATAAATACTTTATAACTTTTGATGCTGGTGGTGGTTCTCTGTGCCACATAAACTTCAAAAGTTCATATGCAATTAAAGGGCCGAACATTAAAAACAAAGTGTAAAAAAATCATAAATCAACATACATGTATTTATTACTTCCGGGGGAGGAAAATGTCGAGCTGAACTCTATGATTCTATAGGGCAGGTCGGGATAGGACCTGCAGATGTATTCTCTGTGTTCAACGATCAAACATTGCATGTCCACAAGTGATGATCACAAAACCATAGAATCATAGAGTTGGAAGGGGCCATAAAGCTCATCTAGTCCCCAACCCTGCTCAATGCAGGATCATACAAAGAATCATAGAGTTGGAAGGGACCTCCAGGGTCATCTAGTCCAACCGCCTGCACAATGCAGGAAACTCACAAACACCTCCCCCCCTAAATTCACAGGATCCTCATTGCTGTCAGATGGCCATCTAGCCTCTGTTGAAAAACCTCCAAGGAAGGAGACCCCACCACCTCCCGAGGAAGCCTGTTCCACTAGGGAACTACTCTAATGGTCAGGAAGTTCTTCCTAATGTTGAGACGGAAACTCTTTTGATTTAATTTCAACACATTGGTTCTGGTCCTACCTTCCGGGGCCACAGAAAACAATTCCAAACCATCCTGTATATAACAGCTCTTCAAGTACATGAAGATGGTGATCATATCACCTCTCAGCCGCCTCCTTTCCAGGCTAAACGTGCCCAGCTCCTTCAACCTTTCATCATAGGACTTGGTCTCCAGACACCTCACCACCTTCATTGCCCTCCTCTAAACCTGTTCCAGCTTGTCTAGATCCTTCTTAAAATGTGGTGCCCAAAACTGAACACAATGCTCCAGGTGAGGTCTTACCAGAGCAGAGTAAAGCGATCCCATCATGTCATATGATCTGGACACTAGACTTCTGTTGATACAGCCCAAAATTCCATTTGCCTTTTTGGCCACCGTGTAATACTGCTGACTCATGTTCAACATATGGTGTACCTAAGACCCCGAGATCCTTTTTGCACAGACTACTGCTAAGACAATGCTAAAACCCCCATGCTAAAACCATGCACTGGATTTTTCCTACCTATACATTAACTGATCACCGGGTCTGTTCAGTTCAGAATGACTCAAATGCCTGCTAGAAAAGTTTGCATTGGGTTCGTGCACAAAAAGCCTGAGAGTTGAAGCCATTTGACAGGGGCTGAATGTTGTGTAGATCTGCTAAGATGAATGCAGATCGGTAGGGCGTTCTCTTAAATACAGTGTTTATTTATGAGTGATATGTATGATTTGTGACTGAGTCAACTCTCTATTTAAATAATTACCTGCTAATTGGAGCAGGGACTAGAACTCCATCAGATTGCAGGAGAAAGTAAATGGGGGGGGGGGAATGGGTGATGCTGCACTGCTATAAAAGGGATGGTTGAAGCGAACTGCCTCATAAGAACATAAGAGAAGTCATGTTGGGTCAGGAAAATGGCCCATCCAGTCCAACACTCTGTGTCACATAAGAACATAAGAGAAGCCATGTTGGATCAGACCAATGGCCCCTCCAGTCCAACACTCTGAGTTACATAAGAACATAAGAGAAGCCATGTTGGATCAGGCCAATGGCCCATCCAGTCCAACATTCTGCGTCACATAAGAACATAAGAGAAGCCATGTTGGATCAGGCCAATGGCTCATCCAGTCCAACACTGTGTGTCACAGAAGAACATAAGAGAAGCCATGTTGGATCAGGCCAATGGCCCCTCCAGTCCAACACTCTGAGTTACATAAGAACATAAGAGAAGCCCTGTTGGATCAGGCCAATGGCTCATCCAGTCCAACACTGTGTGTCACAGAAGAACATAAGAGAAGCCATGTTGGATCAGGCCAATGGCCCCTCCAGTCCAACACTCTGAGTCACATAAGAACATAAGAGAAGCCCTGTTGGATCAGTCCAATGGCTCATCCAGTCCAACACTCTGTGTCACATAAGAACATAAGAGAAGCCATGTTGGATCAAGCCAATGGCCCCTCCAGTCCAACACTCTGAGTCACATAAGAACATAAGAGAAGCCATGTTGGGTCAGGCCAATGGCCCATCCATGCTCTGTGTCACATAAGAACATAAGAGAAGCCATGTTGGGTCAGGCCAATTGCCCATCCAGTCCAACGCTCTGTGTCACATAAGAACATAAGAGAAGCCCTGTTGGATCAGGCCAATGGCCCATCCAGTCCAACAGTCTGTGTCACAGAAGAACATAAGAGAAGCCATGTTGGATCAGGCCAATGGGTCCTCCAGTCCAACACTCTGAGTCACATAAGAACATAAGAGAAGCCATGTTGGGTCAGGCCAATGGCCCATTCAGTCCAACGCTCTGTGTCACATAAGAGAAGCCCTGTTGGATCAGGCCAATGGCCCATCCTGTCCAACACTCTGTGTCACACAGTGGCCAAAAAACCCAGGTGCCATCAGGAGGTCTATCAGTGGGGCCAGGACACTAGAAGCCCACTGTTGCCCCCCTCCAGTTTGGTGTAGTGGTTAAGCGTGCGGACTCTTATCTTGGAGAACCGGGTTTGATTCCCCACTCCTCCACTTGCAGCTGCTGGCATGGCCTTGGGTCAGCCATAGTGGTGAAGTGAGAGGACTATTATCTGGAGAACCGGGTTTGATTCCCCACTCCTCCACTTGCACCTGCTAGCATGGCCTTGGGTCAGCCATAGCTCTGGCAGAGGTTGTCCTTGAAAGGGCAGCTGCTGTGAGAGTCCTCTCAGCCCCACCCACCTCACAGGGTGTCTGTTGTGGGGAAGGGAGATAAAGGTGATTGTGAGCCGCTCTGAGACTGTTCGGAATGGAGGGCGGAATATAAATCCAATGTCATCTTCTTCCGCCAAGAATACAGAGCATCACTGCCCCAGAGAGTTCCATCAATACTTTGTGGCTAGTAGCCACTGATGGACCTCTGCCACTCTGCCTCACTACCTCACTACCTGTATGGGGGAGGGGAGTGACATACCTGGAACAAGAGAAGGCCCAGTTGATGTTGCAGTGATGCATCTACATCACTTCTGATGTTACCCGGAAGTTATGTCATCACATTGACGATGTCAGGGTGATGTTCCGGCCCTTGAGCAAAAACTCAATGGTAGAAGCCAAATTCACCATAAAGTTTCCCCCCGAATACCAGAGGGTTGCCCTGATGTTGGTGTGTGATAATGATGTCCCTTCCGGGTCCTGTCGGAAGTGAGGTAGGCATGTCCTTGCAACTTCAGCTGGGCCTCCCTTCCACTCCCGTTAAGTCCTTCCCCCGTCCCTTGCTGGTTGCCAGGAGGGACCGGCAACCCTACCTCATTCAGAGGCATGAATCCTCTAGATCCCAGAGCCAGGAGGCAGCATCTGGGGAAGGCCTCAGCCTCTTTGTATGTCCAGTCCAGAATGCTAGACTGGGTAGACCACTGGTCTGATCCAGCAGGGCTCTTTCTTGTATTCTTATGAAGGCCTCTGCCTCTCTGCCCTGTTGCTGGCCCTCCAGAGGAACTGGTTGGCCACTGTGTGAGACAGGAGGCTGGACTAGATGGACCCTCCCTGGTCTGACCCAGCAGGACTCTTCTGAGGTTCTTCTCAGGGGAAGGCCTCAGACTCTCTGCCCTGTTGTTGGCCCTCAAGAAGAACTGGCTGGGCACTGTGTGAGACAGGATGCTGGACTAGATGGACCCTCACTGGTCTGATCCAGCATGGCTCTTCTGATGTTCTTATCAGGGGAAGGCCTCGGCCTCTCTGCCTTGTTGTTCCTCCAGAGGAATTGGCTGGCCATTGTGTGAGACAGGATGCTGGACAAGATGGACCCTCACTGGTCTGATCCAGCATGGCTCTTCTGATGTTCTTATCAGGGGAAGGCCTCGGCCTCTCTGCCCTGTTGTTGTCCCTCCAGAGGAACTGGCTGGCCATTGTGTGAGACAGGATGCTGGACTAGATGGACCCTCCCTGATCTGATCCAGCATGGCTCTTCTGATGTTCTTATCAGGGGAAGGCCTCAGCCTCTCTGCCCTGTTGTTGTCCCTCCAGAGGAACTGGCTGGCCATTGTGTGAGACAGGATGCTGGACTAGATGGACCCTCCCTGATCTGATCCAGCATGGCTCTTCTGATGTTCTTATCAGAGAAAGCCTCAGCCTCTCTGCCCTGTTGTTGTCCCTCCAGAGGAATTGGCTGGCCATTGTGTGAGACAGGGTGCTGGACTCGATGGACCCTCACTGGTCTGATCCAGCAGGGCTCTTCTGATGTTCTTATTAGGGGAAGGCCTCAGCCTCTGTGCCCTGTTGTTGGCTCTTCAGAGAAACTGGTTGGCCATTGAGTCAGGATTCTGGACTAGATGGACTATTGGTCTGATCCAGCCGGGCTCTTCTTAAGCGGGTGGAGTTTCTAGGTGACTGGCAAGAAAAGGGTTCAGTGGGCAAGTTCTGGGATTCAGAGTGTTTGTAGGCCATCCACTCCAGGACCAAGGAGGCCAAGGAAGCAACGGTGGGTGGTGTCTGCTTAATTTCATTGGATTGATTGCACAACCTTTGCCAAATGTTTGACAAGAAGTCCCTCGCTACCAAGGAGAAGGCACACCCGAGTGAAGAACATGTTTCCACACAAGGCTACATTGAGCAGACTGGTCCAAGTTGTGCAACTGAAGCGTATGGGATCATTTTTTAAAAAAAAATATCTAATTATTAATAAAGCATTTTGGCATTTATATTTAGCTCCTCACGAGGTGTCAGCTTTTCTCCCATCTGCCGTATTGGGAATTTTCTTTTCTTTTTTCCTCTTACACATGCTTTAATAATGAAAAATGGCTATAGGATGGCATTATCTTAAAGATCTCTAAGGCCTGCTACTCACACCTGGGAATCGTGTGTGATCCATCCATAACAGGGCTGTCAAACATGTCGCCCAGGGGCCGAATCAGGCCCCCAGAGGGCTCCTATCAGATTCCCAAGCAACTGGCTGTCATCTGCTTCCTTCTCCCTCTCTCTTGCTTCCTTCTGCATCACAACTTGCTTTTGCCAGGCTTGCTCAATCGCACAGGAGCTACAGAGCAAAACCTCTGTTTTCTCCATTGGGGAGGAAGGGGGGAAGAACATAAGAACATAAGAGAAGCCATGTTGGATCAGGCCAACGGCCCATCAAGTCCAACACTCTGTGTCACACAGTGGCAAAAAATGTTATATACACACATACACTGTGGCTGATAGCCACTGATGGACCTCTGCTCCATATTTTTATCTAAACCCCTCTTGAAGGTGGCTATACTTGTGGCCAGCTAGGGACAGCTAGCTTTGCCAGGCTCTCTCAATCGCACAGCAGAGCTATTGAGCCAAGCCTCTCTTCCTTCTATTGGCTGAGGCTCCTCCCCCTCCTCGTCCCCAGGGAAGGAAGGAAAGAGCCAGAGCTTCCTTTGCCCAGCTCCCTGGATCCCATGGGAGAGATACAAAGAAAGCACCTTTAAGACCAACAAGTGCTAATGTTTTAAGATTTTTTTTCAAAAAAAAAACCCCTTCAGTTGTGTTTGTGTCCCTTATAAAGTTTATCTCTCTGCTACCTATTCTTAAATAGGTACACTCATGGCCCGGCCTGACACGGCCCCGCCCGACATGGTCCGGTTCAACAAGGTTGCATTTATATCAGATCCAGGCCCCATAACCAGGGGTGGAATTGTAGCAGGGACTCCTTTGCATATTAAGCCACACTCACCTGATGTAGCCAATCCTCTACGAGCTTACACAAGAGAGCTTTGTAAACTCTTGGAGGATTGGCTACATCAGGGGGTGTGGCCTAATATGGAGAACTGCCGCCTCTCTGAAGCAGGTATGGTGTCACGAGCTGGGGCCAGGCCAGGCGAAGTCCAGGGGCAGTCCAAGGTCTGTAGCTGGGGAGCAAAGAGGGTCCAATACACCAATGCCGAATCACAGTCCAGGTATCACAGGTCAGAGGTCCAGGAGCCGTAGTCGGGGGGTCCAGAAGTCAAAGCCAAAGTCAGACGCCAAAGTGGATGCTAGGACATCAGGTAAGTGACTAGTTGCTTCCACAAAGCCTCCTCCCAAAGCCCACAGCTATATAGCCCTCTGCTGTCTGTTGCCCATTTGGACTAATTGCTGACTCAGAGGGCGGCCGAGATCCTGCTGAGACTCAAGCATCCTCACTCCTAGAGGGGCCAGGATCCTTTTAGAACTCAGGGCTCAGGGAGCGTCTTGCTCGTGAGCGTGCCGCCCTCCTCCGATCCCTGAGGTCCTGACGAAGGCGGTCACGCACACGAGCCACCCGAGAGGGCGAGGCAGGGGGGCTTGGATCTTCTCCAGCAGGAGGCAGGGGCACAGTTTCTTCTGCAGGGTCCCCAGCACCCATGACATATGGCTCTCCCTTGAGCTCCATGGGGAAGGGTGGAAGATGAGAGACAGAAATGGAAGAGGGAGACTCTGTGCTATACGGTTGCTTTTTGTTTTTACATGTACTGGAGAGAAGGTGCGCTCACCCACGCCAAGATCCCGCTGCTAGAAAACCTGATGAACGACTCACTCCAGCGATTCACACTAAGAGGTCATCCCTCCAATCAGGGGTCTTTTTTTGGTAGCAGGAACTCCTTTGCTTATTAGGCCACACACCTCTGATGTAGAGCCCCGTGGCGCAGAGTGTTAAAGCTGCAGTACTGCAGTCCTAAGCTCTGCTCATGACCTGAGTTCGATCCCCGGCGGAAGCTGGGTTTTCAGGTAGCCAGCTAAAGGTTGACTCAGCCTTCCGTCCTTCCGAGGTCGGTCAAATGAATCCCCAGCTTGCTGGGGGGAAAGCGTAGAGGACTGGGGAAGGCAATGGCAAACCACCCCGTCAAAAGTCTGCCGTGAAAAAATTGTGAGAGCAACGTCACCCCAGAGTCGGAAACGACTGGTGATTGCACCTTTCCTTTCCCTCTGATGTAGCCAATCCTTCTGGAGCTTACAGTAGGCCCTGTAAGAAGAGCCCTATCAGCTTTTGGAGGATTGGCTACATCAGGGATTTGTGGCCTAATATGCAAAGGAATTCCTGCTACAAAAAAAGCTCTGCCTCCAATCAAGACAAAATATGGGTTGTAACTCACCTGGCAGTGTGTCTTATGTGCCATCAAGTCATTTCTGGCACATGGTAGCCCTCTGAGTTAAAGATCTCCAAAATGCCCTATCATTAACAGCCTTGCAAACTGAGGGCCTGATTCTGTAAGATCTCAGAAGACTAAGCCTTGGCTAGAATTTGGAAGGGTGACCTCTAAGGAATACCAGGGCTGAGGCGCGGAGACAGGCGATGGGAACCCCCCTCTGAAGAAGAAGAAGAAGAAGAAGAAGAAGAAGAAGAAGAAGAAGAAGAAGAAGAAGAAGAAGAAGAAGAGGAAGAACTGCAGATTTATGCCCTGCCCTTCTCTCTGAAACGGAGACTCAGAGTGGCTTACAATCTCCTATATCTCCTCCCCCCACAACAGACACCCTGTGAGGTGGGTGGGGCTGGAGAGGGCTCTCCCAGCAGCTGCCCTTTCAAAGACAACCTCTGCCAGAGCTATTTAAGTTTAAGTTTATTTCAATTTATATCCCGCCCTTCTCACTGAAGCGGCTCAGGGCGGCTCACAGCATATAAAATCTAACATAGAATTTTAAATTTAAAATACATCAATTACACAGTTAAAACAGTAAAATAATAAAACATATAAACAGCGACCTATCAAAATACTACACTAAACCTTCTATAGAATTTCTAATGCCAGTTAATTATAGGCCAGCTGGAAGAGGGCTGTTTTGGCCAAGGTCCCGCAGGGCCCTCACCTCTTCCGGCAGCTGGTTTCACCAGCAAGGAGCCGTTACAGAAAAGGCCCTGTCCCTGGTGGATTTCAGACAGGCCTCCTTTGGCCCGAGGATAACAAGCAGATTTTGAGAGCCCGCTCTCAGTACTCTCTGGGGAACATGTGGGGAGAGACGGTCCCTAAGGTAGGCAGGTCCTAGGCCATATAGGGCTTTAAAGGTAATAACCAGCACCTTGTACCGGACTCGGTATATTATCGGCAGTCAGTGAAGGCTCCGGAGCCCTGGCCGAATGTGCTCCCATCTTGGGAGCTCTAATAACAGCTGGGCAGCGGCATTCTGCACTAACTGCAGCTTCCGGGTTTGGCACAAGGGCAGCCCCATGTAGAGGGCATTACAGTAGTCCAACCTCGAAGTGACCGAGGCTGACCCAAGGCCAATCCAGCAGGTGCAAGTGGAGGAGTGTGGAATCAAACCCGGATCTCCCAGATAAGAGTCCACCCACTTAACCACGACACCAAACTGGCTCTCTCTTGCCTTAAAAACAAGTCTAGCTCGCCACCTAGTGGTGCGTAATGCTAAGAGCGCTAGAACTACTGGTTGCCCGACAATCTTTGGATCTCCTGGCTATGCTGTGCACAATGCCATGTGACAACTAACTAAACAATTAACTAATCAACAGGTCTTGCAAACTGAGGGCCGGGGCTTCCTCGATGGAGCCGATCCATCTCATCTTGGGTCTTTCTCTTTCCATGCTGCCCTTCAGTTTTCCCTAGCATGATGGAACTTCTCACATTGTGACCAAACCATCTGGGAGAGTGATTGGAAAATGGGGCCCACCAGTATAAAGTAGAAGTCTTTGGGGGCTCCATTGCCCATCTTCAACTTGTGCTGTAAATGTGCTGCTTGCATATGTGGGAGTAACCCACTGAACAGACTTGAGTGGTTCACAAGCATCTGAGCTGCTTGATGAAAAATTAGCTCCCTGCTCGCAAGCAGAGATAATGCGGGCCAAACTGGTGGATCCTCAAATACCTCTAATCCAAGATAGGCTTCCCAACCCTCCCGCCTTGGCGGGGGACCCCAGGATTTCCAGCCTCTTCCCCCGTTCCCCCCAAAAATGGAAGCAGGGGGAGGGAAACGGCGCCAAGGAGCGTGGCGAGCCGCCCCATCTCGGAGCAGGCGACGCCGCTGCGCAGCTGCCGCCTCTTCTCCACTTCACCGTGGCTGCTCCTCCAAGATGGGCTCAGGCTGGGCCCATCTCGGAGGTGCAGCTGGGAGGGGGCAGGGAGGGGGCGGCAGCGCAGCAGCATTGCCCACTCCGCTCTGCCTCTGAGGTGGAGTCAGAGGGGGTGGGGGCAGGCCAGGAGCATGGCGGGCCACGAGTCCGGGTCCTTCTAGGAGCCGGACTCGCGGCTCGCCGTGCTCCTGGCCTGCCTCCACCCTCCCCTCCCCTCCCCTTCTCTGGTTTCGCCTCGGCTGCTCCGTGGCTGCTCCTCCGAGATGGGCTCAGGCTGGGCCCATCTCAGAGGAGCGGCTGCGGTGGGGCAGGGAAGAGGCAGCGGCAGCGCGGCGGCGTCGCCCGCTCCGCTCCGCCTCTGGGGTGGAATCGGAGAAGGGGAGGGTGGAGGGAAGGAGTTCAATTGTGCTTGTCACACCCTTGCTCCTAGCCCAATGTCTCCTGGCTCCACCCCCAAAGTCCCCAGATATTTCTGGAATTGGACTTGGCAACCCTAATCCAAGACCACTCACTAGACTAGGACACAGACTCAGAGAAGGACCCCCAACACTGCCTCAGGAACTGCCAGGAGATTCTGGGGTGGTGCCTGGAGAGGGTGGAGCTGGGGGAGGATGTGATGTCATTTCCAGAGGGCGCTCTAGGCTACAGCCTCTAGCCCTGATAGCCTTTACTATAGAGACCGGGGGAAATTCCTAGAATGCCACGATGTGGCAGCTATTTTTCCTTCTTAATACCTCAAGGGTTAGCGATTGGAGCTGAGGGCAATTAATTCCCTGCCCTAGCTGGGTGAATAGGAAGCCTAGACTCAGACAATGGGATTGCTGGCTTAATTATGTCTACCAAATATAATATGCGCCACAAGGAGATAGAAAAGTTCCTACTTTTTGCTTCATAGCCTGCTCTGTGAAAGGAAGGCTGATTGCACACTAGACCTTGCTCCGCGCCAGGCTTCCATTTCTCCACGGAGCAAGCCGGCAATTTCGCACCAGTTGGTCTGCACCTTCATTTTGCACGGGGAAAACGCAAGGTTTGCTGCGCCGTAGCGTAAACCTGTTTTTTTTTCAGGTTTACATTGCGGCGCAGCAAATCGCGGGTTTCCCCCGCGCAAGATGGCGTTGCGGAGCAACTGGTGCAAAATCGTCGGCTTGCTCGGCAGAGGAATGGAAGCCTGGCGCGGAGCAAGGTCTAGTGTGCAATCAGCCAAAGAAGAGAGGCTAGCAACTTCACATCTCTGGCTTGACAGGTGACCAGCCATAGCTCTGGCAGAGGTTGTCCTTGAAAGGGCAGCTTCTGGGAGAGCCCTCTCAGCCCCACCCACCTCACACGGCATCTGTTGTGAGGGGAGAAGATATAGGAGATTGTAAACCGCTCTGAGTCTCTGATTCAGAGAGAAGGGCGGGGTATAAATCTGCAATTCTTCTTCTTCTTCTTTTTGGGATAGAGAAGGTAGAGAAAGAAGTCCTTTTCTCCCTTTCTCACAATACAAGAACTCGTGGACACTCAATGAAATTGCTGAGCAGTCAGGTTAGAACGGATAAAAGGAAGTCCTTCTTCATTCAAAGAGTGATTAACACATGGAATTCACTGCCATAGGAGGTGGTGGCGGCTGCAAGCATAGACAGCTTCAAGAGGGGACTGGATAAGCATATGGAGCGGAGGTCCATCAGTGGCTATTAGCCACAGCATATTGTTGGCGCTCTCTGTCTGGGGCATTGATGCTTTGTCTTCTTGGTACTTGGGGGGACACAGTGGGAGGGCTTCTAGTGTCCTGGTCCCACTGATGAACCTCCTGATGGCACCTGTGTTTTTTGGCCACTGGGTGACACCCTTGTTCTAAAGAAAGCAAAAGTGGGAATAGGGAAGCAACACTGCATGATGTCATGATGACTCTTCTGGTTGGACCCAGAAGTGAGTTCACATCACTCTAGGGATTCCCCAAATCTCTATGGTTTTTACCGTGGAGGCTGCTCTCCTTTCCTGTTCCTGTCTGGTGTAGTGGTTAAGTGTGTGGACTCTTATCTGGGAGAATCGGGTTTGATTCCCCACTCCTCCACTTGCACCTGCTGGAATGGCCTTGGGTCAGCCATAGCTCTTGCAAGTGTTGTGCTTGAAAGGGCAGCTGCTGTGAGAGCTCTCTCAGCCCCACCCACCACACAGGGTGTCTGTTGTGGGGGGAGAAGATATAGGAGATTGTAAGCTGCTCTGAGTCTCTGATTCAGAGAGAAGGGTGGGGTATAAATCTGCAATCGTCTTCTTCTGAAGAAGCTGGTTAAAATACAGCAGATGGTTACATTCAGCAATTCTCATGAGCAAATTGCCCCAGTGAGATCACAAAGGTGTGGGCTTGCAAACTCTGTTTATTTTAGCTGCTTTGTGAGCGTGTGTGCATGTTCCTTAAAAAAAGCCATGCTTGGAAATGCTTCCGAAGCCTGACAAGGGGACTTGTGGGTGGTATGTCAGATTTCACTTTCATTTAGAGGAAGTGCAGCTGCCAGAGCAGGTAAAAAAGAGGATGAGGAAATGAGGACTGTATTAAGGGGAACTGCGCTGCTGCATTGTTATTTACCATATTTACCGGCGTATAAGACAACAGGGCGTATAAGACGACCCACCAACATTTCCACTCAAAATATAGAGTTTGTTATATATTCGCCGTATAAGACTACCCCCTCTTCCGCACACCTTCCACACATTAGTGCCATTACAGTACCTGTCATTGTCACCATTGAATGGCCGCAGTGCAACCGCAGCTCCTCCGGCCCGCTTCTGCATCTCCCTGTGACCGGCACTAGTGCGCAAGTGCGCATGTGCGAGCTCTGCGTAGACAAGGGGCGGGCCGGAGCGCCGCTGCTTCCCGCCGAGCAGAACGGGCCGGTCACGCCGAAAAGGCTGGCACCCCGTCTCACTGCTGATGCTCACCGCAGCCACGCTGATGACCCGCCACGCTGGATACCGCGCGATACTGGACGGTATGTAGAATGAGGTGGGCGGGCATCGGGAGGCCACTATGGGCAGCTATGTCTATCCCAACTGAAGTGCACCCGGCGTACAAGATGACCCCCCCACTTGGAGGCATGTTTTTCAGGGCAAAAAAGTAGTCTTATACGCCAGCAAATACTGTATTTATTTTTAGGGAATGGGAAAGTCTCCCAGCCCCACCCCCAAAGTCCCCAGATACTTTTTGAGTTGGACCTGGCAGCTCTAGGTCTGAGCAAGTCTTCCACGAAGTTAGCTCACTGGCTTTGCTTCTCCTTATAACCCCTCGTCTCCGCCTGCAGTGGATTTGTGGTTTGATTTCTGCATTGCCTTTGACGTTTCTCGCACAACGCTTTTTGTAGTTTTGATAGGAGAGCGCTCCGTAATGAATAACGAGAGCGACAATAGCAAGTAGAATTACAAAGGTTCTTCTTCTCACCTGTGGGGGCTGGTGAGCATCTGTGCCTGCAAGAGGAGGTGAAAAGGTGGAGATAAGAGGAGGGACTTGGTTGCTGTGAATCGGGAGGGGAATGCAGAGAGGGGCAGACTCTCGTTCGGTTGTTGAAGATGCTGCTAACTTTTTGCAGCTTGCTCTTCTCTCCGGTAAGCAAATTCTGCTTTTATTTTCCAAGGGGGAGATGGAACAGGGAACCTTTTGAAGAAGGGGGGGTGGGATCGTACTTTTCCAGATGCATGCTGAAGAGCTTTGCATGTTACCTCTGACCCTCTGCCAAATTCTCTCAATCAGGCAGTTAAAAATAGTAATATTTTTTTTAATCATCCTCTCGTTCCACTTCTTTTTCAACAAAACGTACAGCCCCTGTGTTGGATTCGAGTTGTTCTGCATCATTTACCCGAGAGACGCAGATATGTGATTACGGCAGTAGAATACAGAAGTTGTCGTATTTATTCCAGATTAATTAACACAGAATGCATGGGTGCCGGCTCGTATGTGTGATGCCAGATATCAGGGAGTTTATGTAGTTCTTTTCCTCTCATGTTCACATCTGGGCTTTTCTAGGGGCTTTCTGTGCCCTCTCCCCCTTTGTAGAGAGAAACCTCACCTTTAAGGGTTTATCAAGACCCTGAAGGGGACAATAGCTCCATCTAACGACCCTTTTTGTTTCATTTTTTTTTTAAAGAAGAAGAAAGATGAGTGAGAGGGGGAAAGTATAGTATGGCGATGGGAGCAGGAGAAAAATAGACAGGGAAAGACTCAAAAGCATGGCTCCCTTTGCAGATTGGATATACCTAAGTCCTGTCTTACACGTTGCGTTAGTGAATGCACTTTTACATCTCACTGGCTGCGATCACACACACTAAATAAATGCACTTTCGATCCACTTTTAACACACTCTCCAACTAGATTTTGCCCGTTCACACAGTAAAATCCAGTTGGAAAGTGCATTAGAAGTGCGTTATTTAGTGTGTGGGGTCGCAGCCACTGTCATCTGTCCGTACTTTTGTTTGGAGAAGATTCACGGCTGGGTTTCTCTCTCTGTCTCTCTCTCTTTTGCTCAGTTTGGTGTACTGGTTAAGTGTGCGGACTCTTATCTGGGAGAACCCGGTTTGATTCCCCACTCCTCCACTTGCAGCTGCTGGGATGGCCTTGGGTCAGCGATAGTTCTTGTAGGAGTTGTCCTCCAAAGGGCAGCTGCTGTAAGAGATCTCTCAGCCCCACCTACTTCACAGGGTATCTGTTGTGGGGGGGGAGGTAAAGGAGATTGTGAGCTGCTCTGAGACTCTGAGATTCAGAGTAGAGGGCTGGATATAAATCCAATATCTTCTTCTACCTCACAGGGTGTCTGTTGTGGGTGGGGGGGGGGGAAGGTAAAGGAGATTGTGAGCCCCTCGGAGACTCTTTGGAGTGGAGGGCGGGATATAAATCCAATATCTTCATCTACCTCACAGGGTGTCTGTTGTGGGGAGGGGAAGGTAAAGGAGATTGTGAGCCGCGCTGAGACTCTTTGGAATGGAGGGCGGGATATAAATCCAATATCTTCATCTACCTCACAGGGTGTCTGTTGTGGGGAGGGGAAGGTAAAGGAGATTGTGAGCCGCTCTGAGACTCTTTGGAATGGAGGGCGGGATATAAATCCAATATCTTCTTCTACCTCACAGGGTGTCTGTTGTGGGGGGGGGGGAAGGTAAAGGAGATTGTGAGCCCCTCTGAGACTCTTTGGAGTGGAGGGCGGGATATAAATCCAATATCTTCTTCCTCATAGGGTGTCTGTTGTGGGGGGGGGAAGGCAAAGGAAATTGTGAGCCACTCTGAGATCCAGAGTAGAGGGCGGGATATAAATCCAATATCATCTTCTACCTCACAGGGTGTCTGTTGTGGGTGGGGAGGGAAGCGAAAGGAGATTGTGACAGCTCTGAGACTCTGAGATTCACAATATAAGGCAGGATAAAAATTCAATATCTTCTTCTTCACTCATGTTCATACTTTCACAGAACTTTGGTACCTAGATTTTCTCTCTCTTTTGGGCTGAGACCTTGAATCTCTGAGCTTTTGACCTCTGTGGATCAGATGGACCATGTTTCTCTTTCCTTCTGATCGAGCTACGGCAAAATTCATCCATCCCTTCCTCTCAGCATTTGAAGCCTGGATCTGAAAGAGTGTTCTGAATCAAACCCCCGAATACTTGATCCTTTGTATCCAAACTGTACACAACTCTCTTTCAGAGGCGATCAGATAACAGGAGCCTTAAGAAATTTCGCCAGCTGTGATTAAGACTTCATAAGTAGGAGGAGTGCTGAAAATATGTATTTCCTGGGAACATTTGGTGTTTGAAAGCAGAATGCTATGACATTTGAGGGTGTTGGGTTTTTTTTTTTTTTTAAAAAAAAGCTTTTTTGGCCAAAATTCAGCTCTTGTCACAGAAATGTGAGATTTCTCTCTCTTTCTCTCTCAATACACAACAACACCACACACACATTTTCCAGAACAGAAATTCACAACAACAAAGAAAAAAGGCCACCACCACCCCAAATCGCGCAAATTTGGATCTTCTGGTGAGAAACTTTCTGCGCACATTTGGAATGCAAGATTTAACTGGGGTGGGGGGGGGGAGGAAAAGGAAAGGTCCCCTGTGCAAGCACCAGTCGTTTCCGACTCTGGGGTGACGTTGCTTTCACAACGTTTTCCCGGCAGACTTTTTACAGGGTGGTTTGCCATTGCCTTCCCCCAGTCTTTTACACTTTCCCCCCCAGCAAGCTGGGGACTCATTTGACCGACCTCGGAAGGATGGAAGGCTGAGTTAGCCTTGGGCCGGCTACCTGAAACCAGCTTTCGCTGGGATCGAACTCAGGTCGTGAGCAGAGAGTTCAGATCACAGTACTGCAGCACTGCTGCTTTACCACTCTGCGCCACGGGGCCGCTTACTTGAGGGGGGGGGGGGAATTAAAAAAAAGAATGTGAGTTCCAATATATAAATCTTAGATATGGGCCTTCCCACCCACCCAACCCATGGATTTCTAATGTGGCAAAAGATGCATATGTGCGCATGAGTCAACTGTGGTGCTGATGGTGGCTCATGGGGGCTGGTCTAACTCTCACCACTGCGCATTGCTAAAGGAGGAAGGGGTCCTCTTACTGAGGGACATCGGGAGGTGGGGATGGGACTATGACTACATCCATGGCTTTTTTTTGTAGCAGGACCTCCTTTGCATATTAGGCCACACCTCCCTGATGTAGCCAATCCTCCTGGAGCTTACAGGGCTCTTCTCACAGGGCCTTCTGTAAGCCCTTGGAGGATTGGCTACATCAGGGGTGTGTGGCCTAATATGCAAAGGAGCTCCTGCTAAAGAAAAGGCCCTGGCTATATCATTGCGCAGGCACATAGCTACCGAAGGGATAGCAGCCCTCAACACTGGCAAGTTCTCCTATTCATTCGGCACACCTGGGGGGTTGGCCCAGCCTGACCTCTTGAGCAGCGCTCCTTGGTGGGAGCTGGAGTGTTCTGCCTCACCCACCACACAAATGTGGATGAAACATGTATGGGTGATACCTTAAACTAAGGGCATATTTTATTTGATTTATATTCTGCCCTCCCCACCGAGGTAGGGCATGTTGGCATTCAGTGACACATTTTCCACTGAACTTGGAACACTCAAACTAACAGCTGTCATTCTTGGGTACCAGGGAAATGCACGAAAAAACAAATGAAGAAGAAATTTGATTTCAGCTCTCTTTGATTTCAGGTCTCCCGGAATGCTTGGAGAGCATTTCTTGGTGTCGTTTGGTGTAGCAGTTTTTATTTTATTTATTTATTTTTATTTTATTTATATCCCGCCCTACCCCACCGAAGCGGGCTCAGGGCGGCTCAGTTAAGTGCTTGGACTCTTATCTGGGAGAACCGGGTTTGATTCCCCACTCCTCTACTTGCAGCTGCTGGGATGGCCTTGGGTCAGCCATAGCTATCGCAAAAGTTGTCCTTGAAAGGGCAGCTTCTGGGAGAGCTCTCTCAGCCCCACCTACCTCACAGAGTGTCTGTTGTGGGGGAAGAAGGTAAAGGAGATTGTGAGCCGCTCTGAGACTCTTCGGAGTGGAGGGCGGAATATACATCCAATATCTTCATCTACCTCAAAGGGTGTCTGTTGTGGGGAAGGAAAGTAAAGGAGATTGTGAGCCCCTCTGAGACTCTTCGGAGTGGAGGGCGGGATATAAATCCAATATCTTCATCTACCTCACAGGGTGTCTGTTGTGGGGGAGGAAGGGAAAGGAGATTGTGAGCCCCTCTGAGACTCTTCCGAGTGGAGGGCGGGATATAAATCCGATATCTTCATCTACCTCACAGGGTGTCTGTTGTGGGGGAGGAAGGGAAAGGAGATTGTGAGCCGCTCTGAGACTCTTCGGAGTGGAGGGCGGGATATAAATCCGATATCTTCATCTACCTCACAGGGTGTCTGTTGTGGGGGAAGAAGGTAAAGGAGATTGTGAGCCGCTCTGAGACTCTTCGGAGTGGAGGGCGGAATATAAATCCAATATCTTCATCTACCTCAAAGGGTGTCTGTTGTGGGGAAGGAAAGTAAAGGAGATTGTGAGCCCCTCTGAGACTCTTCGGAGTGGAGGGCGGGATATAAATCCAATATCTTCATCTACCTCACAGGGTGTCTGTTGTGGGGGAGGAAGGTAAAGGAGATTGTGAGCCGCTCTGAGACTCTTCGGAGTGGAGGGCGGGATATAAATCCAATATCTTCATCTACCTCACAGGGTGTCTGTTGTGGGGGAGGAAGGTAAAGGAGATTGTGAGCTGCTCTGAGACTCTTCGGAGTGGAGGGCGGGATATAAATCCAATATCTTCTTCTACCTCACAGGGTGTCTGTTGTGGGGGGGAGGAAGGTAAAGGAGATTGTGAGCCGCTCTGAGACTCTTCGGAGTGGAGGGCGGGATATAAATCCGATATCTTCATCTACCTCACAGGGTGTCCGTTGTGGGGAAGGAAGGTAAAGGAGATTGTGAGTCTTTGACTCTGGGATTCAAAGTGAAGGGTGGAATAAATCTAATTTCTTCTTCTTCATCTTCTTCTTCTTCTTCTTCTTCCCATGGGGACTTACCTTTGTAGTCTGGAGATGTAGTTGCAGGAGTTTCCCCAAGTTTCCCCTGGAGACTGGCATCCCTATGATACCAGCCTGGCCTGTTTCCCATCTCTGCCAAGCTCAATATTCTAACCACTGCTCTGTCCGGGCGGCTTTTTTCTTTTCTTTTCTTTTGCCTTGTGCGAGAAACGTTCTGTTAGCACCGCAAGGCTGCATTTGAGCTCTCGGAATCCTCATCATCGCTATTATGTTTTAAGCATCCGAAGCACTTTTGACAGCTCTGAACTTTTAATTGGCATGACAGCAAGAGAGACGGAACATGTCAGAGCCTGACAAGGGAGCATTAGATGTTGAAAGAGAACTCTCCCTCCTGCGGTGGCAGTTAGCTGAGGAGGCGTCACGATTCGCAGAGGAGTGAGGTGGAAGAGCGCCTTTGGGGTGACGCCTATTGCGGGTGGTGGGTGGGGATCGGGTGTTTAAGGGGAATCTAAAAGAAAAGCAGATCATTGAGGGAGAAAATGTGTATGTGGGCAGGGGGGAGATACTGTTCCTCGTCTTACATGCAAGATAAGGCAAATTTCCAAATGGTTTGGGGGTCAATGGAAGGTTCTGAAAGAGAGGTGGTCAAACTGTGGCTCTTTCATACATGTTGTGTGGCTCTTGAAGCCCCCGTTGCCTGACTTGGAGAACACATCCATCTCTTGAAATCACTTTTACAAGCCAAGAAGAAGAAGAAGAAAATATTGGATTTATATCCTGCCCTTCACTCCAAAGAGTCTCAGAGGGGCACAAAATCTCCTTTACCTCCCCCCACCCCACAACAGACACCCTGTGAGGTAGATGAAGATATTGGATTTGTATCCCACCCTCCGCTCCGAAGAGTCTCAGAGTGGTCACAATCTCCTTTACCTTCCTCCCCCACAACAGACACCCTGAGAGGTAGATGAAGATATTGGATTTATATCCCGCCTTCCACTCCGAAGAGTCTCAGAGTGGCTCATAATCTCCTTTACCTTCCTCCCCCACAACAGACGCCCTGTGAGGTAGATGAAGATATTGGATTTATATCCCGCCTTCCACTCCGAAGAGTCTCAGAGCGGCTCACAATCTCCTTTACCTTCCTCCCCCCCCAACACAACAAACACCCTGTGAGGTAGATGAAGATATTTAGTTTTTATTTTATTTTATTTTATTTATGATTTATATCCCGCCCTTCCCACCAAGTGGCTCAGGGTGGCTGGGCGGATATTGGATTTATATCCCGCCCTCCACTCTGAAGAGTCTCAGAGCGGCTCACAATCTCCTTTCCCTTCCTCCCCCACAACAGACACCCTGTGAGGTAGATGAAGATATTGGATTTATATCTCGCCCTCCACTCCGAAGAGTCTCAGAGCATCTCACAATCTCCTTTCCCTTCCTCCCCCACAACAGACACCCTGTGAGGTAGAAGAAGATATTGGATTTATATCCCGCCCTCCACTCCGAAGAGTCTCAGAGCGGCTCACAATCTCCTTTCCCTTCCTCCCCCATAACAGACACCCTGTGAGGTAGAAGAAGATATTGGATTTATATCTCGCCCTCCACTCTGAAGAGTCTCAGAGCGGCTCACAATCTCCTTTCCCTTCCTCCCCCACAACAGACACCCTGTGAGGTAGATGAAGATATTGGATTTATATCCCGCCCTCCACTCCGAAGAGTCTCAGAGCGGCTCACAATCTCCTTTCCCTTCCTCCCCCACAACAGACACCCTGTGAGGTGGGTGGGGCTGGAGAGGGCTCTCACAGCAGCTGCCCTTTCAAGGACAACCTCTGCCAGAGCTATGGCTGACCATGCTAGCAGGTGCAAGTGGAGGAGTGGGGAATCAAACCTGATTCTCCCAGATAAGAGTCCGCACACTTAACCACTACACCAAGCAAGCTGGCAGCTTGTGGAATTCATTTAAAGTTCTAACTCCATTTTTTTCCTTCCTCCTTCCCTCTCTCCCTCCCTCCCAACATCTGTTGTTCATACCTTGTGGCTCTCAAACATCTGACATTTATTGTGTGGCTCTTATGTTAAGCATGTTTGGCCACCCCTGTTCTAAAAATTCTGTGACTTCAGAAAACTGCAGCTCCGCTGATCTCCCCGGAGAATTTTTTTTGAGGAGATCTGCAGGTGGTCTTTGCTGGCTGATCCTGGAGGAAATGTGATCATCTCCTTGCTATTTCGAAGAGGACATGTCTGCGATGGCCCCGTTTGTAGTCGTTACACCATAGAACTGGACCAAGCAGTGCAGAATCTCAGCATATGGGATTCGCCATAGAGTCATTTGTTCACACATTTCACCCCTGTTGAAGCCTTGCTTGAGTCTATCGAGAGACCATGAGCTAAACATAAAAGGTTTGCCTGTGCGACATAAAATCAGGATTTGAACCATAACCTTTTCCCCAATGGCTGATTCTGCAGAGGTGTCCCAAAGTCATTCTGGGTGGAATTCAGTAGAGAACATAAGAGAAGCCATGTTGGGTCAGGCCAATGGCCCCTCCAGTCCAACACTCTGTGTCACATAAGAACATAAGAGAAGCCCTGTTGTATCAGGCCAATGGCCCATCCAGTCCAACACTCTGTGTCACATAAGAACAGAAGAGAAGCCGTGTTGGATCAGGCCAGTGGCCCATCCAGTCCAACACTCTGTGTCACATAAGAACAGAAGAGAAGCCGTGTTGGATCAGGCCAATGGCCCCTCCAGTCCAACACTCTGTGTCACATAAGAACAGAAGAGAAGCCGTGTTGGATCAGGCCAATGGCCCATCCAGTCCAACACTCTGTGTCACATAAGAACATAAGAGAAGCCATGTTGGGTCAGGCCAATGGCCCCTCCAGTCCAACACTCTGTGTCACATAAGAACATAAGAGAAGCCATGTTGGGTCAGGCCAATGGCCCCTCCAGTCCAACACTCTGTGTCACATAAGAACATAAGAGAAGCCATGTTGGATCAGGCCAATGGCCCATCCAGTCCAACACTCTGTGTCACAGAAGAACATAAGAGAAGCCATGTTGGATCAGGCCAGTGGCCCCTCCAGTCCAACACTCTGTGTGACACAGTGGCCAAAAAAAACCCTGGTACCATCAGGAGGCCCATCAGTCGGGTCAGGACATTAGAAGCTCTCATACTGTTGCTCCCCTAATTCCCAAATATGCAGAGCATCACTGCCCCAGACATGAGAAGGTAAGAGAAGCCATGTTGGATCAGGCCAATGGTCCATTCAGCCCAACACTCTGTGTCACTCAGTGGCCATAAAACCCAGGTGCCATCAGGAGGTTCATCGATTGGGCCAGGACACTAGAAGCCCTCCCACTGTTGCCCCTCCCCAATCACCAAGAATACAGAGCATCACTTGCCCCAGACAGAGAGTTCCAACAATAATCCGTGGCATAAGAAAATGAATGAATGCGCTTTCCTTTCCTTTTTATATTCTTATCAACGGTTTCAAAGCTCCACTTTTTCTTGCCAGTTTTCTAAATCTGTCTGCATTACATACCATTTGCATGCCTTCACTTGCAGTTTATATGGCATATCTATGTGCGTTCATGTAGCTGCGTGCGGAAGAAGATAGGTTGTGCTAAGGTAAGACCAGGGCTTTTATGCATGCAGGAATGCAGTTCTGTCTGGCTTGGGAATCGGAGGTTTACAGAATCATAGAATTGGAAGGGACTTCAAGGGTGTGGCCTAACATGCAAATGAGTTCCCGCTGAGCTTTTTCTACCAAAAAAAAGACAATCATATCTGGGAAAGTGTAAAGCCCTGCTTGAGAAATCGCTTGGAACTTACCCAAAATCTTTCCCTTTTTCCTTGTTGCTCCTGGATGACTCCCCCAACCACAAACACCAAGCAGAAATCTTCAAATTAGGATTGCCAATTGAAGGCTGGGAAATTCCTAGCAATTTTGGGGGTGGAGCCTGAGGACTGAGGGATTGAGGGAGGGAAAAGAACCTCAATGGGGTTCAACGCCATGAAATCCACCCTCCGAAGCAGCCATTTTGCCTAGAGGAATGGTGCTCTGTCATCTCGAGACCAGCTGGCATTCCCAAAGATCTCCAGGTCCCCCCTGGAAGCTGGCAGCAGTACTTCAAGTTCACTCCAAAACTTCACTTGATTTGCAGCTCAGTGGGAATTCTGAAGCACTTTGAATAACCACCACTCTCCCCACTGAGCAACTGTTAATATTTATTTAGGATAATCTATGCTGCCTCTTTAAAGCCGCGGTCAAGGCAGGTTTAGGATTAAAAACTGCCATATTAAACAAAAAAATCCATTGTCCCAACCTGGATAGTCCAAGGAAGCCTGATCTTGGCAGATCTCAGAAGCTAAGCAGGGATGACTCTGGCAAGTACTTGGATGGGAGACCTTCTTGGAATACCCAAGCCGGAAGGCAGAGGCAGGCTTTATTCAACCACCTCACTGAATACCCTCTAGGCCCCAAGTAGGGGTCGGTCACCAGAGGTTGCTGTGATTTTCAGGTGCACGCGCGCACGCACACACACATGCAATGCTGCTGATTTTGTAGTGCTTGTTTTATTATATTATTTTAACTCTGATTCTACTGTTGTAAGCCGCTCTGAGGCCACTTGCGGGACAGAGCGGGATATAAATCCAAAAAATTAAATTAAATTAAATCACACACTGATACGTGCACAAATAAATTCGAAATACCAAAGAAAACCCACCATCAATTGAAACACAAGCTGCATAGAAGCTACGCATAAACGAAAAGCGAGTAATTAAAAAAAAAACTATCGTGCCTCATTAGAAGCCTCAGCAAAAGTAGGCATTTTGACCTTGCTCCTAGAAGAAAACAAAAGCTAGTGGCAGAAATAATATCCTATCAGTGCCCGTAACTTTTTCGCTTTTTTGAAATTCCTCAAATCTTTTCATTCCGATTTATCAAATCTATCAGCCAGCCCCGAAAGAGATGCTCCATAATTCAGATATTGATATGAGGTGGCTTTTATTACCGCTTTAAAAGACAGGGTATTTTAAACCTTAAGGCTTTGATCTCCGAGAGATCCACTTTTGCAGATCTCAGGATACGGATGATTATTTTAAGCCTTGGTGTTAACGAGATGCTCGACTTCATTATAATTTTAGGTTAGACGGAGCTGATTTGCCAGGCTTCGTTAGCATAATTGTGCGAGATCGAGGCGATAAATATTGAATATGTATCTCCGAGCTCTAAGAGAACAGTCTCTCTGATCCGGCGAGGCAGTTCCCTGCACAAAGAGCATCTGGTGGACAATTCCCTTCCTGAATGTATTTACTTCTTTAATTTGAAATACGTGAGCACCTTTCTCTCAAGGAGCTCAGAAAGCAAAACTGAGCTGTGCAGTCCAGTGTGAGAGAAATATGTCTATATCTGAAGCCAGCTGAGACCTCTTCCATTCCCAGCAATGCCTAGTGGTATCTGCAAGACCTGGGCAAAGATTTGGCAATAATAGGAACATATGAACATATGAAGCTGCCTTATACTGAATCAGACCCTCAGACAGTCTTGTCTACTCAGACTGGCAGCGGCTCTCCAGGGTCTCAAGCTCATGTTTTTCATGCCTATTTGCCTGGACCCTTTTTAATTGGAGATGCTGGGGACTGAACCTGGGACCTTCTGCTTACCAAGGAGATGCTCTGCCACTGAGCCACTGTCCCTCCCCTAATAACTGAGAAACTTCACACAGACAGCTTCCAGAGGGAATTGGATAAACATATGGAGGAGAGGTGTGGGTATTGATTGAACTCTCCGCCTGGGGCAGTGATGCTCTGTATTCTTGGTGCTTGGGAGGAACAACAGTGTGAGGGCTTCTAGTGTCCTGGCCCCACTAATGGACCTCCTGATGGGACCTGGGTTTTATGGCCACTGTGTGACACAGAGTGTTGGACTGCATGGGCCACTGGCCTGATCCAACATGGCTTCTCTTATGTTCTCTGTCTTCTTGGTGCTTGGCGGGGGGGGGGGAGCAACAGTGGGAGGGCTTCTGTCCTGGCCCACTGATGGATCCCCTGATGGCACCTGGGGGTTTTTTTGCCACTGTGTGACAGAGTTCTGGACTGGATGGGCCATTGGCCTGATCCAACATGGCTTCTCTTAAGTTCTTATGAGACACAGAGTGTTGGACTGGAGGGGCCACTGGCCTGATCCAACATGGCTTCTCTTATGTTCTTATGAGACACAGAGTGTTGGACTGGATGGGCCATTGGCCTGATCCAACATGGCTTCTCTTATGTTCTTATGTGACACAGAGTGTTGTGGCTTCTCTTATGTTCTTAGTGACACAGAGTGTTGGACTGGATGGGCCATTGGCCTGATCCAACATGGCTTCTCTTAAGTTCTTATGAGACACAGAGTGTTGGACTGGAGGGGCCACTGGCCTGATCCAACATGGCTTCTCTTATGTTCTTATGAGACACAGAGTGTTGGACTGGATGGGCCATTGGCCTGATCCAACATGGCTTCTCTTATGTTCTTATGTGACACAGAGTGTTGTGGCTTCTCTTATGTTCTTAGTGACACAGAGTGTTGGACTGGATGGGCCATTGGCCTGATCCAACATGGCTTCTCTTATGTGACACAGAGTGTTGGACTGGATGGGCCATTGGCCTGATCCAACATGTTCTTAACCAGCCTTGTAAATTGAAGGAAAGCAGTCTCCCACAAAAAAAGGTGTTTTTGCCATATATCAAAGGAATCACTGATCAGATGGGACAACATATAAAGAAACATAACCTACAAACAGTGTTCAGACCCACCAGAAAAATATATCAGATGCTACAATCTGCAAAAGACAGAAGAGACCCCCTCACTTCTGCAGGAATACACCGCATATCCTGCAGTTGTGCACAAGTTTCCACACAACGTAGCATCCAGGCAAGGATAAAAGAACATGAAAGACGCTGCGGACTTGGCCAACCTGAAATATCAGCAGAGGCTGAACACAGCCTAACTCAAACAGGACCCGATATCGTATTCCAAGACACTGTAACGCTGGACGACACCTCCAATTACCATGTCAGATTACACAGAGAAGCCATTGAAATCCAGAAACATAAACACCATTTCAACAGGAAGGAAGGAAGTTTAAAAATGAATAGGGCACGGCTTCCAAGTCCTGGAAAACACAAAATGCCCTACAGCTTACAACAGCACTACAAATAAGATTAGAATTTCAACAGCCAATCCATATTCAGGGATTCAGGTAAGCTCCTCCATTAGCATGTCGCAGCCCAGGAAGGTCCTACAAGATAATGCCTCAGCCCTACCCCACCTGCCTGAGTAGATATAAATTACATGCCTACTAACATCTTCTCAATCAGACCCAGAGAGAACTCCAGTTTTCTGGGTTACACCTCTGAGGATGCCAGTCACAGTTGCTGGTGAAACGTCGTGTCTCACAATGCCAAGACCACAGCCACACAGCCTGGAAAATCTACAGCAGCCATCCCTTACATTCTAAGCTTTTTGACTCAAATTGAAATATTTATGCCCTTTCAAAACTGTTTCTTGGGAGACTCGGAGGGAGCTTTCCGGCACACTAAATAACGCACTTTCAACCCACTTTTAATGCACTTTGTAACTGGATTTTACAGTGCAAAATGGCAAATTCCGCTTGCAAGCAGTTATCGAAGTGGATTGAAACGGCATCATTTAGCGTGCGTGAAAGTCAGTTTGGTGTAGTGGTTAAGTGTGCGGACTCTTATCTGGGAGAACCGGGTTTGATTCTCATCCACTTGCACCTGCTAGCATGGCCTTGGGTCAGCCATAGCTCTGGCAGAGGTTGTCCTTGAAAGGGCAGCTGCTGTGAGAGCCCTCTCAGCCCCACCCACCTCATAGGGTGTCTGTTGTGGGGGGGAAGGTAAAGGAGATTGTGAGCCCCTCTGAGTCTCTTCGGAGTGGAGGGCGGGATATAAATCCAATATCTTCATCTACCTCATAGGGTGTCTGTTGTGGGGGGGGGGAGATAAAGGAGATTGTGAGCCGCTCTGAGACTCTTCGGAGTGGAGGGCGGGATATAAATCCAATATCTTCATCTACCTCACAGGGTGTCTTCTTCTTCTTCGTCTTCTTCTCTCCTTCTCCTCAGCCGCCCTGAGACACTTAGGTGAGAAGGGCGGGGTATAAATCTTAATATAAATAAATAAATAAACATCTTCTTCTCCTTCGTCTTCTTCTTTGTCTTTGTTTTCTTCTCTCCTTCTCCTTCTTCTTCTTCTCTCCTTCTCCTTCGTCGTCTTCTCTCTGTTTCCTTCGTCTTCTTCTAAACGGCGGGTGTTCAACTATCTCCAATAGCAACACAATCAGAATTCGAAAAACCCCAGTCATTGTTGTCACCACCACCACCACCCTTATCCTCTTCTTGTATTAAAGCCACTAAACGAATGAGAATAAACATGATCAGCCCTGTCTGTAATCCCCCCCCCCCTCAACACACACACACATTCCACTCTGGATGTGCTTTGCTTTAACTTGGAGAAAACCTAACATTCATTTCGGAATCAGCATATATGAGACTGACAAATTGTTTGAGTTTACACCTCTCTTGATCAAAACACCATGCTCGGAGTTCAAGGCACTCCCATGGGACTTCACATTGGTAACTTCCTCCTGCCACTGTGGCCACATCGGAGAAAGTAAAGTCTGATGGGAGTCAGGTTTTATGATGGCAATTCTCATCCAAGAAGCATTTTAAAGTAGATGCTGAGCTGAGCCCCGTGGCGCAGAGTGTTAAAGCTGCAGTACTGCAGTCCCAAGCTCTGAGTTCGATCCCCGGCGGAAGCTGGGTTTTCAGGTAGCCGGCTCCAGGTTGACTCAGCCTTCCATCCTTCTGAGGTCGGTCAAATGAGTCCCCAGCTTGCTGGGGGAAAAGTGTTGATGACCAGGGAAGGCAATGGCAAACCACCCCGTCAAAAGTCTGCCGTGAAAACGTTGCGAAAGCAACGTCACCCCAGAGTCGGAAACGACTGGTGCTTGCACAGGGGACCTTTCCTTTCCTGATCAGTGTTGCCCGACATGAGAATGCTCCTTTGGGTTTAACGAGGTCTCATTTGGGGCAGGAGCTCACAGGAGCGGGGCTCTGGAATCTCTAATTTTATTAAGCTCTTTCTTTCTTACCCCTCTCGGGAAAAATAAAAATACCTGCTTCTGGGCTCCATTGTTTAAACCCCCTGGGAGAATTTTGCTGAACGCTAAGATCTGACACACTTTCTATTATTTTCCCCCCCACAAAAAATGGGAAAGTAACCAAAACATATCAAAAAGCAGACAGACGGAAATCTTCCTCAAGCAACTGTGGCCACATAGGAGAGAGTAAAGTCTGATGGGAGTAAGGCTTTATGATGACAATTCTAATTCAAGAAGCATTTTAAGGTAGACGCTGAGCTGGTCTAATTGAATACACCTTCTGGTGATGTCAGGGGCGTGCGGCAGATGCAGGTGAGTTATGCAAGTGACTTGTGCTAATGAGCTCCGGCACCTCTTTTTTTCTATGGAATGACCCCTGGATTTAACCATGGAATCTGTGGAAAATGCTAGTGTCACGTGACATGATGGCATCACTTCCGGGTCACACCAGAAGTCATGTCATCGAATGGGGTGGATCCAATCACTCCCTCTTTTGCCCCCCATTTCCCTTCATAAGAAAATAAGAGAAGCCATATTGGATCAGGCCAATGGCCCCTCCAGTCCAACACTCTGTGTCACATAAGAACAGAAGAGAAGCCATGTTGGATCAGGCCAATGGCCCATCCTGTCCAACACTCTGTGTCACATAAGAACATAAGAGAAGCCATGTTGGATCAGGCCAATGGCCCCTCCAGTCCAACACTCTGTGTCACATAAGAACTTAAGAGAAGCCATGCTGGATCAGGCCAGTGGCCCATCCAGTCCAACACTCTGTGTCACATAAGAACTTAAGAGAAGCCATGCTGGATCAGGCCAATGGCCCATCCAGTCGAACACTCTGTGTCACATAAGAACATAAAAGAAGCCATGTTGGATCAGGCCAGTGGACCCTCCAGTCCAACACTCTGTGTCACACAGTGGCCAACCCCCCCCCCCCAAAAAAAATAACAAGTGCCATCAAAAGGTTCACAAGTGGGTCTAGAAGCCCTTCCACCTCCCAACTGAGTGGGGGCAGGGGGTGGGAGATCTCCCCCTGCTGGTGAGTAGCTTGCACCCCTAAATATAGCCCAGACTTTCCACAAAACCTGGCAGCAAATAACCATTTCTAGCCTGCGTCCCCCAAACCTATTTTCTTCCTTTGAATTAACTTCTCATTCATTTCCTCGGTCTATTCAGCCGTCGGCATAAAAGACTGTTTTGTGCCTTTTCAGACAAAGGCTTGCGTATTGAGGGGGGGGGGATTACAAATCAAACGCTTGCCCTGTAATTCTGTTCCCCTCGATTTTTGAAAACCCAGCAGAAAAGTATCACAACAGTAAACAATTCCGTGTTATTTACCTGTCTTGAAAAGAATTGTAGGTAGCAAAGGGTGGGGGGGGGAGGTTTTTTCTAGCCAAACCCCTGAAGAGGATCTTTTGAAATGTAAATTGGATTGCCCTTTTCAGAGTAATTGTTTTGTTACCGTCCTTGAAAGCTGGGCATTTGCTTGGTCCTACGCAGCAGGGGGGGGGGGGAATTCAGTTCAGGCGGATGTCTTTTCCTTTTTTCTTTTTACAAACAAAGTAAATTACATAGAGAGTGTCCCACCTACTGTTTGAAAAGCGAATTGTGAAGGAAGCGAGAGACTATTTTGGGGAGGTGGGTGTCTCAGTGGTACAAAGGGAATAAAAAGAAAATTGCCAACCGCAGGCCTACGGCCGAGGAAAGATGACTATTTTAAGCTGGATAACTCCTATTATTATTATTATTTTTTTTATCGTATCATTACTGTAGTATTGCCATGTTACCGTGGAGATCAGTCTATCAGTTTATTTGATGAAAAACCTATAGACTCCAGCTCACTCTGAAACAGATAGGTAACACTGTGCTCTTTCATGATTATGTTTTTTATTACACTCCCCCTAAAAGACGTTTGCTCCTTGGGAGGGCAGCTTTGGGGAAACTTGGGCAGGGCTGGATCTAGGGGCGGGCAGAGGGGGGGGGGTGCTTGCTCTGGGCGCTGAAAGAGGGGGGGCGCCAAATTGGGTATGGAGTCCATTGTATTCTACGGAACCATATATGTCAAGCAAGCAGGTTTCAAAGTAACCAGTCCTTGATTTGAAACGAAGTACGGTGTATTGATAATCCATGATGCTTCTATTGAGCTGGGTAATGGAACTGATACAGCGTAGCAGGGAGATGCATATTTGAAGATGGCACATCGAAGTTCTCTAAACAAAGCTACAGTTCGAAACAACACTCCAGTCACGTGAGAACGTCACACGGTACCTTTCTTATCTCCCCTGTGGTTCTCTTCCTGGCTTGAGAAACTGTCCCTGGAGGCTTTTATCTTCAAAGAGCAAATTCCTGCGTTTGTTAGTGAAAGCGAAAGAGGCACGAAAGAGGCGCCGGCTATCTCTCTACTTTGATGTGCCTAGCTTAGGTCAGGGTTAGTAGCATCCCAACAACATTACAGTTACATTCAGACAGAATTATATTATTAAAGAAAGATTAAACATTGCTTGACACCATAAGATAGAATGGTCCATAAGGGGCATCATTTTAAATGTTGCCCCCCCCCTCAAAAACCATGTAGATCCGGTCCTGAACTTGGGCAGTATAATAAAAAGTAGAGACATCATCCTGCCAACAAAAGTCCGTGTAGTCAAAGCGACGGTATTTCCAGTAGTAATGGATGGCTGTGAGAGCTGGACCATAACGAAGGCCGAGCGCAGAAGAACAGATGCTTTTGAGCTGTGGTGCTGGAGAAGACTCTTGAGAGTCCCTTGGACTGCAAAAAGATCAAATCAGTGAGTCTTTGTACCACTTGGCATTCCAAACCCCACCAGCTATACGTGGTTTTGCTTACTGTACCTCATTCCTTATCTGAAGAAGTGTGCATGCACACGAAAGCTTACGTTCTGAATAAAGCTAAGTTGGTCTTAAAGGTGCAATTGACTCTTATTTAGTCCTAAGGGAAATCAACCCAGACTGTTCTCTGGAAGGTCAGATGCTGAAGCTGAAGCTCAAAGCCTTTGGCCACCCAATGAGAAGGGAGCACTCCCTGGAGAAGAATCTTGAGAGTCCCTTGGACTGCAAGAAGATCAAATCAGTCAGTCCTGAGGGAAACCCAGACTGTTCCCTGGAAGGTCAGATGCTGAAGCTGAAACTCAAATACTTTGGCCACCCAATGAGAAGGGAGCCCTCGCTGGAGAAGATCCTGATGCTGGGAAAGACAGAAGGCAAAAGAAGAAGGGGACGGCAAAAGAGGAGATGGCTGGACAGCGTTACTGATATAACTAACTGAATTTGAGTGGTCTTCGGAGGATGGTGGAAGACAGGAGGGCCTGGCATGACTTGGTCCATGGGGTCACAAAGAGTCGGACTCGACTGTGCAACTGAACAACAACAAAGTGGCTAAGTACACAGTGCATGCGTTGTGTGTGATCGCAGCCAGTGACAGACCCAAAACCACCCGAGAAGCTTCTTGACTAAAAAGGGATATGGGCATAGGCTTCTACAGAACTAATCTTGCAGTCTAACAATGCCACAGCGCATATTGTCCATCCGCCTGTGATGGAGGGTGTGACGGAACCCGCCCGATTCTGCCTTCAGGCCCGGTCCCGTCAGCTCCCTATGGAGTCGCCAACTCCCGGAGGGAGCTATTTCTCCTCCTGCCCCTTGGGCTCGCTGCCACCACCTGCTCAGTCCCGGGGTCAGATTGAGAGGAACAGGACTCCCAATCCCCCTCTCCAGCTGTGAGGCCAGGCCTCAAGGTCCTCTGCCACCCTGCACTTGGGTTTCACAGAGACCTTAGCGCTTCTTTGGGGCACCCCTGGAGGATTGGCACCTTATCCAACTGCATGCCTTCCCCCTTCCCTGGGGCCCCCTTCCTAAAAACAGCGTGGTCTAAAGCGGTCTGGGGATCTATGTGGTACAGAGATTGACTGCCAGCATTTAAACAGTAAAAATATATTTATTTAAAAAGAGAAACCGATAGGAAAAGAAAAACAAAACAAAAACAGTTGCATTTAAAAAGTTAGCACAGCACACGCACAGCAAACAGCCTGACAAACAAAATGTGTTATAAACGCGTCCTGCTGGCCCTGATCTAAACTTGCCCTGTCTTGTGAATTACTTACTTAGTCTGCCTGCCTGGGGCCCCCCCCCCCGGCAGGAGCCTCCATTGCTCACCACATGCTCGCTCGAGCCCCAGTTCAAATCTGGCTTCTCTTCCTGCCTAACACATGCAAGGAACAACAGCACTTCCTGCCTCTCTAGGAGATTTTCCCCCTAGCGTTGTTGGTTTGGCTCTGGAAGGGAGGGGGGGAGTGAGGGGAAGGCTACAACGCCGGCTGAGGGATTTACTGACCCCTGCCAAATGAAGCACCACCACTGACTAAAATGGCGTTTCTCCACAGAGGGGGAAGCAGAACTGACAGATCTGCTGCCTACATGTCCATGGCAATATGGCTCAGGAATAACATTAAACCCAAATGCCATTCTGATTGAACATATGAAGCTGCCTTCTACTGAATCAGACCCTTGGTCCATCAAAGTCAGTATTGTCTTCTCAGACTGGCAGCGGCTCTCCAGGGTCTCAAGCTGAGGTTTTTCACACCTATTTGCCTGGACCCTTTTTTGGAGATGCCAGGGATTGAACCTGGGACCTTCTGCTTCCCAAGCAGATGCTCTACCACTGAGCCACCGTCCCTCCCCAATGATTATATGTGAATCTTCCACATTCTGTCTCTGCTTACTGGCATTCTTGAGTCAGGCTTGCCTGCAGACGTCTTTCCTTTTGTTCCCTTCTAGGTGGCCTCCATCCATCCAGAATGCAAGATCTTTCAACAGGTTATGAAAGATGAAGCTCGGTGTTTAGAAAAAAACAACTCTCTCGCGCCAGATTTTAAAGGTAATAAACCTTGGGTTTAGTCAGGTAAAGACTGACCAAGTTTAATTGTTACAGTTGCCAAATTGGCGGTCTGGCGGTCTCCCAGCATTATAACTGCTCTGTATTATTGACTACAGAGAAAATGGCAGGTTTGGAGGATGGAGTCTATTGCATTGCATCGCCACTGAACTTGGTCCACCTCCCAAAAGTTCATCCTCTTAAGAACGTCAGAAGAGCCCTGCTGGGTCAGCCCAGTGGTCCATCTAGTCCAGTGTCCTGTCTCACACAGTGGCCAAGTGGTTCCTCTGGAAGGCCAACCACAGCGCAGAGAGGCCCAGGCCTTCATAAGAACATCAGAAGAGCCCTGCTGGGTCAGACCAGTGGTCCATCTAGTCCAGTATCCTGTCTCACACAGTGGCCAACCAGTTCCTCTGGAAGGCCAACCACAGCGCAGAGAGGCCCAGGCCTTCATAAGAACATCAGAAGAGCCCTGCTGGGTCAGCCCAGTGGTCCATCTAGTCCAGTATCCTGCCTCACACAGCAGCCAGCCAGTTCTTCTGGATGGTGAACAACAGAACAGAGAGTCCACAGACTTCCCCTGATGGTGCTTCTTGGCTCTGGGATTCAGAGGATTAGTGCCTTTGAACGTGGAGGTTCTTCTCGGTCACCATGGCCAGGAGCCACTACTTCTTCGTGAAGCTACCCAATTGCCTTTTAAGGCCATTCATTCCTGTGGTGGGCTGAGATTTAAAGGCACACAACCATTCAGAAGCACAAAGGCTGCGAGCACGCACACTAAGTAAGGCACTTTCAATCCACTTTCAATGCCCTTTTCCATCTGGATTTTGTCTGTTCATACAGTGAAGTCCAGTTGGAAAGTGCATTGAAAGCAGATTGAAAGTGCATCATTTAGGGTGTGCGATCACAGCCAAACAGTTGCAAGCCCCTTCTACACCTGCCAAGGTTTGAAGGCAGATGGTGGCTGTTGGGCAGGGAGGAGCCTGGGAAAACGGGGGATCTCCCGCCCAGGCCTGGGGACTGGAAAGCCTAATTCCTTGGTGTGGCCAGTGGGGGGAATGAGGATAGCTATGCCGTAGTGGAGGTTAGCAAAAAAACAGGACAAGCCATCTGATCAGTGGGATGGAGTCTCTGCCCAGCCTGCCAAGGCCCTCCACTCTGTAGGTAAGCCAGGAAGCACCAGTTTCCATGACAGCCTATAGCAGAATCTAGCTCAGCATCCTGTTAGCTGGATTCACCAACATCCGTTTCATGACTCCCACAAAAATTAGGTCACGCCCCCCCCCCCCCGATGCAGCCAATCCTCCTGGAGCTTACGAAAAGCCCCGTAAACTCTCGGAGGATTGGCTACATCAAGGGGTGTGTGGCCTAATATGCAAAGGAGTTCCTGTTACAAATAAAAAGCCCTGACCGTACGGGTCTTTTCTCAACAGGGTGTGCTGGGGTTTGGGATGGCCTGAGCTGCTGGCCTCAAGCGACTGTCGGAGAGGTCGTGACCGTCTCCTGTCCGGGATTCTTTGCAGAAATCACCAACATCCAAGGCAAGAAATGTTGTCACTTTCCATTGGCTTTTCAGCATTTGGCCATGGTTAACTGGCATAGATTTATCTACCTAGCTTGTTCATGAGGTAAGGCTGAGGGACCTGGGACACGGCCGGCCCTAATAGGGCTGCCAATCCCCAGGTGGGGGCAGGGGATCCCCCGGTTTGGAGACCCTCCTCCCGCTTCAGGGTCGTCCGAAAGCGGGGGGAAGGGAGGGAAATGTCTGCTGGGAACTCTATTATTCCCTATGGAGATTTATTCCCGTAGAAAATCATGGATAATTGATCCGTGGGTATCTGGGGCTCTGGGGGGATTTTTTTGGGGGGTAGAGGCACCAAATTTTAAGTATAGCATCTAGTTCCTCTCCCCAAAATACCCCCCCCCCAAGTTTCAAAAAGATTGGACCAGGGGGTCGTCCAATTCTATGAGCCCCAAAAGAAGGTTATTTCCTATGGAAGGAAGGAATTGAAAAGGTGTGCCGTCCCTTTAAATGTGATGGCCAGAACTCCCTTGGAGTTCATTTATGCTTGTCACAGCCTTGCTCCTGGCTCCGCCCCTAATGTCTCCTGGCTCCACCCCCAAAGTCCCCAGATATTTCTTGAATTGGACTTGGCAACCCTACGCCCTAAACTGTCTGGCACCCTTGGCAAGGCTAGCTTCTGGCACCCCCCCCCCCGCACTAATAACGTCAACAAGTCACATGGAGGGAGCCCAATTTGGCAATTGCCTAGTTTGCCTAATGGCAGAACCGGCCCTGACCTGGGAGTGCTCAGTATGGAGAAGAGGAGGTCAAGGGGGGACAGCAGGCCTTGAATTCAGCAGGAGCTCACAGAAGCACAGCTCCTGAACCTTTGAGGGGCCCCCTTCTCCTCCCCACTTACCTGGTCCGTTGAATAGTAGGAGCAGCTGCATAACAATCCCTGGATTAGGAGAGCGGGCAGCCAGCCAGCCAGCCACCAGGGACTTTGCCACACCCCCAGCAGCCCTCATTAATCTCTGGAGAAGCCCACACCAGCCTTTCTCCGCTTCTTTTGTGATTTTGGGTGATGGGTGACTTGCTGGCCTTTTGACTGCGGGGTGGGGTTGCCAAGTCCAATTCAAGAAATATCTGGGGACTCTGGGGGTGGAGCCAGGAGACATTGGGGGTGGAGCCAAGATCAAGGCTGTGACAAGCATCATTGAACTCCAAAGGGAGTTCCGGCCATCACATTTTGTTAGGGAAACTGCTCTCAAAATGAGATTGGGGAATTAGGCTGAGAGACAGTTGTCCCAATAGGAATCTTTGTTATCAATTGTATACCAGGCTCAACCGTTCAGAGAGTCAATGCTCAATAAGAGACTCTAATTTAGTAAAAATCAATTGTAATTTATTTAGAATAATATTTCTTTCATACAAGGTAAAAATACAAAACACTCACACATTCACACAGGTCTAGGAAATATAGATAGATCAATAGGGGAACATATATGGATAAACAGACAGGGTAATATTTACCATCGTAGTCTTCCAGGAAGGTTTCCAATGGCGACTTAAGAGGACAGGGGAAATGGACCCAACACTGTGGCCAGAATTGGGGATGGATCTAGACAGCGGGTAATAGGGGTTGCTGAATAGAAAGCACACATGAGTGGAGTTGGGTCAGAGGTTAAATAGGCTTCCTCAGACCCTTGGGACTGGGAGGTCCAAGGGAGGAGAGATGGGAGGTTCAAGAGGGCTGGACATTCCTTACTGACACCTAATTGGATGCCTGCTTTGGCCAATGAACTTCACCTTAGTCCAGTGAACCTGGAAATTTCCAAGCTGCAATGTTGCCTGGGTTGGCCCCAGGGTACTTAGGCTGGAGTGAGAATGGGAATGGCTGGGTACTTAAGTTTAAATGGGATTAACTAGGAGGGTGACAATAGGGAATAAAATACATGGCCTAGGTACCACCCGGTGTAGACAAAAGACTTGATGAAGACAGGAGATGTCCTTCCTCTTTTCTCATCTTCTGCTGGGCAAGAGTAATTGTTCTGGTATTGCTGAGCAATTAGGATCAACAGTTGAGCTATTAATCCATTCATGAGTTAATGGGTTGCTTGCAGGCTAGGGTGTGTACGTGTGACTTTCCCACTAAGGAGGAATGGAGTCTCTAGCCTGGCAGGGTGTGCTTGGACAAGCTTGATTGCCTTATGCAAAAGCTGAAGCAGATGCTTGAGATGGAATCAGGAAAGCAAGATGGATTCTGCTTGTTGTTAGCCTTAGATTCATGAAGGCAGGCTGGAAACATGGTGGCCTTGCTTCTTCCACGGCAGTGGCCAAGACTGGGCACACGAGGAGCAGCTGGAGCATGTCTTCAGAGACGTAGAATGCAAAGCTGAGGCTTATGGTATCCACATAAGCCAGAAACTGCAAGCAAAGTCCACTTCTTAGAGCAGAGGTGTGAGAGTCAAATCTCCAGGCACCCTGGCAACCATGCTGGTGATCATGATGTTCACATGTATGAAAAGTAGGGGGCTTTTCCTCACAGTTCCCCCCCTCAAGACCTATGTCACCATCTGGTGGCGAGGTCTTGCAATAACACAATGTCCATATCTGTAGTTGACAGGCGGCGAGTCCACGTAGCTTCAATTGTCTACCGGGGTGTACCGTCTATCTAAAAAGGTTGGAGCCACTATCTAAACTACTCAAAAATCAATTTGGAAAAATATTCCAATAGGCCAAAGGTTCCTTCCTTTGAATACTACGATGCAGGGATAACAGGCATTGGCAACATTGTAGGGCATACAGTATTAAAACACAGGGTTACAACCATTGAAATAAAAGTTGAGTACATAAAATCATTACTGCCATTTAAACCAGATAAATAACAAGAACTGATCTATAAAGCACACACAATCATGACAATAATTGATTAGAAAAACACAGGTACATTAGAATTCGTGGTTACAAGTGAATCCATATCTTAATCTTGAGTCTTCTTTTCTTCTTCTCCCCCCCTTGATAAGCTTCTTATACTGGGGTTTGAAGAGGATCTTCTTCCAGGTACCTATTGGGTATGTGAAAGTCCTAGTGGAGGGTGAACTAAAGAGTCTTCCCACCCCCCCTAGCACCCAGCGAAATCTGTCTTTATTGTTGCTAAAAGGGAGTCTTCCTGTAACCCAGCATGTAATTGGCAATGGTGCTTTTCTGCCTGTATCACTGATGGTCCATAGAGCAACAGTGGGCTTTGAGGAAAGAACCAAAAAGGAACCAAAAACATTCATACATGACAACATGGAGATGATTCTGTACCATTGTAGGGAGCAGTGAAAGCAGATCAAAAACGCATACATTCAACCATGAAGAAAGGAGTCTTAAAAAGCTATTAGTGAAGTGTCCTCCTGTCCAGAGTATGGTGACCAGTGAGCTTTTACGTCACAAGCTTACATATGTCATGTTAGGGGCCTGCACTGGGCCAGTTTGCCTATTACACTAAGCATTCAGGACTTTAGGAGGCTTTTTCCTTGTCAAGGAAGGAAAGTAACATACACAATTCAGAAAACACAACCCCAAATATACTTTGTTGCAACATAAAACTTAAAATAAAACATTGTGCACAATCCAGGAAAATGACCATAGTTTGGGGCGTCCCCCATATGATGAAAATAGTTCCATAAAGAAGAGACAAAAGAAAACCTTTGCTATAGCTTTGGAATATAATAAATTGTCAAAACAATATAAAAACTTCAAAAGCAAAAACTGAGGCCTCAATAGAACAATGCTAGCTAGCTTTATATGAGAGGGATCATACCCAAAATGGCAGGTGAGCTAGAGCAGAGAAATTAAAAACCTGGACATAAGTGAGGTGATCAGGTCCCACTAAATCCAGTTTTTCTCTGGGCTAGTTCAGCTGAAACGATCTTGGTATGGGGGTCTCACATGTGAGCATAGATTTCAACAAAAACTCAACAAAACAGGAATTCTGAAAAGCAACATAATGGTTACACATACATAAAACAATTCTTAACAGGACTATCAACAACTCTTAAAACTACTGAGCATGCATTAGATTTGATTTGCAGGTCCAGATTCCCTGCACATCTATATCGAAAGAAAAGATGAGCAAACTTAACAAAACAGTTACAAAATCCTAGAAATCAAATTATGGTTAATTCACCTTGACAAACACATTAAACAATTCATAAAAAGAGAAAAGATGGGCAAGGCATCTGTAGTACCACGAGAAAATGCTTAGTTGTTGCAAGGGCAAGTCAAAAGAAAGACTTGAAGCACGAAAGCATATCCCTTGAAGAAGAAACCTTTTATGGAGTAAAAGGCAAAACTAAGATGATGGCACAATGCTCCAGGTTTAAGGCTTGTGCCAGAGAATGATTTTCCTCTGTGCATACACAGAGTGCAAAGAATGTGTTGCTGGAAGGCAACATGCTTGTCAGAAATACCAAGTAGACCAAAATTTGAGCATAATACAACAAGACTTAAATTGGGGAGCCTTGATAGGCTCAGCCAACTGGTTATAGATGCAAAAATAACACAAAGGACATTTAGTGGCAAGAAGAAAATCATGATCAGAAATGAACCCTGAGGAATCTATATTAAGAATCTAACAGGTTATTGCTCATTTCCTTGAGAACATGGGAAAATAGAAAAGTGTTTTCACTCAGAAAGAGTCTAGTTCTAACAAAATATACAGTAGGTGGAGGCAGAACCATTCAGTGGTCCTTATATTGCTTAAGACCAAACAAAGATATTGAGCCCACAAGGTGGGGCCTTTTAAGAACATGCGGATACTTCTTTCCACAGGCAGACAGGATTAAATTAGAGTTAAAACTCAAGATTCACCAAATAGCAAAAAAAAGGGAAGATTGATGATGCAAATGGCATTCAGAGAGAAAATGAAGATATCAATAGTTGAAGTACATTTGAGGAATCCAGATTTCTAATGGAAACCAAGAGCTTTCAGGAATTCTGCCAACAACCAGAGTATTAGTTCTTGAGGCTTAAGAGAGAAAAAGCACAGGGAGAGGGTAATTTTACCCCAAGGAAGTGTACAGATGTCCTATACTTCTTGTAGGAACCAAAATTTGTGAGATAAAATTTTCTGAGCTCCAATGTTTAGCAAAGGGCCTATAGATTGCACAGCACTTTCCTTTTACTACAAAGCACTGGGAATGCCCAATAGACTTTGAGGAGCAATTTCCTAAAAGTGTTTCCCTTAAAATTAAAGCTACAAAACCTGAGTATAGGAGAGATTGGTACCAGTCACTAGAAAAAATATTTTAAGACTTAAAAGGTACAGCAAAAATAAATAACAGAAAGAAAGCTGTTAATCTAGGAGAACTCTTAGTATTAGGGCAGTTTACAGGTAGAGGATTTTCTCTAGCAGAGAAGGATTGGCTGTAAGTAGAGCTTTGGGATGCCAGCTCCAGGCTGGAGATTTCTAGAAATTTGGGTCAAATTTGGAAACCACAAGGCATGCAGTTCATTTCTTTGGACACTTATTTCCTCCAGAGGCTTAGCCTCAATGTACTGGGGAAAAGGCTATGATTTTGGGAGAGACCTCCAGGTCTCACCTGGGGACTGGCAACCTTACAAAAACACAGTAGTATGCACATCTTCCACCCAGGTATTTCTCTGGCTGGGAAGAGGCTGTCTCTGTGAGAGACTGCAATATTAAAAAAAAAAAGGTTTTGTAATGAAAAACTTTTGAAATTATATCTTTTTAGACCCAAAATCAGGAGATGAGAATTCAAAACAGCACAAAATATTTCAACTGTATTTCCACCCCCCCTAGATGAAGAAGGTGGGGAGGGTTTTAACAGACAAACCAAAATTCCTTCCCTCTTGGATAGTGAGGGCTTAGCTTTAACAAAAGGCTAAAACAGACACAATGGATTTGGCCAGTACTCTTATCTGACCCTGATAAGTTTTTACAAAGAAAGGTGGAGGAGGAAAATAATGAGCTTTCTGCCTGGGTGGGGCTCAAAATTGTAACTCTTTTCCAGTTTCTTTAACTCAAGCTGGATTTGGCTGAGTTTATTTCAAGAGGGTCTGCATGAGATTTGCCAATCAGTACTACATTAGTTGTTGCTGCTCCTGCAGCTGGAGGTTCTACTTTCTGTACTTTCAAATTTAAATGACAGACTTGCCCATTTGAGGTTAGCTGTCCTGTGTTGCTGTGACCTTTGAGAAGGAGAGGCATCACCTCTTATATTACAAACACTGAATTTGATCTCTTCTGAGGCTCTGCAAGAAAACTTTCCTAGCCAGCAATCCACTGGAAGATACTGGGGCAAAAGTTCTTTACACAAATGGTGGCAAACAAAAACTATTCTTCTTGCCACTGGCTAGTTATAGGTCTATAAGAAAATTAGGCTTTCTCTCAAAGACATTGAGTTGCTTGTACCTTAAAGAGACCTGAGATAAAAATTTAACTTCTCAGGGCAATGCATTTAAAACTCTATTCCTTTGCCTTAGTTACTTATCAAACCTTCACTGCTTCAGACTTCCATTGAGCAAGAGGGAGAACAATTAGCATTTCTTCCTGATGGCAAGAGTGCTAAGCATTTGCAATACTTTAGCCAGCTCTATTTGGGCTGATCTGCAGGCACTCTGTACAAGCTCAGAGGCTATACCATTTAAAATTCATAGAACTGAGAAAACAAATATGTTCTGACTTTATAAGCATGAGAGAGAGAAAGGTGAACTTGGGAGTTTCACAGATTTTCATTCAGCCAATTTGAAAGTTAAAACAGTCAGTTTCTTACATTTTGCTCTGAATGCTTTGAATTAACAAAAATTATTTCAACCACTCTTTCTCAGGTACTTGATGCTGGCATTTTTAAAGGGTTAACCTAAATACATACTACATCAAGCTCCCATTACCCTGCAGAGAAACTAACTGCAGGCTGGAACCCTTGCTGGGATTCCAGGAGATCTCCAGGCCTCACCTGGAGAAATGGCCTGGTCTAATTGTAGTCCAAGTCATTGCTTGTATGTTTTCTTATTTAGTCAAGGGAAAGGGTGCCCTTGTTACCTTTAAACCTAAATAAGGCCAGATCTCTCTGTTTTAAGAGACATTCAAGTCTAGGAGTTAGATTTTCCTTTGGGTGGGGGGAGGTTCAGAGACAAAGGAACCTTGCCTGCCCATGTGGGATTACCATTCTCTGAGTTCCACAGAATTCTGGCTTTCAAATTCCCCAAATGGGATGAGCTAAAGACAGAAAATTTCTGGCGTAAAGGGCTGAGGCTTGCTCATGTAGGAGTGTCTGGAGCAAGTCCTTGCAAAAAGGAATACCTTGTGCCATAATTGTGGAACTCTGCATAGGCTCAGAGACCACATTTCCTTCATGATTCTGGGGTAAGAGAACTGAAATAGGGACTGTTTTCTCATTTTCATGGGGGAAAGAAGTCTGGGGCTGCACAGCTGGGTTTGCCCCGCCATATTTCCTTTTATCCTGCACTTCCAGAATTTCTAGTCTCCTCTCTGTGGCCCTGCAAGACTCCAGAACATTTTGAAGGAGACTGGCAGTTTCCTTTTCTTTCCTAGCTTCTAACCTTTGCTGAAGTTCCTGATTTTTCTCAGCAAGCTTTTGGATTTCTAAATCTTTTTCCTGAGTAGGATTTGTAAGTTTCCCTACCCTTTCCTTATTAGGGAAATCTTCCACAGCAGTAGCTTTGGGGAAGCTACCTCCATTTTCTGCAAACCCTGGGGCTTTGGGAACCATGTGCCCTGGTGGCTTCATGGCTTCTGAAAGGGCAGCAAGTAACATATGTGTGGGCTGCTTATCAAATTGCTTCATGTCTGCTCCAGTGGCTCTAAGCTGGGACCAAGCTGCCATTCTGACTTTGTCTCGAGGAGTCCGCTGAGGCCAGGGTTGCCCAGAGGCTGACTGTGTCTGCCTAGGAGCATAAGCCTGCTTGTGAAGGGGAACCCTTGGGGCAAGCTGGGGATGGCATCGCCTAGGAGCATAAGCCTGCTTGTATAGGGGAACCCTTGGGGCAAGCTGGGGATGGCAAGAAGAGCTGGAACCAAAGCCACTGTTTTGGAACTTCCAGTTCTTGCTCTCTTTTCCATGCCCATCCTGTTCCTGATTCCAGTAAGCAGGGTGCTGGCCTTTTCTATTTAATTGTGCTTGAGTGAGCTGTGTTTCTAAAACAGCAACCTTTTGTTCAGAGACTTGGGCATGCTTTAAAGCATTCTCCAGTCTCCATTTGACCTCATGGAGAGAGTGGGTTAAATTTTGTTTGTCTATTAGGTACTCATATCTCTCATCCCTGAACCTTTCTACCTCCTTCTCATAAGTTTTTAACCAAGCTTCTGTCTTTCTAAGCTTAGAGGATACCTGTTTCTGCTGTTCCTGGCATTCTTTTAGCTTAGCTTCTGACTTTTCTAAGTTTTGGTAAGTTTCCCCATAGAGCTTTTGGGCATCTTTGGTATGTTCCACTGAGGCTTGCAATGCTGTGAACAAGCCCCATGCAACAAACCTGTCCAATTCGGATCCTATAGATTCACAGTGGTTGTCAAAGAAATTCCTAAGTCCCTCCAGGATATCCATTCCCTGGAAGAACTCTGGGTACCAAGGGTTTGGTCCTTGGTTTGCCAACCATTCTCCCAGTTTTCCAAAGGTTTCCCTCATTATTTTTACAGATTCAGCTTCATTCTGTTTTCTGGCTGTGGTCTTTTTAGTGACCACAGGACGGACTGGGGCTGAGCTGTTTTTATTTCCATCTACCACCTCTTCATCCTCACTTTCCCCATCCGAAAAAGCATAAAGGGTGGATGGAGAGACAGCCGCTATGAGAGCATTTTTGCGGTTTATCTTATTCTGCAGGAGAGCGATCTCCTTTTTGCATGCCTCATGATTGGCTGCTTCTTTGTTTTTTTCTCACCGCTTCTGTGGCGATCTCAACGGCATGTTGCAACTTATTATTTCGGTCTTTTGTTTGCTCCAGCTCTTTGCTCAACGCCTTTACCTGGGATTGAGCCTTATTTAGAGCGGACACAGTGCTCTGGTAGGCTAAGTTTAAGGTGTGTTTCTCTGCCTTAATCTCCTCTATGGTTCGACTTGCATGTTGCCAGTCGAGGTCCAAGCTATTGTTTTCCTCTATTAGCTTCGCTATCTCTGCAGCGTGTTTCCTACCCAATTCTGCTTTTTCTGCCTCATGGTTTTGCCGAAGTGTATCTATCTCGGCTGCATGGGTCTGGAGTACGAGTTCCTTTTCCGCGGTATGCTTTTGGGATTCCTGCTCCAGCACCGCCGCATGGCTCTGGAGCATGGATTCCCTTTCAGCAGTTTGCTTCTGGAACTCCCTCTCCAGCACCTCTGCGTGCTTCTTAAGAATTGTCTCCAATTCTTGTTCCTTTCTTTCTATCTGCACCTCTTGCTTCTTAACTTGTTCCCTAAGCTGTCTGTTCACATTGGAGCTTTCCTGCAAGGCTAGGAACAGACCCCATGATGCAAAAAGATCTCTTTTTCCTGGCTTGATCTTTTTCTGAGCACATTGGTCCTCAAACGTGTCTCGAAAGAATTGGAGGGGGTCAGGGTTCTTAAAAACTCCTGCTTTCCAAGGGTTGTCTCCCTTCTTCGCAAGCCACTTCTCTAGCTTGGGAAGCTCCTGTTCTTTCTTGGCCAATGCCATAGCTTACACTTTAGTTCCTCTCAAAGTCCTAACTTTACTTGCAGGGCTGGTTCTCCTGCACTGTTAGGTGCCTAACCACAGGCCACCAAAATTAACTGATGCAGGAGCCTTCCCTGGCACTTTTCCTGCTTATTGGGGAGCAAAGAACTTGCAGGACACCTCTGTGTGCCTCACAAGTAAAGGAGGGAGTTGCAGGACCTTCCTTAGTTCTCTGCAACACTAACAAATGTTTGTGGCATGGGCTTATGGCCTTGCACACATTGTTGAGCTCCTCAGGAGGGGCTTTTCTCTAGCCTCTGCCTCCAAACAAATCAAAAGTTTTAAAAGTCTCAGAGCCTGAGCTTTTCCTCTGTTGGCCCTAAGCAAAAGGGAAATTTTTCGGCTGGGAAGATTGCCTATCTCCTCAGACCCGGGACAAATTTTTTTTTTTTTAACCCTAAAGGAGAGCTTCTTGCTCCTTCCAGTAAATTCTCTTAAAGGCACAGCCAAGTGAAAGAACTAGCAGCATATTTCCAGATGCTTTCTGGCTCCTATGTGCCATTTTAACACTTGGGTTGGTTTCTTAAGTTCCCTTTTTGTTTTGCCTACTGCCAATCTCCGATTGCGCTTCGGCTAGGGTTTAGGGGGCAGCGAGCCAATCCTATGATTGCGTCTCGGCCAGAAAAGGGAGCCACGAGCCGACCCAACGATCGCGTCTTCGGGCAAAAGGGAGCCACGAGCCGACCCAACGGTCGCGTCTTCGGGCAGAAAAGGGAGCCACGAGCCGACCCAACGGTCGCGTCTTCGGGCAGAAAAGGGAGCCACGAGCCGACCCAACGATCGCGTCTTCGGGCAAACAAAATAAAAAGTTGCCCAGCAGTCAGATTGCAGCGGTCCTACGACCCGCCTGCCCTCCTGACTGTCGGGTGCCTTAGACTAGCCTTGGCCTAGACTCGTGTAAGGACTTGGGTGTGTGTGTGCAAGTGTCTGAGTGTGTATGTAGTGTGTGTGCATGTGTGCACTAAGCTCTAAAGAAAAGGGGGAAGGGAAGGGCGCTCTTTCCAGATCTTAACAGCTCTGACCTATCCTGACATTCCCTCCCACGATAGACGCGTTTAGAAAGGCCTCGGGACGGCGGCCAGGCTTCACGGGACTTCCCCCTTGCATTCGATCGGGCTCAGTCCTCTTGCGAGGTGTCTGGCCTCCTCGGGGCGGCTGAGAAGTCCAACGCTGAATGATAGAAATGGGAGTAGCCCAACCCACAATTATATAGAGATGCTCGCTAGAGCCGTTCACACAGAACTCATTCACTCAATCACTCACACAATAGCCTCCCTAGCAAGACTGTTTGAACGGTGCAACCCTACGTCTGTCTGTATGAAGACACGCGTGTCGACTCGCGTGTGTTCCTACAAACAGGATAATGCCCGCATTCTCCACCAATTTCTGTTAGGGAAACTGCTCTCAAAATGAGATTGGGGAATTAGGCTGAGAGACAGTTGTCCCAATAGGAATCTTTGTTATCAATTGTATACCAGGCTCAACCGTTCAGAGAGTCAATGCTCAATAAGAGACTCTAATTTAGTAAAAATCAATTGTAATTTATTTAGAATAATATTTCTTTCATACAAGGTAAAAATACAAAACACTCACACATTCACACAGGTCTAGGAAATATAGATAGATCAATAGGGGAACATATATGGATAAACAGACAGGGTAATATTTACCATCGTAGTCTTCCAGGAAGGTTTCCAATGGCGACTTAAGAGGACAGGGGAAATGGACCCAACACTGTGGCCAGAATTGGGGATGGATCTAGACAGCGGGTAATAGGGGTTGCTGAATAGAAAGCACACATGAGTGGAGTTGGGTCAGAGGTTAAATAGGCTTCCTCAGACCCTTGGGACTGGGAGGTCCAAGGGAGGAGAGATGGGAGGTTCAAGAGGGCTGGACATTCCTTACTGACACCTAATTGGATGCCTGCTTTGGCCAATGAACTTCACCTTAGTCCAGTGAACCTGGAAATTTCCAAGCTGCAATGTTGCCTGGGTTGGCCCCAGGGTACTTAGGCTGGAGTGAGAATGGGAATGGCTGGGTACTTAAGTTTAAATGGGATTAACTAGGAGGGTGACAATAGGGAATAAAATACATGGCCTAGGTACCACCCGGTGTAGACAAAAGACTTGATGAAGACAGGAGATGTCCTTCCTCTTTTCTCATCTTCTGCTGGGCAAGAGTAATTGTTCTGGTATTGCTGAGCAATTAGGATCAACAGTTGAGCTATTAATCCATTCATGAGTTAATGGGTTGCTTGCAGGCTAGGGTGTGTACGTGTGACTTTCCCACTAAGGAGGAATGGAGTCTCTAGCCTGGCAGGGTGTGCTTGGACAAGCTTGATTGCCTTATGCAAAAGCTGAAGCAGATGCTTGAGATGGAATCAGGAAAGCAAGATGGATTCTGCTTGTTGTTAGCCTTAGATTCATGAAGGCAGGCTGGAAACATGGTGGCCTTGCTTCTTCCACGGCAGTGGCCAAGACTGGGCACACGAGGAGCAGCTGGAGCATGTCTTCAGAGACGTAGAATGCAAAGCTGAGGCTTATGGTATCCACATAAGCCAGAAACTGCAAGCAAAGTCCACTTCTTAGAGCAGAGGTGTGAGAGTCAAATCTCCAGGCACCCTGGCAACCATGCTGGTGATCATGATGTTCACATGTATGAAAAGTAGGGGGCTTTTCCTCACAATTTAAAGGGACGGCACACCTTTTCAATTCTTTCCTTCCATAGGAAATAATGGATAGGGACACCTTCTTTTAGGGCTCATAGGATTGGACCCCCTGGTCCAATCTTTTTGAAACTGGGGGGGTATTTTGGGGAGAGGCGCTAGATGCTATACTGAAAATTTGGTGCCTCTACCCCAAAAAACAGCCCCCCCCCCCAGAGTCCCAGATACCCACGGATCAATTCTCCATGATTTTCTATGTGGATAAATCTCGATAGGGAATAACAGAGTTCCCAACAGACATTTCCCTTCCCTCCCCCTTCTTTCTGACGATCCTGAAGCGGGGGAAGGGCCTCCAAACTGGGGGATCCCCTGCCACCACCTGGGGATTGGCAACCCTACTGTGGGGAGGAGCAGCTAAGGAGAGCCTCAGGTGAGCAAGGCCTGCTTGGGCTGGCTGGATCTCTAGCTAGCCCAAGCAGGTCTCACTTGCCCGGGGTTCTCCTTTCTTGCATCGGGTTGCTTTTTGGCTGATGGGGGGGGGGGTGGCATATGCTAATGAGCTCTGCTAATGAGCTCCAGCAGTTATTTTTCTGCAAAACGACCCCTGTTGACATCCTTTACAGGGTTCCTGCACAGAAACTGCACCGTGGGCAATTCCTGGTCTGAGCCGTTCCCACCGTACTCCGTTGCCTGTGGAGTTGAAGAAAGTTTAACACAAGGACCAGAAGATCAGGTCAGTGAAGACTTTGTATTAAAGCAAGTAGATAAAGATGACAAAATGTTTTCCAGGTCCCCCCTCCCAACCTTATTTCCTCTTTCCCTCCTCCTGGCAGACCCTGCGGGGGAAGGGGTTTGTAGCAGGAGCTCCTTTGCATATTAGGCCATCCCCCTCTGATGTAGCCAGTCCTCCAAGAGGCTCTTCGTACTGGGCCTACTGTAAGCTCCAGGAGGAGTGGCTACATCAGGGGTGTGTGGCCTAATACACAAAGAAGTTCCTGCTCCCAAAAAAAAGTCCAGAGACCCTGTATCTTCAATTTCTCCTATTTCCTTTTCTTTATACCACCTGCCCTCTAACCTGGCTCTGATGAATCCTCCCTTAAAAGCCAAAACTGCCTTGGAAAGAGCCCTCCCTCCATCCCTTCTGCCTTTTACTGACAGAAACCAAGGCTTGAAGGCTGACAATACTGCGGTGGTTGTCTAGTAATAGCCACTGAGTGCATTTATTTCTTTAAACTGCAGGTGCTGTTTTGGAGTTTTTTAGACCCCCTCCATGCATTTCCACCCACAGGATTATAGAAAGAGCTGTCTTGTCTTGGCCGGCAAGACGATATTATTTCAGTTAGCCTTTAAATGAATGATGACCATTGCCGAGATATTAGATCTAAATGGATGCTCAAGATCACTGAATGCCATCCTTAAACATTGTATGGAAATTAGCACCAAATTGTTTTTAATAGTTTTAATCTAATGTTTAATTTAATTGTTCTTGTTGTTACTCTATTATGTATTGTGAGCCACCCTGAGCCCATTTCGGCGGGGAGGGCAGGATACAAATCAACTCAACTCAACTAAACATGGCCCCTATGTCTGGACTGAAGCATCTATAGCAGGGGTGGCCAACGGTAGCTCTCCAGATGTTTTTTTTGCCTGCAACTCCCATCAGCCCCAGCTAGCATGGCCAATGGCTGGGGCTGATGGGAGTTGTAGGCAAAAAAAATCTGGAGAGGTGCCGTTTGCCTGATCTATAGATAAGGCAACATTAGAAACTAGAAGTATTGCTATGTAAGAACTAAACTGATTGCTTCTTGACGCAAATGAGGGTTGTGTTGTGGTGGTGGGGAAAAAGTAATCTGTAAGTTTAATTGTACTATTCCCTTGAAGTATTTAAGAGCCCCATGCTGCAGTGTTAAAGCTGCAGTACTGCCATCCTAAGCTCTGCTCACGACCTGAGTTTGATCCCCAGTAGAAGCTGGGTTTTCAGGCAGCCAGCTCGAGGTTGACTCAGCCCTCCATCCTTCTGAAATACAAAAATACAAAATATTGTGCACAAACAAACACTCTTAACTGGTGTATATAAAGTTCTATTATAATGAAATGAACAGCCCCCAACAGTGGGCATACATTCATACAGTATAAATAGAAAACAACAGTCTCAAAACAATACTCCAAGGAGGACCCCACACAGTCACAGAGTTTTCCAAAATGAGTGCAAAGACTCAAAAATAATAATGTTCCGCAGGAGTCCCTCCGTTGTTTGTTGACTTCTGAAGGACAAATTCTAACCTTCACGCAAACCCCGGATTTGATTGCGTTCCGCTGCTCCTGCAGCTTCCTCGTAAGTCAAACTGCAAACAACAAAAGTGACCAATAAAAACCACCCTAAACCAAAGAGATATTAACAAAAACATACAGATACAGTTGGTAAAACAACCTGAAAACTCCAGCCAAGTTCTTTCTCAAACGCCCATTTAGGTATCTTAATTTGCGGCTTGGGCTACCAAGCCGCAAATTATGCAGGAAGACTCACGTCTTCTGATCTCCAAATGACCGCCTAGAAAACCGTGTGGTTCCTGAGAACGTAGGAGTTGGCTGTCTCTGGTGCAGAAATCTGAAAACCAACACATGTGTAGCCAAGAAGAAATGCTTCTTCTTAGTCTTCATTCTTCTCCCCCTCCACGGTTACCAAGGGAAACCATGCCTGAATTCTGAGAGCCCAGTTGTCCCCCATATGTCTCTATTTCTGAATGTTGTCTTTTTTCCTCCACAGAAATCGTACTATTCGGCATTCTGGTACATCTACACCGCTGGCTATGCAACATCTCTGGTCTCACTCTTTACGGCCCTCCTCGTCTTCACCTTCTTTCGGTAAATGCTGACCTGGCCTTTCGGAAACAGCATCTTCAGCCATCTTCAGCTTCATCTCTTTTTGCCTTCCCCGGTTTCAAATCCACTGTTTGGTTTGTTTCACACTGTTTTAAATTGCTTTTTTGCTTTTCTCTATAAAAGGTACGTTGATGGATTCTGAGCTGCTGGTAGCTGACCAGGGTTGCCAAGTCTGACTCGAGAAATATCTGGGGACTTTGGGGGTGGAGCCAAGAGACTTTGGGGGTGGAGTCAGGAGCGAGCATGTGATGAGCACAATTGAACAAAAGGAGTTCTGGCAATCACATTGAAAAGGATCGTGCTCCTTTTAAATACCTTCCTTTCATAGGAAATAACAGAGGTTAGGGGCACCATCTTTGGGGGCTCATAGAATGGGACCCCCTAGTCCAATCTTTTTGAAGCTTGGGGAGTTTTTTGAGGAGAGGAACTGGATGCTATACTGAAAATTTGGTGCCTCTACCTTAAAAAACAGCCCCTCTGGATCCCCAGACACCCACAGAACAATTCTCCATTATACCCTATCGGAATTGATCTCTATAGGATATAATGGAGTGCCCAGCAGACATTTCCCTCCCGCCCCCCTCGGCTTTCTGATGACCCAAGAAGAAGAAGAAGAAGATATTGGATTTATATCCCGCCCTCCACTCCGAAGAGTCTCAGAGCGGCTCACAATCTCCTTTATTTTCCTCCCCCACAACAGACACCCTGTGAGGTGGGTGGGGGCTGGAGAGGGCTCTCCCAGCAGCTGCCCTTTCAAGGACAACCTCTGCCAGAGCTATGGCTGACCCAAGGCCATGCCAGCAGGTGCAAGTGGAGGAGTGGGGAATCAAACCTGGTTCTCCCAGATAAGAGTCCGCACACTTAACCACTACACCAAACTGGCTCTCCTAGAAGTGTAAGGAGGGCCTCCAAACTGGGGGATCCCCTGCCCCCAACTGGAGATTGGCAACCCTATAGCTGATCAGGAGTTGTGCTCATGGTAGATAGTTCACTGAAGATGTCAACTCAGACCGATTTTGCACTCAGCTTACCCTGCTGTCATGTTCCTCTTCTCCGGGCAGCATCCTTCGGATTTCCCACTATCTGCTCTGGAGCGGCAGCAAACATTGCGGTTTTCGCGGGGCAAACGGGAACTGGTTTTTCGTGGTTTCTGTTTGCCGTGCAAAAACCACAATGTTTCCTGCAGCTCCGAAGCAGATAGTGGGAAATCCGAAGGACGCTATGCGGAGAAGAGGAACGTGACAGCGGGGTAAGCTGAGTGCAAAATCGGCCTCAGTGTGCAACTGCAATTAAAAAAGGCAAATGCTAGTCTGGGGATTTTTAGGAAGGGGACCGAAAACATATCACCCCATATCATGATGCCCCTGAATAAATCTATGCTGCGGCCTTATTTGGAATGCGGTGTACAGTTCTGGTCACCGCACCTCAAGAAAGATATTTTAACATCAGAAAAGGTGCAGAAAAGGGCAACTAGAATGATTAAAGAAGATGAAGATGAAGATAGAAGAAGATATTGGATTTATATCCCGCCCTCCACTCCGAAGAGTCTCAGAGCGGCTCACAATCTCCTTTACCTTCCTCCCCCACAACAGACACCCTGTGAGGTAGAAGAAGATATTGGATTTATATCCCGCCCTCCACTCCGAAGAGTCTCAGAGCGGCTCACAATCTCCTTTACCTTCCTCCCCCACAACAGACACCCTGTGAGGTAGAAGAAGATATTGGATTTATATCCCGCCCTCCACTCCGAAGAGTCTCAGAGCAGCTCACAATCTCCTTTACCTTCCTCCCCCACAACAGACACCCTGTGAGGTAGAAGAAGATATTGGATTTATATCCCGCCCTCCACTCCGAAGAGTCTCAGAGCGGCTCACAATCTCCTATATCTTCTCCCCCCACAACAGACACCCTGTGAGGTGGGTGGGGCTGGAGAGGGCTCTCACAGCAGCTGCCCGTTCAAGGACAACCTCTGCCAGAGCTATGGCTGACGCAAGGCCATTCCAGCAGCTGCAAGTGGAAGAGTGGGGAATCAAACCCGGTTCACCCAGATAAGAGTCCGCACACTTAACCACTACACCAAACTGGCTCTCCAACGGTTGGAACATCTTCCCTATGAAGAAAGGCTAAGTTCCGAAGCAAGAAGAATTTATTCAAAAGCTTCTAGAAACTGCAGAAATGGACATACTTTCTATTAAATTGAAAGATGGCGATATACAAAAAGATCTGGTAACCACTATATGACTGCTTAAGTCCTACATGAAAATAGGGTATGAAATAAATTTTCTACAATCTGTATAACTGAGGAGATAATAAGAAAAGATTCATGTATATAAGATGGATACGATTGGAGAAAGGTATATTACAGGGTTGGCCAACGGTAGCTCTCCAGATGTGTTTTTGCCTACAACTCCCATCAGCCCCAGCCAGCATGGCCAATGGCTGGGGCTGATGGGAGCTGTAGGCAAAAAACATCTGGAGAGCTACCGTTGGCCATCCCTGGTATATTAGATAAGAGGTTGACAGGAAATATGGTAATAGTAGCAACATGTAAGATGCAAGTATAAGAAAGATGTAAACGTGAATTATAAGATGTGCATTAACAAAATGTTTGGATGATCTAAGAGAGAAAGCGAAAGAACAACTATAAATGTAAATGTTATAGAGATTATGAAATAATAGTAAATATTAAGTGATAAGAGGAAAGGAAAATGTAAACGGAAAAGATATGTGCTCTCCCAATGCTAAGTCAATCTGGCTCAATTGAGACAATAGAGCATTTAAAAAAAACAACAATAAAAACTGGGTTTTTTTAAAAAAAGAAACCTGTTGTTTTTATCAGAATATATGGTTTTCATATATCCTCTTGTGGATCAAAAACTGGCTAATTAATAGGAAACAGAGAGTGAGTATAACATAGCATTGGGGAGGGACGGTGGCTCAGTGGTAGAGCATCTGCTTGGGAAGCAGAAGGTCCCAGGTTCAATCCCCGGCATCTCCAAAAAAGGGTCCAGGCAAACAGGCGCAAAAAACCTCAGCTTGAGACCCTGGAGAGCCGCTGCCAGTCTGAGTAGGCAATACTGACTTTGATGGACCGAGAGTCTGATTCAGTATAAGGCAGCTTCATATGTTCATATGTCTCCCCCCCCTCCAAACTCCTCTTTCCTCAGCCCCCCATGTTCCTTCTTTCCTTCCCCATAACTGAAAACAATAATAAAAATTGTTAAATGCAAAAAGAAGAAGAAGAAGAAGAAGAAGAAGAAGAAGAAGAAGAAGAAGAAGAAGAAGAAGAAGAAGAAGAAGAAGAAGAAGAAGAAGAAGAAGAAGAAGAAGAAGAAGAAGAAGAAGAAGAAGAAGAAGAAGAAGAAGAAGAAGAAGAAGAAGAAGAAGAAGAAGAAGAAGAAGAAGAAGAAGAAGAAGAAGAAGAAGAAGAAGAAGAAGAAGAAGAAGAAGAAGAAGAAGAAGAAGAAGAAGAAGAAGAAGAAGAAGAAGAAGAAGAAGAAGAAGAAGAAGAAGAAGAAGAAGAAGAAGAAGAAGAAGAAGAAGAAGAAGAAGAAGAAGAAGAAGAAAGGTTAACGAGATCAGGATTCTTTTGCTTTGAAAAATGACAACCGAGGGGCGACACAGTAGATGTTTATAAGATTACGCGTGGGATAGAGAAGGCAGAGAAACTTTATCTACAAAAATGACCCTGCTTACATTTCTGACAGAGGAGGAGCTGTTGTGAGTTGCCTCTCCCTATATGGCCGAGGACCTGCTTACCTTAGGGACCGTCTCTCCCCGCACGTTCCCCAGAGGATACTTTGATCTGGGCCCAAAATCTATTTTGCGGCCCCGGGGCCGAGGGAGGCCAGATTAAAATCCACTAGAGAGAGAGCCTTCTCAATTGCTGCCCCCTGTTGGTGGAATCAGTTGCCGGAAGAAGTGAGGGCCTTGCGGGACCCCGCCCAGTTATGCAAGGCCTGGAAGACGCTATTCCGGCTGGCCTTTAATTGACCTGGAATGACTGATATGGTAGTAGGGAGTGGCATCTAATCTACAACGCCATCTGCAATGAAACCATGTCAACGGATATTAGCACCAGATTGTCGTAACTGTTTTAATGGTTTAATTGTTTAATTTATTACGTAAGTCATGTGTATTGTTTGATCTTACTGGTTGTGAGCCACCCTGAGTCTGCTTCGGCGGGGAGCGTGGGATATAAATCCAATAAACTTAAACTTCTTCAGATACCTTCCGAAGTGAGCAGCGACTCATAAAAACTGGAGAAGGTTGCCATCTCAGGGTGCTGAAATCCGTGTTGATTTGGGCGATGGAGCATGGGGATGGTGCGGTTTGGGGAGGAGAAAGACCTCAAGGGGTTAGAAGGCTACAAAGTTCACCCTCCAAAGCAACCAGGTTCACCACTGGAAGTGATCTCTGAAGATTGGAGACCAGTTGTCATTCTGTGAGATGTCCAAACTTGGAGATCTGAGGCCGTATTCCTAGTCCAAAAACTGAAGTCAGCTTTGTGTCAAGCATGGTAAAATTCCATTGGTAATTGATGGTTTTAGGGTCCTGCCTAAGTCTGATCTGGAAAGCGTCATGGAGGACTCAACCTTGTTGGATTATTATTAGTCTTTCCCTTCCCCCCGTCTCGCTTTATGGCTAGCAATTAGAAGTAGTGAGAAATGAAACCAAGTAATCAGTACCTTCTCATACATCCCGTGAAGGGAGTATAGGCCATCTAGAGAAAGCAAGGACGAAGTCCTGATAACATTATGGGAACCTAGACATTTATGATAGTTTATGTGTGAATGCTACCCCGCAACCCCATCCCTTGGAATCCCTTTGAAGTAAGCCTTAAAAGTATTGTATCAATGTATTAGTTTCATTCTTCTCAAGAACTTGCTATACTAAAGTATCGGTCTATCAATAAACGTAGTCTTTGTATTAACTTCGACTCGTCACTGAACCCGCATGCTTGACACTTTGCTTAAGTCCTCCTAGCGAGACTGTGTTTTCCTCATCTCCCTTCTTCCCTTTTCTCCTCCCTCAGAAAATTCCACTGCACGCGGAATTACATCCACATGCATTTGTTTGTCTCCTTCATCCTGAGGGCAGCAGCTGTCTTCACCAAAGATTCCATTTTGTTTGCCGACGACAGCATGGACCACTGTTTAATGTCAACGGTATGTCTCTCATCTCCCCCTTAGCTTTTGAAATGTGGTTCCGGTGTTCAGATTTCACTGTAACACTCAGCATGTAGCTTGGTTAATTACATGCCATTGAGCTTTCTTAATTATATCTTCCTTTTGTGAGGGGAAAGGATAGATTTGACCTTATCTAGTATTATCATTTGGAGCTTCCCACTTTCTCACAAGACAAGAATTTTCAGGGAAGGAGAGAATACAGTGGATTTCCTGTCTCCTCCCTAGCTACTTCTGTTAGCTGGAACTTTCTAAGCACTGTAGAGCCTTAACACTGACCTGATTACCTTCTGTGGTACTGGAAGGGAGATGTGCACATATTCCGTATGAGAAACGACTCTGTCCTTGTCAATCTGGCTCAATTGAGACAATAGGGCATTTAAAAAACCCCAATAAAACTGTTTAAAAAAAAAACACCTGTTGTTTTTATCAGAATATATGGTTCTCATATATCTTCTTGAGGATCAAAAACTGGCTAATTATTAGGAAACAGAAAGTGAGTATAACGTATTATAGCATTGGGAAAAGTGCCAAAAAGGGCAGCTAGAATGATTCAAGGGTTGGAACACTTCCCCTATGAAGAAAGATTCAAGCACTTGGGGCTCTTTAGCTTGGAGAAACGTCAACCACGGGGTGACATGATAGCGGTTTACAACAGGGATGGCCAACGGTAGCTCTCCAGATGTTGCCTACAACTCCCATCAGCCCCAGCCATTGGCCATGCTGGCTGGGGCTGATGGGAGTTGTAGGCAAAAAACATCTGGAGAGCTACCATTACATTGGCCAGCCCTGGTTTACAAGATTATGCATGGGATAGAGAAGGTAGAGAAAGAAGCCACGTTGGATCAGGCCAGTGGCCCATCCAGTCCAACACTCTGGGTCACATAAGAACATGAGAAGTCATGTTGGATCAGGCCAATGGCCCATCCAGTCCAACACTCTGTGTCACATAAGAACATAAGAGAAGTCATGTTGGATCAGGCCAATGGCCCATCCAGTCCAACACTCTGGGTCACACAGTGGCCAAAAAACCCAGGTGCCATCAGGAGGTCCATCAGTGGGGCCAGGACACTAGAAGCCCTCCCACTGTGCCCTTCCCCCCAACCACCAAGAATACAGAGCATCACTGCCCCAGACATAAGAACATAAGAGAAGCCATGTTGGATCAGGCCAATGACCCATCCAGTCCAACACTCTGTGTCACATAAGAACATAAGAGAAGCCATGTTGGATCAGGCCAATGGCCCATCCAGTCCAACACTCTGGGTCACACAGTGGCCAAAAAACCCAGGTGCCATCAGGAGGTCCATCAGTGGGGCCAGGACACTAGAAGCCCTCCCACTGTGCCCTTCCCCCCAAGCACCAAGAATACAGAGTATCACTGCCCCAGACATAAGAACAAAAGAGAAGTCATGTTGGATCAGGCCAGTCCAACACTCTGTGTCACAGAAGAACATAAGAGAAGCCATGTTGGATCAGGCCAATGGTCCACCCAATCCATATTTTTCCTGAGCTAAGATGAAAATGTGTGAGGCTAAAAAACTGAGCCAGCTCACGCGTAGCTTAGAGGGAACATTGGTCATCACAATCAGGCCCCATCAAAAGCTCTGGGGGGGGGGGGGTTCTCCTGATGCTGGGTACCGAATCCTGGCCAGGAAATTATCAGCCTGGGTCTTTAGGTGGGATCTTCTCACATTGAAGCCATCTCCTGATTTGAAAGCAACCGTCACGTCTCTTTCCCGTCCCCTAGGTTCTCTGCAAAGCCGCCGTGGCTTTCTTCCAGCTCAGCATTTTAGCCAACTTCTTCTGGCTGCTGGTCGAAGGCCTCTACCTGCAGACCCTGCTGATCCTGACCTTTGTGTCCGACAAGCAGTATGCCTGGAAGTTCGTCCTGATTGGCTGGGGTGAGTCAACTGCTTTGGCTCTTCCTCTGTTGCTGCCACAGGAATTAGTGGGGGCTATATGCACAGAGAGCTTGAAGAGGAGAGCCAAGGTCTGTCCTCCAAATGTGAAACACTCTGTCTGGGGCAGGGATGTTCCGTCTTCTTGGTGCTTGGGGGCATCAATGGGAGGGCTTCTGGAGTTCTGGCCCCACTGGTGGACCTCCTGATGGCACCTGGGTTTTTTGGCCACTGTGTGACAGTTGAGCGTTGGACTGGAGGGGCCATTGGCCTGATCCAATATGGCTCCTCTTATGTTATGTTAACATGGCTTCTCTGGGGCAGTGATGCTCTGTCTTCTTGGTCCTTTTTTCGTGTGTGTGGGGGGGTACCTAACTGGATGTTGATGATGTCAGTTACAACATGGGTATCAGCCGGCCATAATGAGAGATTTCTCTCCAAATGTATGGGTTTTCCTGTAGTGTAATGTGGTGTAGTGGTTCAATGTGCAGACTCTTACCTGGGAGAACAGGGCTTGATTCCCCACTGCTCCACATGTCTCTGCTGATGTGACCTTGAGTCAGTCACCAATTCTCACGGAGCTGTTCCTCTCAAGTGCAGTTTCCATCAGAGCTCTCTCAGCCCCACCTGCCTCACAGGGAGGAGGGGAAGGGAAAGGAGATTGCAAGCCGCTCTGAGACTCCTTTGGCTAGCGAAGGGCAGGATATAAATCCAATCTTCTCCCCCCCCCTTCCTCTTCTTCTTCTTCATCTTCATTCGGTTAGTACATACCCTCCCACTGTTTCAAGTGGCAAGATGTTCCTGAGGCACTGGAGATTTAGGGCATGTTTTTCATGATTGCTTTACTTATAAAGTGCAAGAGGAGAAATAGGGGTGAAGACAAAGATGCACTCCTACCTAGTTGATCTTCTGGCTCACACCAGATCATGAGAGGAGAGAGAGAGAGAGAGAGAGAGACAGACAGAGACAGAGAGAGAGAGCGAGACAGAGACACAAAGACAGAGACACAAAGACAGAGACACAAAGACAGAGATAGAGACAGACAGACAGAGAGAGAGAGACAGACAGACAGACAGAGACACAAAGACAGAGATAGAGACAGACAGACAGAGACAGAGACACAAAGACAGAGATAGAGACAGAGAGAGAGAGTGAGACAGAGACAGAGACAGAGATACAAAGACAGAGATAGAGACAGACAGACAGAGAGACAGAGACACAAAGACAGAGATAGAGACAGACAGACAGAGAGAGAGACAGGCAGACAGACAGAGACACAAAGACAGAGATAGAGACAGACAGACAGAGCGAGAGAGACAGAGACACAAAGACAGAGATAAAGACAGAGAGAGAGAGAGACAGAGAGACAAAGACAGAGAGCGAGAGCGAGATAGAGACACAAAGACAGAGATAGACAGACAGAGAGAGAGACAGAGACAGAGACAGAGAGAGAGAGAGACAGAGACAGAGAGACAAAGACAGAGATAGAGACAGACAGACAGAGAGAGAGACAGAGAGACAGAAATAGAGACAGAGATCCTATTGTTTCAGCCAACTTTTTTCAGTCTCTGCCTTCTCCTCCTTCCACCTCTTTCCATCACAATCCTGCTGTTTCTTTTTTCCTTTTCCACCCCGGTACGGGTCATCTTCCCCAAGCTCTGATGGATGCTCCAGAGACCTGTCATATCCTAGCAATTACAGTGCTCTTTGAGTCATGCTAGCTGACCATCCCATGCTGTTCACCTGACAAAGGACTGGTCAGCCAACAGCTGCAGCATTGTTAGGATAATTTCCTCCAATTGACATGTACAGAAAAAAAGAAAAGATCAATTACACAAAAATACAGCTATCAGCAATACAGTCGGGGTGTTTCGACACACCCCTAACACAATGCCTTTCTGTTGCAAGGTATTATTATCACTTTTTTTGCAAGTCGTCCAACCTTAACATCCCTCTGCATGACTCTCAAATTACAGATCAACTTCAGCACATGTAACATTCTCCCAACTTTTCATGCCCGTTCCTGAGCCAAAGGCTGAGTCAGTTCTCACCGCAGTCCTAAACAGACTTACATGCTTCAAAGCCCGTTTAGTCCAGAAGACTTAGAAGGGCAAAGCTCTGCCTTGAATTGTCCTCATTGAGATTATTTAGCACCTGGTTCTCTGTTCTGTCAGGAATCAGCTTCACCTATTACTAAAAGTACATAGAAACAGATATTTTCCTTCCTTCCTTCCTTCCTTCCTTCCTTCCTTCCTTCCTTCCTTCCTTCCTTCCTTCCTTCCTTCCTTCCTTCCTTCCTTCCTTCCTTCCTTCCTTCCTTCCTTCCTTCCTCCCTCCCTCCCTCCCTTCCTTCTTTCCTTCCTTCCCTCCTTCCTTCCCTCCTTCCTTCCTTCCCTCCCTCCTTCCTTCCTTCCCTCCTTCCTTCCTTCCCTCCGTCCTTCCTTCCTTCCCTCCTTCCTTCCCTCCTTCCTTCCTTCCCTTCTTCCCTCCCTCCCTCCCTCCTTCCTTCCTTCCTTCCTTCCCTCCTTCCTTCCTTCCTTCCCTTCTTCCTTCCCTCCTTTCTTCCTTCCTTTCTTCCCTCCTTCCCTTCTTCCTTCCTTCCTTCCTGGAATTCAGAGTGAAGTGATTGATTCTCTTCCATTTTACTTGCTTGATATTGGAACCATGGATAGAGCATTGAAATGGGTTCCATTTTCTGGTCTTGGTGAGGACTAGGATCTTAGATTTTGAGTAGTTAATCAGTGGTGCAGAGAAACAGTTTTCCTCAAGTCTTCCTTCCTTCCAAGCAGAGAGCCTGGTGTCAGGAAGGGCTTTTTGGAGTCAAGATGCATAAGTAACTGGGGAAGAAGAAGATGATGATGATATTGGATTTATATTCTGCTTTATTCTCTGACAGCGGCCCCGTGGCGCAGAGTGGTAAAGCAGCAGTACTGCAGTACTGTGGTCTGAACTGTCTGCTCACGACCTGAGTTCGATCCCAGCGGAAGCTGGTTCAGGTAGCCGGCCCAAGGTTGACTCAGCCTTCCATCCTTCCGAGGTTGGTCAAATGAGTACCCAGCTTGCTGGGGGGGGAAGTGCAAAAAACTGGGGAAGGCAATGGCAAACCATCCAATAAAAAAGTCTGCCGTGAAAACGTAAAAGCAACGTCACCCCAGAGTCGGAAATGACTGGTGCTTGCACAGGGGAACTTTCCTTTCCTTTCCTTATACTCTGAATCTCAGAGTCTCAGAGCTGTCACAATCTCCTTTACCTTGCTCCCCCACAACAAACACCCTGTGAGGTAGGTGGGGCTGAGAGAGCTCTCACAGAAGCTGCCCTTTCAAGGACAACTCCTATGAGAGCTATGGCTGGCCCAAGGACATTCCAGCAGCTGCAAGTGGAAGAGTGGGGAATCAAACCTGGTTCTTCTAGATAAGTCTGTGCACTTAACCATTACATCAAACTAGTTCTCACTACACCAAGCTAGCAAAGATTGGAGTAAAGCAGTTGGCAAGATTAGTGAATAGTAGCATAGAGATAATAAGAGTTAACAAACCTATATGTAATGGTTGGTGATTGCTGTTTCAATGTATCCAAAGAAATGTGCATGCATTCAACACATATACCCAGAATGTAACTTTGTTGGTCTTAAAGGTACCAGTGGACAAAATCCTAGAGCTGGAGGAGAAATTATTCTTTTCTTTCCAGGCGCTCCAGTGGCCATCACATTGGCATGGATTCTGGCCAAAATTTACACGCAGAACACTGGGTGAGTCAATGCTGTACTTCCCCAATGTGGGAATAAAGCCTGCATTTCCTGCATGGCATTTGCCAGATTTCACACACACACACACGCATCCCGAGCTCTTATTTTCATTTAATTTTATTCGATTTATATCCCACCCTCCCCACCGAGGCGGCTCAGGGCGGCTCACAACATAACATTCTAACAATAAGATTAATGAATATTAAAATACATTAAATAGTTCACAGCAGTTAAAACAAGAAAACGATCTATCAATGTGCTATCCTACACCCTTCCTTTGGGGTTTTCAGGTACTGGTCAGTTATATGCCAACCGGAAGAGGACTGTCTTGCAGGCTCTGTGGAACTGCCCAAGGTCCCCACTGAAGCATGTATGGGCAACTGGGGAGGGAAGGTGTCATCAGAGCCAGGAAGCTAAACAGGGCTGGTACTTGGATGAGACATCACCCAGGAAGGATCTGCAGAGTAAGGCAATAGCCAACCACCTCTGCTTCTCACTTGCCTTGAAAGCCCCTTGCTGTGGCCCCCATAAATCTTGGATGGGAGACCATCAAGGACGGTTGTGCAGAGGAAGGCAATAGCCAACCACCTCTGCTTCTCACTTGCCTTGAAAGCCCCTTGCTGTGGCCCCCATAAGTCTTGGATGGGAGACCATCAAGGATGGTTGTGCAGAGGAAGGCAATAGCCAACCACTTCTGCTTCCTACTTGCCTTGAAAGCCCCTTGCTGTGGCCCCCATAAGTCTTGGATGGGAGACCATCAAGGACGGTTGTGCAGAGGAAGGCAATAGCCAAGCACTTCTGCTTCTCACTTGCCTTGAAAGCCCCTTGCTGTGGCCCCCATAAGTCTTGGATGGGAGACCATCAAGGACGGTTGTGCAGAGGAAGGCAATAGCCAAGCACTTCTGCTTCTCACTTGCCTTGAAAGCCCCTTGCTGTGGCCCCCATAAGTCTTGGATGGGAGACCATCAAGGACGGTTGTGCAGAGGAAGGCAATAGCCAACCACCTCTGCTTCTCACTTGCCTTGAAAGCCCCTTGCTGTGGCCCCCATAAGTCTTGGATGGGAGACCATCAAGGACGGTTGTGCAGAGGAAGGCAATAGCCAACCACCTCTGCTTCTCACTTGCCTTGAAAGCCCCTTGCTGTGGCCCCCATAAGTCTTGGATGGGAGACCATCAAGGACGGTTGTGCAGAGGAAGGCAATAGCCAACCACTTCTGCTTCGCACTTGCCTTGAAAGCCCCTTGCTGTGGCCTCCATAAGTCCTGGATGGGAGACCACCAAGGAAGATTGTGCAGAGGAAGGCAATGGTCAACCACCTCTGCTTCTCACTTGCCTTGAAAGCCCCTTGCTGTGGCCTCCATAAGTCTTGGATGGGAGACCACCAAAGATGGTTGCGCAGATGAGGGCCATGGCCAATCACCTCTGCTTCTCCCTTGCCTTGAAAGCCCCTTGCTGGGATAGCCAGAAGTTCTTTGTGACCTGATAGCACTTATGTCCAAGCCTATCGGCCCAGCAACAGGTATTGGGAAGCTACACAGAAGCTTGAAATCTCACCTAGATTATCTCGGCAAAAGTCATCAGTAAGATATCTCAGCAAGATCCCCAAACGGCCACACTGCAAGGGCTCTTGAGAGAAGGCTGTGCTCCTTGGACAGATGCATCTCATGATACAAATGAAGAGGGGAGCATCTCTTTCCCCTGGATGAAGGTAACCAATTTGTGGTCCTCTTTCTGTTGTTTCCAGATGCTGGGATGATGAGGAAGAGAGCTCTGCCATCCTGTGGATCATCAAGGGACCCATCTTATTAGCGGTATTGGTGAGTGTTCTTTTTGATCTGCCAGTTGCTTTGAAGAGCTGAAAGCCCAGCAATTGCCTTCAGTTGCAAGGGGGATGTCACGAGCTGGGGCCAGGCCAGGCGAAGTCCAGGGGCAGTCCAAGGTCTGTAGCTGGTGAGCAAAGAGGGTTCAAAGCGCCAAATCACAGTCCAGGTATCGCAGGTCAGAGGTTCAGAAGCCGAAGTCAGGGGGTCCAGAAGTCAAAGCCAACATCAAGGGGTCCAGAAGCCAAAGTCAGAAGCCGAAGTGGATGCTAGAACATCAGGTAAGTGACTAGTTGCTTCCACAAAGCCTTCTCCCAAAGCCCACAGCTATATAGCCCTCTGCTGTCTGTTGCCCATTTGGACTAATTGCTGACTCAGAGGGCGGCCGGGATCCTGCTGAGACTCAAGCATCCTCACTCCTAGAGGGGCCAGGATCCTTTTAGAACTCAGGGCTCAGGGAGAGTCTTGCTCGTGAGCGTGCCACCCTCCTCCGATCCCTGAGGTCCTGACGTAGGCGGTCACGCACACGAGCCACCCGAGAGGGCGAGGCAGTGGGGCTTGGATCTTCTCCAGCAGGAGGCAGGGGCACTGGTGCAGGTGGCAGGGGCACAGTTTCTTCTGCAGGCTCAGCTTCTTCTGCAGGGTCCCCAGCACCCATGACAGGGGACAGGGGACTCACTCGAAACTTTTTGAACTGACAAATGTGTTTTCATTCTTCTTCTGCTGCTGCTGCCTTCTTCTTATCAAGTTGCAACCCATTGAAGGTGACCTGGTAGGACAGGGGTGTCGAATTCATTTGTTACGAGGGCCGGATCTGACATAAATGAGACAGTCCAGAACTCCAGGGAGATATTCAGATTGTGTAAAACTATTCAGAACCTCTTGTTAAAATTACATTGAATGAACACATTTATCTACCTGTCCTTGTGACAGTGGCCCCGTGGCGCAGAGTGATAAAGCAGTAGTACTGCAGTACTGTGATCTGAACTCTCTGCTCACGACCTGAGTTCGATCCCAGCGAAAGCTGGTTTCAGGTAGCCAGCCCAAGGCTAACTCAGCCTTCCATCCTTCCGAGGTCGGTCAAATGAGTACCCAGCTTGCTGGGGGGGAAGTGTAGAGGACTGGGGAAGGCAATGGCAAACTACCCCGTAAAAAAGTCTGCCGTGAGAACGTTGTGAAAGTAACGTCACCCCAGAGTCGGAAACAACTGGCGCTTGCACAGGGGATTACCTTTACCTTAAGAGCCCCGTGGTACAGAGTGATAATGCAGCAGTACTGCAGTACTGTGATCTGAACTCTCTGCTCATGACCTGGACTTGGTGGGAAAAGTTCTAGAGACAGCAGAGCTGGACTTTCTATCCTAGCCGATGGCGGGGACATCTAAAGAAGAAGCAAGAAAATATTGGATGAAATTGTATGCTTGGTTGGATATTCAAGACTCTTAAGATTCCCTGATGTGAACGGATTTATTTTTGCTTTTTTCCTGTATTTTCCTGTATTTTATATTATAAAATTTACCTTTATTGGAATTGTCAAAATTATTAGATAATAGCAAAACTTTTTCTACTATAAAATTTTAAAATGGATTATATGCAGTTTAGACAAAATAATATGGGACAATTTATGTAAAGAACATATTGTAGAATCATTCTTGTGTTTTTTGAAAGTATTTTATGTAAAATAAGGTCAGAATGTATTGTGCTTTTATCTTTCTTTTTCTCTTATCTTTATCCCCCCCATTTTTTCCCTGAAACTAATAAAACTTTTGAAAACTGCTGAGTTCAATCCCAGCGAAAGCTGGTTCAGGTAGCTGGCCCAAGGCTGACTCAGCTTTCCATCCTTCCGAGGTCGGTAAAATGAGTCCCCAGCTTGCTGGGGGGGAAGTGTAAAAGACTGTGGAAGGCAATGGCAAACCACCCCGTAAAAAGTCTGCCGTGAAAACCTTGTGAAAGCAACGTCACCCAGAGTCAGAAACGACTGGTGCTTGCACGGGGGACCATTCCTTTCCTTTTCCTTGTGATTAACATCTGGATGTCCCCTACCGCCATCTTTTTCAGGTGAACTTCACTATTTTCCTGAACGTCATTCGAATTTTGGTGCAGAAATTAAAATCTTCAGAGGCGGGAGGAAGACACCCAAGACATTTTGTGTAAGTGACCGAACCTCTCGCCCACATAGCCAAAAGAAGTTGGTCTCCAATACATCGGCTTCTGTAAGCACAAACGCTTCCCTCTGTGAAAATGCATTTGCCAAAGTCTAGACCCAGGGGCCTCAACCTTTTTCAGCCTGGAGGCACCTTTTGAAGCCTGACGCTGTGGTAGGCCAAGGCACAAAATGGCTGCCACAAAAATGGCTGCCACAAAAATGGCTGCCACAAAACAGTTTCTTAGTCCTTCTATTGGCATTCTGGTACAGAGGGCAGTGCCATTTAAAAATGTTTTGTTCGGCTGCCTCTCAGAGCAGAAGGGGACAATGGTGGGAAGTTATAGCAGGAGGCCTGACAACTTGGGTTTGAGAAGGTAACGAGAACTTTCTGGAAAAAGATTCCCATTTGGTACTCGTGTCTTCCTTTTCTTTTTCAGGAGACTGGCAAAATCCACCCTGCTCCTAATTCCTCTCTTTGGAGTGCACTACGTCGTCTTTGCTGTCTTCCCAGAGGGCACCGGGACAGAGGCCCGATTGTACGTCGAGCTGGGCTTGGGCTCTTTTCAGGCAAGGAAGACACGCAGACCCTAGAAACGGGATCTGAGTAGGGTTGCCAAGTCCAATTCCAGAAATATCTGGGGACTTTGGGGGTGGAGCCAGGAGACTTTGGGGGTGGAGCCAGGAGACATTGGGGGCAGAGCCAGGAGCAAGGGTGTGACAAGCATCATTGAACTCCAAGGGTGTTCTGGCCATCACATTGAAAGGGACAGCACACCTTTTTAGATGCCTTCCTTCCATAGGAAATAATGAAGGATAGGGGCACCTTCTTTGGGGGCTCATAGAATTGGACCCCCTGGTCCAATCCTTTTGAAACTTGGCGGGTATTTTGAGAAGAGGCACTAGATGCTGTACTGAAAATTTGATGCCTCTACCTCAAAACACAGCCCCCCTAGAGCCCCTGATATCCGCAGATCAATTTCCCATTATTCCCTAAAACTGCCGGAGATCTAGAGCTGTGGGGGGTGGGGCTTCCTCCGCCGGCTAGCTGGCTAGGGGGCGGGGGGAAACTTGTAAAACCAGGTGATCCCTCGCTGGGACCTGGGGATTGGGAAGCCTAGATCTGAGATGGGAGCAGAGACAAAGAAGGTGACATTCAAGCACGGGGAAAAGCTCCATTCCTACCTCCTGAGCAGAGCTTTGCCGTGTTTGGAAGTGGCCTCTTTCTTGGTTGACAAATCGCAGCCTATTTCTGGCAGCCCCATAAGGTTTTCGAGACAAGAGACATTCAGACGTGGCTTGGAATCGCTTGGCTCTGGATGGCAACCTCGTGCTTCCTTGGTGGTCTTCCATTCAAGCAATGTTCCCTCTAACTCCTCCTCCCCCTTTCACTGCTGTTATCTTCAAATAGGCAGTGGACTGAGCAATTCCCCGCAAGGCCGGCTCGCCCATTAGGCAAACCAGGCATTTGCCTAGGCTGCCGGCAGGGCAGAGGCACCAAAACTGACCCCTGCGCTGCCCCCCTAGGCGAATCCCTGGCTGCCTGCCTTCTTCCTCTCCCTCCCACCCACCCACCCAATTTTTAACGTCCAAAGAAGCAAGCCGCTGAAAAAGCTGCCGCAGCCCCTTCCTCCCCATTTCCTCCCTGGATTGCATGGGAAGGAAGTGGGGAGGAAGCAGCGGCGGTGGCTCTTTCAGCGGCTTGCTGGTCCTCGCTTTGGCCGCTGCCCCAGTGCTGAAGGTCCGGAGGGCACCGGAAGGTAGCATAGGAGCACTGGCCTCCCTGCGGCATCCCCCCCAATCAGCTGATTGGCGGGAGAGGAGGAGCGCCCCTTGAAAGAGCCTCGGAAGCCAGGGCTTCACCGCTGGTTCCCCAGACATGAAAAATCGGGAGAGTGGGAGGGGAAGGGGAGGTGGCATAGTGGGGGGAGGCGGCAGGCATCTAGGCTGCCTAGGGTGCCCTGAGCCCTTGGGCTTGTCCTGATCCCCTGCGTTGCTCCAGGTCGCTGCTGAGCAGGGCTTCCTGTGTTAATGAACGGTCACTCCCCTACACAGCTTAGAGGGATCATTGCATCTAAGCACTAGCACTATGTACTATGTACCAGGGCTGGCTATGCTTAGCTTCCAAGATCTGATGAGATCAGGCTAGCCTAGGCTTCTTTCTCACACCCAGGCCTTTTTTTTTTTGTAGCAGGAACTCCTTTGCCTGCTGGGCCACACACCCCTGATGTAGCCAATCCTCCAAGAGCTTACAGTAGGCCCTGTGAGAAGAGCCCAGTCAGCTCCAGGAGGATTGGCTGCATAAGAGGGGTGTGGCCTAATATGTAAAGGAGCTCTTGCTAAAAAAAAAAAAGCCCTGCTTACACCTACGGTAAATCCCACCCCCACCGCTCTTTCACACTTCAGGCAACACTGAGACACCTTCATTTGACTTTTTACATTTCCTTTTAAAATTTGATTTTCTAAAAAATATGCAATTAGCAACACTCGTAGAAACCAGAAAGAATTGACTTCAGGCTTGGGCCTGGCCGTTGTGTTATTAGTTACCCATCCTTGTATTGCCTATAGGAATGTCGACTCGTAAGGATTTTGTGTGTGTGTGTGTGTAGCAGAAACTCCTTTGCATACTAGGCCACGCCCCCTGATGTCGCCTATCCTCCAAGAACTTACAGGGTTCTTCGTACAGGGCCTGCTTGGAGGATTGGCTGCATCAGGGGGCGTGGCCTAGTGTGCAAAGGACTTCCTGCTACGAAGAAAGTTCTGCCTACTCCAGATTGAAAAAATCCCTTGAGATTTTTTTTTGGGGGGAGGGGTGTGCCTGGAAAAGAAGAAGATGAAGATATTGGATTTATACCCTGTCCTCCACTCCAAATCTCAAGAGTGGCTCACAATCTCCTTTACCTTTCTGCCCCGCCAGCAGGTGCCCTATGAGGTGCGTGAAGCTGAGAGGGCTCTCACAGCATCTGCCTTTTCAAGGACAACCTCTGCCAGAGCTATGGCTGACCCAAGGCCATTCCTGCAGCTGCAAGTGGAGGAGTGGGGAATCAAACCCGATTCTCCCAGATAAGAGTCCGTGCACTTAACCACTGCACCAGGGGTGGCCCACGGTAGCTCTCCAGATGTTTTTTGACAACTCCCATCAGCCCCAACCAGCATGGCCAGTGGCTGGGGTTGATGGGAGTTGTAGGCAAAAAACACCTGGAGAGCTGCTGTTGGCCACCCCTGCACTACACCAAACTGGGGTTCAGAGAGAACAGGGACCTCAGGTGGTTAAAATGTCAACAGAGAAACTGTAATTCTCAGAGATCTCCAGCACACCGATCCATATGATTTCTCCAATCATGCTGTACAAAGTGTAGGGTAAATCTTGTAATTGTGTACCTTGATGAGATTAATCTAATTAGTGACTGATAAGACTGTGCATCTCAGGGTGCTTTCCCCCCTCTTTTCCTTTTAGGGCTTTTTCGTTGCCCTTCTGTACTGTTTCTTGAATGGAGAGGTGAGTAGAAGCCAGAGTTTGCCAATCTGGAATGGAAAATCCCTGGGGATTTGGAGGTGGAGCCTGGAGAGGGCAGGGCTTGGGGAGGGGAGGGGCCTCAACAGGGTCCAATGCCACAGACTCCACCCTTCAAAGGAGGGGCAAAAGTGGGAGGGCTTCTAGTGTCCTGACCCCACTGCTGGACCTCCTGATGGCACCTGGGTTTTTTGGCCACTCCTGATGGCACCTGGGTTTTCTGGCCACTGTGTGACACAGAGTGTTGGACCGGATGGGCCATTGGCCTGATCCAACATGGCTTCTCTTATGTTCTTATGTCTATGGCAGTGATACCCTGTCCCCTTGGTGCTTGCGGGGGGGGGGGCAACAGGAGGACGGCACTGGAATTCTCGACCTGCTACTGGACCTCCTGATAGCACCTGAGTGTTGGCCACTGTGTGACACAGAGTGTTGGACTGGATGGGACATTGGCCTGATCCAACAGGGCTTCTCTTATGTTCTTATGTGACACAAAGTGTTGGACTGGATGGGCCATTGGTCTGATCCAACAGGGCTTCTCTTATGTTCTTATGTGACACAGAGTGTTGGACTGGATGGGCCATTGGTCTGATCCAACAGGGCTTCTCTTATGTTCTCATGTGACGCAGAGTGTTGGACTGGATGGGCCATTGGTCTGATCCAACAGGGCTTCTTATGTGACACAGAGTGTTGGACTGGATGGGCCATTGGTCTGATCCAACAGGGCTTCTCTTATGTTCTTATGTGACACAGAGTGTTGAACTGGATGGGCCATTGGTCTGATCCAACAGGGCTTCTCTTATGTTCTTATGTGACACAAAGTGTTGGACTGGATGGGCCATTGGTCTGATCCAACAGGGCTTCTCTTATGTTCTCATGTGACGCAGAGTGTTGGACTGGATGGGCCATTGGTCTGATCCAACAGGGCTTCTCTTATGTTCTTATGTGACACAGAGTGTTGGACTGGATGGGCCATTGGTCTGATCCAACAGGGCTTCTCTTATGTTCTTATGTGACACAGAGTGTTGAACTGGATGGGCCATTGGTCTGATCCAACATGGCTTTGGACACAGAGTGTTGGACTGGATGGGCCTTTGGCCTGGATGGGCCTTTGGACTGGATGGGTCTTTGGATGGGCCTTTGGCCTGATCCAACAGGGGTTCTCTTATGTTCTTATGTGACACAGAGTGTTGAACTGGATGGGCCATTGGTCTGATCCAACATGGCTTTGGACACAGAGTGTTGGACTGGATGGGCCTTTGGATGGGCCTTTGGCCTGATCCAACAGGGGTTCTCTTACGTTCTTATGTGACACAGAGTGTTGGACTGGATGGGCCACTGGACTGATCCAACATGGCTTCTCTTATGTTCTTCTGTGACAGAGTGTTGGACTGGATGGGCCACTGGCCTGATCCAACATGGCTTCTCTTATGTTCTTATGTGACACAGAGTGTTGGACTGGATGGGCCATTGGCCTGATCCAACATGGCTTCTCTTATGTTCTTCTGTGACACAGAGTGTTGGACTGGATGGGCCATTGGCCTGATCCAACATGGCTTCTCTTATGTTCTTAATTGTTTTGGACAGATCCCCAAGCAGCCATGTTGTCTCTTGTTCCTCTCTCTCTCCTGAAGGGCTCTGGTGGAGCCAAGGTTGGCATCAGCCCTGATCCTGGCCAAACGTTATGCAACTCTTCTTGGCCTTAACAAAGATCAGTCCAGATGGAGCAAAAATGTATTTCTCAAAAGTACAATACCATTTATTATCTCACAGTTACAGGCGGATAGTTTTGTTGGTCTCAAGCAGCAGAACAAAGTAGGAGTTCAGGGGTGCCTTTATGACCGACATTTTATTCTGGGTATATGCTTTCCTGTGCGTGCACTCTTCTTCAGTTGCTACTTTTTTGAAACGTCTCCTGCTGAAATTCACAGGTCACTGTCCCTGAAGAATGTGCACGCACGTGAAAGCTTATACCCAGAATAAAACTTTGTTGGACTTAAAGGTGCCATTGGACTCAAACTTTATTCATATCTCATGCCCTTCTGGGTAGGCGAACCTAACTTCTTGTCTGCTCCCTGAGAAATTAATGCCAGAAGCAAGATTGTTCCTCAGCCTCCTCAGTTAAGTCAAAAGAAGAAGAAGACTGCAGATTTATATCCCTCCCTTCTCTCTGAATCAGAGACTCAGAGCAGCTTGCCATCTCCTATATCTTCTCCCCCCACAACAGACACCCTGTGAGGTGGGTGGGGCTGAGAGACTCACAGTAGCTGCCCTTTCAAGGACAACTCCTGCCAGAGCTATGGCTGACCCAAGGCCATTCCAGCAGGTGCAAGTGGAGGAGTGGGGAATCAAACCCAGTTCTCCCAGATAAGAGTTCGCAGACTTCACCACTACACCAAACTGGCTCTCAAGAAGATGGTAGATTTATACCCCACCCTTCTCTCTGAATCAGTCTCAGAGCGGCTCACAATCTCCTTTACCTTCCTCCCCCACAACAGACACCCTGTGAGGTAGGTGGGGCTGAGGGACTCACAGCAGCTGCCCTTTCAAGGACAACTCCTGCGATAGCTATGGCTAACGCAAGGCCATTCCAGCAGCTGTATGTGGAGGAGTGGGGGGATCAAACCCGGTTCTCCCAGATAAGAGTCTGCACACTTAACCACTACACCAAATGTGCAGGTAACTGCAATCCATCCAAATACCGATGTTTTGCATCTGTTGAGTCTGTTTGGCAATACATATTTGGACAGAAGCCCTAAATATTCATATGGTGGGCTCCATCATTGTATTGAAATTCAGTTAGTTGTCCTAGGCTATCATGTGAAGAATTTACACAGCCACTGAGAACACAAAACTAGCCGTTCCTGATCTAGCTTCTGTTTTACTCTTCCGCTGTTTCACCCTGCCCTTGCTGTCTCTTCTCCTCTTAGGTCCAGTCAGAATTCCAGAAACGCTTGCGCAAATGGCACTACCAGCATTACCTGAGCTTCAGACGAAAGCATCGGAGAATCTCTGGGGACCACAGTCCGATCAACTATGTCACGCAGCTTTCCCTCTTGGACAAGATTAGCCCCAAAAGGAGCAACTGTCCAAATGACTCCTCCTCGCTCTGAAACGTGGCCTGGCTTCCGTGTTCACCAGAACATTCCATGCTCTGCAGCTCCATCGAGTGCTGAGACAGAAGGTGGGAATTAACAGCAGAAAACTTGCCTCCTGGTCTGGGAGCCTCCTCACCCTAGAGCTGGACTCGGGCTGGTTCCAGTAGCCCTTAATGTCACACACACAGCCAGGGAACTCCTTTGCATATTAGGCCACACGCTCCTGATGTAGCCAATCCTCCTGGAGCTTACAGTAGGCCATGTATGAAGAGCCCTGGAACCTCTTGGAGGATTGGCTACATCAGGGAGGTGTGGCCTCGGGGGTGGAATTCTAGGCCTCAGGGGTGGAGCTTACAGCAGGCCCTGTATGAAGAGCCCTGGAACCTCTTGGAGGATACATCAGGGGGTGTGGCCTAATATGCAAAAGAGTGCCTGCTACAAGCAAAGCCCTGCGCACAACTAGTTTTCCTCTCATATCAGAGCAGGAGCAAAATTGTCTGCAGACAGATGTCAAAACTAGATAAGTCCAGGACATAACAAGGGCCAGAAGGGAAGAATCTGCAGTGAGAGGTGATGCACACACCCCTAAGAAGTAGGTGTCTTTCTGATTTCTTTTGCGTGTTTTAATTTGTCAGGGAGCTGAACGTAGGCAAGATCGTGAGGAGAGCAGGAAGGATCGCTTCGTTCTCATGGCCCAGAGAAATGCTGTTCACCATTTTGGGGTCAGGCATAAGAACATAAGAGAAGCCATGTTGGATCAGGCCAATGGCCCATCCAGTCCAACACTCTGTGTCACATAAGAACATAAGAGAAGCCATGTTGGATCAGACAAATGGCCCATCCAGTCCAACACTCTGTGTCACACAGTGGCCAATTTATGTGTGTGTATACACACACACACACACACACACACACACACACATATATATATATATATATACACACACACACACACACTGTGGCTAATAGCCTCTGATGGACCTCTGCTCCATATTTTTATCCAATCCCCTCTTAAAGTTGGCTATGCTTGTGGCCGCCGCCACCTCCTGTGGCAGCGAATTCCACATGTTAATCACCCTTTGGGTGAAGAAGGACTTCCTTTTATCCGTTCTATCCCGACTGCTCAGCAATTGCATCGAATGCCCACGAGTTCTTGTATTGTGAGAAAGGGAGAAAAGGACTTCTTTCTCTACCTTCTCCATCCTGTGCATCATCTTGTCAACTTCTCTCATGTCACCCCGCAGTCGTTTCTCCAAGCTAAACAGCCCCGAGCGTTTTAACCATTCTTCATAGGGAAAGTGTTCCAAACTTTTAAACCTTTAATCCAGTAATTTTTCTGCAGTTCTATATCTGGGCACAACATGTTTTGTTTTTGTTTTTTGCTTTTTTTTAATTTAAGCACACCAATTTTGGTTTACATTAAGTGGTTGTAAAACACGAGAGAAGGCAGTTGCCAATTTTTTTGGAATGTGAAATTTAACGCGGATGGTTTATAGTAGTGCCTCACATGTAAACAGTTGGGCAGTTTATCAGAGCACCTTCACTAAAAGTACAACTGATTGATTCGGCCTGCTACTTACAGAAAATAAGAGACAGGATACAGGATGACCTTGACAGGCTGGAAAACTGGTCTAAAACCAATACAATGCATTTTAACAGGGATAAATGTAAAGCTCTTCATTTAGGTAGGAAAAATCCAATGCATGGTTATAGCATGGGAGAGACTTGTCCTAGTAGTAGTCTGTGCGAAAAGGATCTCGGGGTCTCTAGTGGACCGTATGCTGAACATGAGTCAACAGTGTGATGCAGTGGCTAAAAAAGGCAAATGCAAGTTTGGGCTGTATCCACAGAAGTCTAGTGTCCAGATCATGTGATGTGATGGTATCGCTTTACTCTGCTCTGGTAAGACCTCACCTGGAGTATTGTGTTCAGTTGTTGGCACCACATTTTAAGAAGGATATAGACAAGCTGGAACGGGTCCAGAGGAAGGCGACAAAAATGGTGAGGGGTCTGGAGACCAAGTCCTATGAGGAAAGGTTGGAAGGAGCTGGGGATGTTTAGCCTGGAGCGGAGACCGCTGAGAGGTGATATGATCACCATCTTCAAGTACTTGAAAGGATGTCCTATATAGGATGGTGTGGAATTGTTTTCTGTGGTCCCGGAAGGTAGGACCAGAACCAGTGGGTTGAAATTAAATCAAAAGAGTTTCGGGCTCAACATTAGGAAGAACTTCCTGACCGTTAGAGCAGTTCCTCAGTGGAACAGGCTTCCTCGGGAGGCGGTGGGCTCTCCTTCCCTGGAGGTTTTTAAACAGAGGCTAGATGGCCATCTGACAGCAATGAAGATCCTGTGAAATCTAGGGGGACATATTTGTGAGTTTCCTGCAATGTGCAGGGAGTCGGACTAGATGACCCAGAAGGTCCCTTCCAGCTCTATGATTCTATGAAGATACCAAAATCCTCTTACCTGGTCCGATTTGTATGAAAAAGAGCTACATTTCCCGTCATATTAGAGCTCCAGTCTGGCTGTCTTCACAAAAACCAAAAATGCCCAAGGAACATGTCACAACACTTTTTTATTCTTATTATTACATTTTTTTTAATAACATATATTCTCAAACTTCAAAATATATCTCACAGTGGGGAAAAAAAAAGAAAATAAACAGCACTATTTGAACACGAAAAGAGATATTTACAACACTCTCAGAAGCAATTCTGGCTTTGGGTCCCTACTTACAAAGGAGAGTCAACCTCCTAAACGGAGTTGGTCCTGAATCCACCCAATGACCATAATTTTTTTTTCCCTTTAATTTTTACGTTCAACATGAAGCTTCCCCGTAAGAGAGTACCTTTGTGCAATGGCCCCATTAGAATTGGCATTCTTGTTCAGGTAGACCAGCTGGTCGTTTTATGAGGCACAATAATTGGGAAAAAAAATACTGAGCCACAAAGGGTAATTGAGTGAGTTAGCTTTTTCTAGGGAAAAGTTGGAAGGGCATCCAGAATGCGAGACAGGCTAAAGACACTGAAATACAATTATTTTCTTGAAGTAAGTTTGGCACTGGTGAGCGCTGGACAGAAAGCCTGAGAAACTGAAGCCCATTCCTTCCTTGTCTATTGAGCAGACAGTGGCACCGATCCTGGTGTAACGCATAATTATTTCTGTGACTGAGGAGGACACCGGAGAGTCTAAAAACAGAAGAGACCTTCTTTCTGAGTCATCTGTAGAAGCAATCTCTCAGGAAACCCCTCTTGTAGATTCCACCACAGGTACAATTCCCCCATCTATAAATGCACTCCTTCCATCCCTTCGTCTTTGCAGTGCCTCCCTGCTGAACTCCTCAGATACCATTGATTTGCAAGGTCACACCTTCCCCTCAGCTCTGGACATCCCAACTTCACCACACCAATCTCAAAGAAGAAGATGAAGGAGAAGAGGAAGAAGAAGGAGAAGAAGAAGGAGAAGGAGAAGAAGAAGACCACCATAGATTTATACCCTGCCTTCTCTCTGAATCAGAGTCTCAGAACGGTGTACAATCTTCTTTATCTTCCCCCACAACAGACACCCTGTGAGGTAGGTGGGGCTGAGAGATCTCTCCCAGAAGCTGCCCTTTCAAGGACAACTCCTGCAAGAGCTATGGCTGACCCAAGGCCATTCCAGCAGGTGCAAGTGGAGGAGTGGGGAATCAAACCCGGTTCACCCAGATAAGAGTCCGCACACTTAACCACTACACCAAACTGGCTCTCTATCAGAGCTATGGCTGACCCAAGACCATTGCAGCAGCTGCAAGTGGAGGAGTGGGGAATCCAACCCGGTTCTCCCAGTTAAGAGCCTGCACACTTAACCACTACACCAAACTGGCTCTCAAGACAACCAGAAACACCTGAATTGCTGGTCTGTATGCCTTATAAAAAGAATATTATCCCTTGGGAGACACCTTCAGTGTTACCTGATGGTTTGCTCTTTGCTACATCAACGTAGGAGATGAATGCAGAAACTTTTCCATTTAGGCATTTGTGGTGGTCCAAAGGACCTCAGATTCATGGAACCGATATCTTCTCTTCTACAGAGAGAAAAATTGCTGGAGGGCATTTCCCTGGTCCAAATGGAGAAAGGTTTCTACGCCCCTCTCCGGTGTACTGCTGCTATGATCAAATGCCGAGCCCCAAAGTTATATTAAAGGCCAACTCGGAATCATAGGGAGATGCTCTGCAGGTCTACCACACGATGGCCACTTCTGCGCTAGCCCTTTAATCCTGGTTCAGCTCTGTCGCCAAACTGATATTCTGCACTTGAATCATGGAATCCTAGAAACCAACTCCGTGAGTTTATGATTCCATGATTCAGTTTGGGGACAGGGCTGAACCAGGATTCAAGGCAAGGCTTTTTTTTTCTGTAGCAGGAACTCTTTTTGCATATTAGGCCACACACCCCTGATGTAGCCCATCCTCCATGAGCTTAGAGGGCTTAGTACAGGGCCTACTGGAAGCTCCAGGAGGATTGGCTGCATCAGGGGTGTGTGGCCTAATATGCAAAGCAGCTCCTGCTAGAATTCCAGCCCTGAGATCACACCTCCGATGTAGCCAATCCTCCAAGAGGTTCCAGGGCTCTAGTACAGGGCCTACTGCAAGCTCCAGGAGGATTGGCTGCATCAGGGGTGTGTGGCCTAATATGCAAAGCAGCTCCTGCTAGAATTCCAGCCCTGAGGCCACACCTCCGATGTAGCCAATCCTCCAAGAGGTTCCAGGGCTCTAGTACAGGGCCTACTGCAAGCTCCAGGAAGATTGGCTGCATCAGGGGTGTGTGGCCTAATATGCAAAGGAGCTCCTGCTAGAATTCCAGCCCTCCAAGAGGTTCCAGGGCTCTAGTACAGGGCCTACTCTATGCTCCAGGAGGATTGGCTACATCGGGGGTGTGAGGCCTAATATGCAAAGGAGCTCCTGCTAGAATTCCAGCCCTCCAAGAGGTTCCAGGGCTCTAGTACAGGGCCTACCGCAAGCTCCAGGAGGATGGGCTACATCAGGGGTGTGTGGCCTAATATACAAAGTAGTTCCTGCTACCCAAAAAGGCCTGTGCGGAATTGGCCGATATTTATTTTCATCCAGAGAGAGGAGATCCTCCAGGAAGGCAAACGCTTTCCGACAAAGGCATTTCAGATCTCAGTAAAGTTGTGATAACTTGGGCATGTTATCTTCCGAACGTCCAAAGCCTTAAGTTTTATCCTTAGCAGTTACATTGCACTGTCCATGGTCCTGAAACTGAATGGTCCTAGATTGGGTGGGTGGTCATGCCGGTCCGAAGCAGCAGGACGAAGTCTGAGTGGGGGGGTGGGGGGTGGGGAGGGGTACCTTTAAGACCAGCAAAATTGTATCCAAGGCGTGAGGTTTTGTGTGCATGCACTCTTCTTCACATACAGGAGGAGCGCATATGTGCACAAAAGCTTACACCTTGCATAAAGCTTTGTGGGTCTCAAAAATGCCACTGGAGTCAAACTTTATTCTAGTTAATAGCCCTGATTGCTGCGGAACAAATGTCTCTGTAACCCGTAAGGGGTCGAGAGGGCAGATAGCGTGAAGCAATTCCCGTCACCAAAGGGCAGGAAGTCTGTTGCTTGCTGGAGGATTTTGTCATAGCACTAGCAAAGGTAACTTTGGAGCGGTGCTGGATTAAACCCCGTGGAGGCCCATAGGCAGTCAAAATCTGGGGGCTCCCTTGCAAATTACCTCAGAGTCTGAGCACCCGCCCCGCAGGCTCCTTCTTAAAAGCCCCTTTGACTAAATTGCGGGGAAGAGGCGGGAAGAGACAAAGTTGGCGACGTCGCCAGCAGCAACTGCACCAGGCGAGTTGGGCAAAGAACAGCTCAGTTGCTGGCTGTGCGTGCCAGCTGTGAGAGCTGCAAATAGGGGGGAAATTGGGGGGGAAGCTGGCCCGAGGCCCCTAAAGTCCAGTGCCTCCTTGGCCTAATTGTTAAATCTGGCTCTGCTTTTTAGATTTTGCTTTGGGAGACTATAGGATTTCTGCTCCAATCAGTTTTTATAAAAAGAAGAAGAAGAAGAAGAAGAAGAAGAAGAAGAAGAAGAAGAAGAAGAAGAAGAAGAGGAGGAGGAGGAGGAGATTGGATTTATATCCCACCCGTTGTTACCCAAAGGGGTCTTAGAGAGGCTTACAATCTCCCTTCCCTTCCTTTCCCCGCAACAGGCACCCTGTGAGGTAGGTGGGGCCGAGAGCTCTGAGAGAAACTGCACTTTCCAGAACAGCTGTGACAGATTTATGACTGACCCAAGGTCATTCCAGCAGGTGCATGGGGAGGAGTGGGGAAGCAAACCCGCTTCTCCCAGATTCTTATCTTCGTTTTATCTTAAGGCCATGTACTTAACCACTACACTGAACCGGCTCTCCATGCTTTCGAGTCTTTCTGTTTCATTTGATTGAGCGGTGGTGGAAAGTGTCATCAAATTGCAGCCAATCTATGGAGAGCCGGCCGGGTTTTTAAGGCAAGAGATGAACAGAGGTGTTTCGCCGACCGCTGCATCGCCACCTTGAACTTCCTTGGTGGTCTCCCATGCAGGTAATAACCGGGACTGACCCTCCTTAGCTTCCGGGATCTGACGAGATCAGGTTAGCTAGAGCCCTTTAGGTCAGGGCATTTAATACTTTCTTGCTATTTCCCTGGACTATTCTAGTCTTCTGGATTTAATGGTTAGACGCTTGTTATTTTTTTGCGATTTACATGTGCTGCGCTGTAAAACTTTGAAACAGGTTGTACGTTTTGCAAATAAAAGAAATCTAAATACATATTGGCCCCCTTCTCCCTCTCTCTATCTCTCTCTCCTAGTCACTCTGACATAGGAAGGAATGTTGAGAACTTGCAATTATAGCGGCAGCTTGCTTATATATCATTATGAGTGAAGAACCACTTCTTCTTGCTTTAGACCAGGGGTGCCCAACGGTAGCCATCCAGATTTTTTTTGCCTACAACTCCCATCAGCCCCAGCCAACATGGCCAATGGCTGGGGCTGATGGGAGTTGTAGACAAAACACATCTGGAGAGCTACCGTTGGCCACCCCTGCTTTAGACATTCCGGGTTGGATCCACTAGCAGGTGTCCACTAATGGAAGGAGCAGGGGCTGATTATAGCTGATCTCCCAATTCAGACCCCACCCCATATGCCTCTCATGCTATTCCCAAGGGTCCCCTTTTGCCCACAACTTTTCTGGTAGTAGGAACTCCTTTGCATATTAGGCCACACACCCCCTGATGAAGTCTTAGAGAGGCTTACAATCTCCCTTCCCTTCCTTTCCCCGCAACAGACACCCTGTGAGGGAGGTGGGGCCAATCCTCCAAGAGCTTACAGGGCTCTTCGTACAGGGCCTACCGTAAGCTCCAGAAGGATTGACTACATCAGAGGTGCGTGGCCTAATATGCAAAGGAGTTCCTGCTACAAAGCGAGCCCTGATTATGTGAATGACTGTACGCTGCAAGCAGGTTGGTGGGAGATGAGAAAGCAAGTTGTCTCCCCAGAAATTACCACTGGATCCAACCCTCTAGGAACCTTCTAGATGGGATCATATTTCTTTTAATCAACCGTGGGGAATCAGTGGCTACTGTTGTTCCATTTGCTTCCCTTTAATTCATCAAATCACATTTGCATAATACAAAGCTTGGATTCTTTTCACAGGGAATTTGAACCAAAATGCTATCTCAGGTAGCAGAGCTTTGGGAGCCCGTGTCCATGGGGCCAGTGTCCCCTGGTCGCTAGAGAAAAGTCTTCCAAGATCAGCTGACATCAAACCCCACAGGAGTGTTGTCCGATAAAAATATAAGAGAAGCCATGTTGGATCAGGCCAGTGGCCCATCCAGTCCAACACTCTGTGTCACATAAGAACAGAAGAGAAGCCATGTTGGATCAGGCCAATGGCCCATCCAGTTCAACACTCTGGGTCACATAAGAACATAAGAGAAGCCATGTTGGATCAGGCCAATGGCCCATCCAGTCCAACACTCTGTGTCACATAAGAAGAAGAATTGCAGATTTATACCCTGCCCTTCTCTCTGAATCAGAGACTCAGAGTGGCTTACAATCTCCTATATCTTCTCCCCCCCACAACAGACACCCTGTGAGGTGGGTGGGGCTTAGAGGACTCTTACAGCAGCTGCCCTTTCAAGGACAACATCTGCCAGAGCTATGGCTGACCCAAGGCCATTCCAGCAGGTGCAAGTGGAGGAGTGGGGAATCAAACCCGGTTCTTCCAGATAAGAGTCCACACACTTAACCACTACCCCAAACAGGCCAATGGCCCATCCAGTTCAACACTCTGTGTCACATAAGAACATAAGAGAAGCCATGTTGGATCAGGCCAGTGGCCCATCCAGTCCAACACTCTGCGTCACATAAGAACATAAGAGAAGCCATGTTGGATCAGGCCAGTGGCCCCTCCAGTCCAACACTCCGTGTCACATAAGAACATAAGAGAAGCCATGTTGGATCAGGCCAGTGGTCCATCCAGTCCAACACTCTGCGTCACATAAGAACATAAGAGAAGCCATGTTGGATCAGGCCAGTGGTCCATCCAGTCCAACACTCTGCGTCACATAAGAACATAAGAGAAGCCATGTTGGATCAGGCCAGTGGCCCCTCCAGTCCAACACTCCGTGTCACATAAGAACATAAGAGAAGCCATGTTGGATCAGGCCAATGGCCCATCCAGTCCAACACTCTGTCACACAGTGGCAAAAAAACCCAGGTGCCATCAGGAGATCCACCAGGACACTAGAAACTCTCCCACTGTTGCCCCTCCCAAGCACCAAGAATACAGAGAATCACTTGCCCCAGTCAGAGAATTCCAACAATACGTTGTGGCTAATAGCCATTTTATTTTTAATCCTTTATTTTCCATCACTTCTTTTAAAACGACACTTATATATGGCTTGGCGAGATGAGGGTTTATTTGCTACATTCACATTTTGCCTTCCTTCCATCGTGGAACTCTAAGTAGCCTACACAGAGCTCCTGCAGAGCTCCGCTACAGAAACTGATAGAACCCACTTCACTGCGGCAAAGGGCTGCATTTTGCGCCTGCATTCTTTACAGCTGTGCATAAACGTTCCCAGATCCACCCCTATGGAAAGCAACAGAATATCTGCATTTGGGTGTACATCCCAACGCATATTCATATCTGCTTTTTTGCCTGGGGCTTGGAAGGCAGAGAACGAAACACCATCAAATTGCTGTCCTGTGCGTGTTATTACGGAAAGGAAAGGAAAGGTCCCCTGTGCAAGCACCAGTGGTTTCTGACTCTGGGGTGACGTCGCTTTCACGTTTTGACGGCAGACTTTTTAACGGGGTGGTTTGCCATTGCCTTCCCCAGTCATCTACGCTTTCCCCCCAGCAAGCTGGGGACTCATTTTATCGACTTTGGAAGGCTGAGTCAACCTTAGGCCGGCTACCTGGACCCAGCATGGCAGACTTTTTATGGGGTGGTTTGCCATTGCCTTCCCCAGTCATCTACACTTCCCCCCCCCCCCAGCAAGCTGGGGACTCATTTTACCGACCTCGGAAGGATGCAAGGCTGAGTCAACCTCGAGTCGGCTACCTGAACCCAGCATGGTAGACTTTTTATGGGGTGGTTTGCCATTGCCTTCCCGTCTTTTACACTTTCCCCCCAGCAAGCTGGGGACTCATTTGACTGACCTCGGAAGGATGGAAGGCTGAGTCAACCTCGAGCCGGCTACCTGAAAACCCAGCTTCCGCCGGGGATCGAACTAAAGGTCGTGAGCAGAGCTTAGGACTGCAGGACTGCAGCTTTAACACTCTGCGCCACAGAGTGTTAAATTATGTTTATTATGAGTAAGCGGCTATTACACGCTAAACTCCTTTGACGTACACGCACTCTAATGAAACTTATGGTCTGTGTGCTGGCCTTAGAATTTTTTACAATTATTTTACAGTTCCAATTCAAGTTGGAGTGATTTGAAGGAGGACGAGCCTCTTGAAACATGCTACCAATGAGTGCGCTAAACTACGCGCAAGCACTCAAGGAATTATTGAACTGGAAACTGACTAGAACGGCTAAGTCAGACTTTTTCTCTTACCAAAGAGGAGTTCAGGAAATGGGTTGCAGTTTTATGATTGCACTGTACTATGTATAGGGCGCAATAGTTGTTCACTCATATTAACACATGAAATACAGCCATTTTACGGTATTTTGCTCTCTGTTTTGCTCAACCTTTACACCATTATTTCTCTTTTTTGGGGCTTGGGAGGCAGCAAGCAATAGGGGCACAAAATTCTGCTTCACTCGATCTGGGCAACAGGAAAGGGCTTCAGATTCCACAACTTTCATTCAAGAGCCGAGACAAAGAAAGAGAAAGGAGACAGCTCCTTAGCTGGCATAAATCATCTGGATGCTCGTGGAATCCAGGTCACTTTCTTCAAGAGCACCCAAGGAAACCTGGCTTTTTACTGCGCTCAGGGGTGGAATTCTAGCAGGAGCTCCTCTGCATATTAGGCCGCACCCCCTTGATGTAGCCAATCCTCCAAGAGCTGACAAAAAAAGAGCCTGGTAAGCTCTCAGAGGATTGACTCCATCAGGGGTGTGTGGCCTAATATGCAAAGGAGCTCCTGCTAGAATTCCACCCTCGGCTGCACTGATGCTGGTGGGTTTTTGGCAGTTGGCTCCAACGACAGCCATGGAGATCTGACACTTGGCTACGGGTTCAAGCTGCTTTCCGGGGAAGTAGTCAAGCTCTGCCTGTTGAGAACCCTGACTGGTTCTCACCCACAACTGTCTCTTAAAACCAAGAAGGGAAGATGGGATCGAAGGAGTGGCTCACCCCACAAAGGAGAGAAACTTGATTACTAAGTTGCTGAGGCGAATTCAAGGCACCGAGACCGATTTCGCACTCAGCTCACTCCGCGGTCACGTTCTTCTCTGCGCAGCGCCCGTTGGATTTCCCGCCGTCTGTGCCGGAGTTGCAGGAAGTGTCGCGGCTTCCGCGCAGGAAACGGAAACTGGTTTTTAGCGGTTTCCGTTCGCTGCGTGAAAGCCTTGCACAGAGAAGAGGAACGTGACCGCAGGGTAAGCTGAGTGCGAAATTGGTCCAAATGTATGTTCCATAGAGGGAAGAGGTCCACTGGCCGAGACAGGTTCTCTTGTAGATTAATATCTTAAGATGGAAATCTTTACTCACTCCTCTTCCCTCCAATTGCTAAGAAAGAACAGCAATTTATGGATTAGCACTGGAAGACAACCCCACCCCACATTGGGCAACTGCAAAATGACAATTTGAATCTTGGCATTTCTAGGATGATCGCAAATCTTGGAAAGTCAACTTTTTGGGCACTGCAAGTCCCCCAATCTTGACAACTGCAGACTTTTGGCATTCCCCCCAAAAGTTGCCAAGTTGTCCCAACTTCTACGCCCCCTGAAATAGTCAATCCTCCTAGAGCTTAAAAGTCTCTTTTTTTTGTAAGCTCTTGGAGGATTAGCTACATCAGGGATGTGTGGCCTTATTGCCAAAGGGTCTCCTGCTAGAATTCCACCCCTGGTCACACAGATGACTGAGAAATGTTGGCAATGATTTCTTTTGGCGCTCATTGACCGCTAGGCTCTTTTCTACGCCGTTGCTGATGGCTGGCAGTTTGTTGCAAGGTTTTGTAAAGTTGTCATTCAACGTCAGTGGCACAAAAGCTGAACACGGCTTGGTGAGCGGGCTTCTGCTGTGAGTTCTGCCTGCCCAAACCTGCTTACTCCTGAAACAGCGGGGAAAGAAAAGCGGTCTTTGAATCTCTCTAGCTTCCCTTGCCTGAAGAGACAGTTATAGGAGGGACACTTTCTGGATGCTAAACAGGGCAGATTGCTTCTCAGTTCCTTCCACGAGCTTCCACAATAATACATAGCTGGACCCTGGGCCTTAGGAACTGGAATCTTCTCCATGGACACCAATGGAATTCCAGGAATTTGCTCCACTGACAACCGTCACCAGGGGTAGAATTCTAACGGGAGCTCCTTTGCATATTAGGGCACGCCCCCTGAAATAGTCAATCCTCCAAGAGCTTAAAAGTCTCTTTTTTGGTAAGCTCTTGGCGGATTGGCTACATCAGGGATGTGTGGCCTTATTTCCAAAGGGTCTCCTGCTAGAATTCCACCCCTGGTCACACAGATGACTGAGAAATGTTGGCAATGATTTCTGGAACATCGGTTGGCCTGCCGATCAGCAACATCGGTTGGCCTGCCGATAGCTTCGCAAACTACTGGCTGGAGCTGCAGAAACAGAATAAGGAAAAGACCTCAGTCCTCTTGCGACCCTCAACCTGCACCCGAGTTGCTGGCCATAGCACTTCCCACCTGCACGAGCCCCTTCCTGTTGGAGCTCTCACAGTCACATCCGATCTGATGGAACAGGGCCATGACGTGGTTGTGTCATGAGCCCACGAACACTCACTGAAGCTGCCTTCTACTGAATCAGACCTTTGGTCCATCAGTCTGTAGTGTCTACTCAGACTGAGGTCTTCCACATCACCCGCTGCTAGATCTTCCAACTGGAGATATTGGGAATTGAACCTGGGACCTTCTGCATGCCAAGCGGATGCCCCTTTGCCGAGCTACAGACCCTCTTCATGAAACTGCCTTCTACTGAATCAGACCTTTGGTCCATCAATCTGTAGTGTCTACTCAGACTGAGGTCTTCCACATCACCCACCGCTAGATCTTCCAACTGGAGATATTGGGAATTGAACCTGGGACCTTCTGCATGCCAAGCGGATGCCCCTATGCCGAGCTACAGACCCTCTTCATGAAACTGCCTTCTACTGAATCAGACCTTTGGTCCATCAATCTGTAGTGTCTACTCAGACTGAGGTCTTCCACATCACCCACTGCTAGATCTTCCAACTGGAGATATTGGGAATTGAACCTGGGACATTCTGCATGCCAAGCGGATGCCCCTATGCCGAGCTACAGACCCTCTTCATGAAACTGCCTTCTACCGAATCAGACCTTTAGTCCATCCTGGTCAGTATTGTCTACTCGGATTCGCAGCAACTCTCCAGGGGGTTCAGGCAAAGGTCTTTCACATCATCTACTGCCAGATCGTTTAACAGGAGATATCGGGGATTGAACCTGGGACCTTCTGCAAAGCCAAGCAGATGCTCTACCACCGAGCCACAGCCCTTTCCCTCCAATATACAGAAAACACAGTTAAGTTTTATATACGTTGTGCAGCAAAAATCCTCTTGACAGGGTGGGCAAACCTTATCGCCAAAGCAGCTAACAGACTGTGGGCAGGAGACTTCATGTAGAAGCCCTCGACGTATTTTCAACTGCTTTGCACACACTCTCCCCACCACCTCAGCATCTCATGCACCAGTCTATCATGTGCAGAAATCTCTGTAAGGAATACAGGCTCCATACACAAAAGAAAGAAAGAATTGCGCCGCTCACCAGGGCACAGCTTAACTTGAGGTCTACCCCTTTCCTCCACCCACTGATATGTCTTCAGTTTCCAAGCAACAACATTCATTTCCGTTAAGGAGAAAGATCCAGCCCTTTTAGGGAGACATTCCTGCCGTCCTCCTTTTACATTCGTTCCTCAGTAATTTAACAAAATATTTCCCTCCTCCTCCTCAACACACACACACGCTCACACACTCACATTTATAGGTCAGAGAAGGTGTTGTAACATTGAAATGGGCTCAGACAATCCGCAAGGGAATCGCAGGAGTCCGTCGGAGGCAGAAAGACCCTCCAAAAATTGACATCGTGGTTTCGATTCGGCTGAAGTAGTTCGACGTCAGTTGCGAAACTGACGAAAAGGCGAAATCGGAAAGGATTTTACTCCGTCCTTCGTACATTAATGACATCCCTCTTTCTTTGTAGCGGGGAAAAAACACTCAACATTTGAGAAAAGCGCTTCGATCTCCAAACAAACTCCCCCCTCCCTTTCAGAGTCTTTATTATCCCCCGTCCACAATATCGGATCTCCCAGGTATGCTGGTGGCACTGACATTCTGAGATCCAGTGGAGTGGGTCTCTTGGCTACGCAATTCACAGAGTTAGCATCCTAGCCCTTTGGTGTGAACCTTGGCACAGAGAAATCCACACAGTCTGTGCAAAAGCCCACTGAAGGTCCGCCGTTTTGGGGGAGCGGTCAACACCACCGGTTCCATCCCACTTTCTCTAGAAATGCATAAATGACGGGAGTGATATGCAGAGTCCAGAAGTTGTTATATCCCTCGAATTATCTATGTGTAACACAGGGGAGGAGGGGGCAAAATATAGAACTTTCTTCCACATGATTTTTGCTTTTTTTGTAATAATAATGATAAAAAAAGAACCCCGCCTCAAAAAATATAGCTCTGTCATAGTGGGGAAGGACCTATTAGAAAATTCACAGCTTAAGAGAAGATCTTTCTAATACATTCTTGGGGAGAAGAGATGCCGGTGGGTCCGTCTTTGTTTAGTGGAATCCCCGTCTGTTGAACGGTGCTGTAGAACGTCAGGAGATGAAGTTTGGAATGCTTTGGGTGGAATCAGTCATAGCGATCCCGACGTTGTGGTCGATGTCCCGCCAACCCAAAGCATTTGGGTTACATTTGGAGTCACAAAACCAAAACACTCAAGCGCAGTCCAAGGCGGAGAGAGGAGAGGAGTTGGAGATGGCAACGGCGGTGGGGACAAAATCCCAGGAGATGTCTGTTCACAGAAATCAGCTCGGCAAAACCAAAATTCACGACAGCACTACGATCACTGGAATTACGCAAGGTCAACGGCGGGATGGCTTGCAACGGAGGGCGGGAGGGATGAAGAGGGAGCTGAACTTCTTTGCTATCCGAATGATCTCAATTGGCATATTTACATCTCCTTTGATGCCTTCTCTTCTGTGCATCAGAGATGATGCACTTTATGTTTCCGAGACAATCTCGTATGTATTTTTTTTTTTGGTAATGAAAGAGAGAGTTGTGTTTAAAAAAGAAAGAGCAGCAACCCACTCCACCGGAATTATGATTTTTGTTTTGTTTTGTTTTCAAAGGAGCTTTTTTTTTCCTGGGGTGGGGCGGAGTCATGTCTATGCGCTCATGTCGCCAGGTTCTCCGCATTTATGCTCGACATGCGGATCTGTGAGCTGCTCTTGCTCAGAATCGACAGCTGCGTTCCCCCGTTCACTCCGCTGCTTCCCAGAGAGGGGTGGCGGTGCTTGAAATCCACAGCAAAATACCGATTGACTTTCCAGCTCCTCCATTTCCTCTTTATTTCTGATTGCACCTTTAGGGAGAAACTTTAAAAGGTCATTTTTTTAATGTACTTCGCCGCTTGGGAACATGCTGAGAAATAACCAAGCATTTCCAATTAAAATAAAATAAAATAAAAAATAACTCCCCCCCCCGCACATTTCTAGATGACTCAATAAAGCAGGGGTACCCAAACTTGCTTAACGTTAAGAGCCACATGGGGGGAAAGTCAGATGTCTGAGAACCACAAGACATGAATGCCAGATGTTTGAGAGCCACAAGACAGGAAGGAAGGAAGGAAGGAAGGAAGGAAGGAAGGAAGGAAGGAAGGAAGGAAGGAAGGAAGGAAGGAAGGAAGGAAGGAAGGAAGGAAGTACAGTACAGGTCATTCAATAAGCCATGCTACAAGAATGAGGGAATGAGGGCTGCAGAAATAATCAGAAAGTAAAAATGAAACAAAAAACCCCAGAACTGAAGCAAAGCATAAGTATTAAGCCGCCTTGGTGGGGAGGGCGGGATATAAATCGAATAAAATGAAATGAAAATGAAATTAATATGACACATTAAGGCTGCGATCACACACACTAAATAATGCACTTTCAATCCACTTTTAATGCACTGTCCAATTGGATTTTGCCAGTTCACACAGTAAAATCCAGTTGGAAAGTGCATTGGAAGTGGATTAAAAGTGCATTATTTAGTGTGTGTGATCACAGCCTAAAGGATGCAAAATTCCACATCAGGATCCTTCTTTCAACTAGCTGTACACAATAGTACAAACCACAGTCCCTAATCATTTTCCTAAGCAATTTTGTGAATCCTCCAGTAAAGTGCAATACTGTTGCTTCTGTAGAAAAGCCCTCTTGAATAATGCGGTCATGCATATTTTGCGGGAAGTCAGGAAAGTGGGAGCCTTCCTGACCTCCTCAGGAAGGCCATTTCACAAGGTGGGGGCCACCACGGAGAAGGCACTGATTCATATTCTGGACACCAGTTTCATTCACAAAGTAAACACTTTGACTCTTACTTACAGTACAAGAGTACAGTATAAGAGTACAGTACAAGCAGTACAGTATAGTATACTACAGTACAGGGAGAAACAAGAGTACAGTACAGTACAGGGAGTACAGTACAGTACAAGAGTACAGTACAGTACAGGGAGATACACTCACCCTGTTCACATACTACAGTACAAGAGTACAGTACAGTACAAGAGTACAGTACAGTACAGGGAGTATAGTACAATACAGTACAAGAGTACAGTACAGGGAGAGACACTCACCCTGTTCACATACTACAGTACAAGAGTACAGTACAGGGAGTACAGTACAGTACAGGGAGGGACACTCACCCTGTTCACATACTACAGTACAGGGAGTACAGTACAGTACAAGAGTACAGTACAGGGAGTACAGTACAGTACAAGCGTACAGTACAGTACAGGGAGAGACACTCACCCTGTTCACATACTACAGTACAGGGAGTACAGTACAGTACAAGAGTACAGTACAGGGAGTACAGTACAGTACAAGCGTACAGTACAGTACAGGGAGGGACACTCACCCTGTTCACATACTACAGTACAGGGAGTACAGTACAGTACAAGAGTACAGTACAGGGAGTACAGTACAGTACAAGCGTACAGTACAGTACAGGGAGAGACACTCACCCTGTTCACATACTACAGTACAAGAGTACAGTACAAGAGTACAGTACAAGAGTACAGTACAGTACAGGGAGTACAGTACAATACAGGGAGAGACACTCACCCTGTTCACATACTACAGTACAAGAGTACAGTACAGTACAAGAGTACAGTACAGTACAGGGAGAGATACTCACCCTGTTCACATACTACAGTACAAGAGTACAGTACAGTACAGGGAGTACAGTACAGTACAGGGAGAGACACTCACCCTGTTCACATACTACAGTACAAGAGTACAGTACAGTACAAGAGTACAGTACAGTACAGGGAGAGATACTCACCCTGTTCACATACTACAGTACAAGAGTACAGTACAGTACAAGAGTACAGTACAGTACAGGGAGAGACACTCACCCTGTTCACATACTACAGTACAAGAGTACAGTACAGTACAAGAGTACAGTACAGTACAGGGAGAGACACTCACCCTGTTCACATACTACAGTACAAGAGTACAGTACAGTACAGTACAAGAGTACAGTACAGTACAGGGAGAGACACTTACCCTGTTCACATAGTACAGTGAATGCACATACATCTGTATGTGAATTCACTGTAGTATGTGAACAGGGTGAGTGTCTCTCCCTGTACTGAGAAACACTCTTTAAAATTCAGTGGGCCACACTAAGCGGAGCTGGAATGAGTTTGAAGCCAAACACCAAATAAATGGAAACACTGCAAACAAGTCTGAAAATGACAGATTGTCCCCACTTAATTTCCCCCCCCAAAATTTGGATTTGAACGTTGTGCGCATAAAAGGCAATCTCAGCATACCACTTGCAGGCCACCCATCTCTTATACAGCAGACTGAAAATGCGGGTGGAAAAGAATGATTCCATGTGCACAATTGCGGATGCAGCAGACCTATGGAGTCACTGCCCTGTGTGACATCCACTGATGGTCAACTGGCCATTTTATACATTTCCCCCCCTTCAAAATTCAAAGGGTTCCTTCCATCAAAAAAAGACATTGGAAGCCCAAGAAAGTACTGCATATTGTAACTTTGAAAAAACAAAATGGGAATGGACAGGGGTAGAATTCTAGCAGGAGCTCCTTTGCATATTAGGCCACACCTCCCTCGATGTAGCCAGTCCTCCAAGAGCTTACAACAAAGTGCCCTGTAAGCTCTTGGAGGATGGGCTAAATCAGGGCTGTGTGACCTAATATGCAAAGGAGCTCATGCTAGAATTCCATCCCTGGGAATGGGGCAAAAGGCCACTGAGCATTACAGTGGCATATCAAAACAAGACATTCCTGCTGAATCAGACCAGGGGTTTATCTGGTCCACCATCCCACCTCACAATGTGGCCAAGCAAGTTCCTCTGGAGGGCCGATAACAGGCCATAGAGGCCAACGTCTTCATGAAAATCGCAGAAAAGCACTGCTGGATCAGACTAGTGGTCCATCAAGTCCAGCACCCTGTCTCACACTGACCAACCAGTTCCTCTGGAGAGCCAACAACAGGGCATAGAGGTCGAGGCTTTCATAAGAATATCAGAAGAGTTCTGCTGGATCAGACCAGTGAGGGCCCATCTAGTCCAGCCTCCTGTCTCAGACAGTGGCCAACCAGTTTCTCTGGACAGCCAACAACAGGGCATAGAGGCCGAGGCTTTCATAAGAACATCAGAAGAGCCCTGCTGGATCAGACCAGTGGTCCATCAAGCCCAGCAACTGTAAGGGAAGATCTTGTCTCACTAACCTGTTAGAGTTCTTTGAGGGGGTGGACAAAGGGCACCCAACAGATGTTGTTGACTTCCAGAAAGCTTTTGATAAAGTTCTTCATCAAAGGTTCCTTAGCAAACTCGAGAGTCATGGAGTAAAAGGACAAGTCCTCTTGCGGGTCAAAAACCGGCTAATTCATAGGAAGCAGAGAGTGAGTATAAATGGGCAAACTTTGCAGTGGAAGACGGTAAGCAGCGGGGTGCCGCAGGGCTCGGTACCGGGTCCCTTGCTTTTTAACTTGTTCATGAATGATTTGGAGTTGGGAGTAAGCAGTGAAGTGGCTAAGTTCGCAGATAACACTAAATTGTCCAGGGTGGTGAAAATCAGAGAGGATTGTCAGGCACTCCGAAGGGATCTGTCGAGGCTGGGCGTGTGGGCGTCAACGTGGCAGATGAGGTTGCATACAGTGGCCAACCAGGAAATGACTAATTTTGAGAGTGGACTCCATAGCATTACACCTTGCTCAAATCTCTCCTCTCTCCAAACCCCGCCTTCCTCAGGCTCCACCCTGAAATCTCCAGAAGCTTTGCATCCCAGCAACCCTACGTGAGGCCGCATTCGATGGGAACAACACTGGCCTGTTGTTGGCCCTTCAGAGGAACCAGTTGGCCAGTGTGAGACAGGAGGCTGGTCTAGATGGTCCCTCACTGATCTTAATTCAGCAGGGCTCTTCTGATGCTCTTCTCAGGGGAAGGCCTCGGCCTCTCTGCCCTGTTGTTGGCCCTCCAGAGGAACTGGTTGGCCACTGTGTGAGACAGGAGGCTGGACTAGATGGACCCTCACTGGTCTGATCCAGCAGGGCTCTTCTGATGCTCTTCTCAGGGGAAGGCCTCAGCCTCTCTGCCCTGTTGTTGGCCCTCCAAAGGAACTGGTTGGCCACTGTGTGAGACAGGAGGCTGGACTAGATGGACCTCTGGTCTGATCCAGCAGGGCTCTTCTGATGCTCTTCTCAGGGGAAGGTCTCGGCCTCTCTGCCCTGTTGTTGGCCCTCCAGAGGAACTGGTTGGCCACTGTGTGAGACAGGAGGCTGGACTAGATGGACCACTGGTCTGATCCAGCAGGGCTCTTCTGATATTCTTCTCAGGGGAAGGTCTCGGCCTCTCTGCCCTGTTGTTGGCCCTCCAAAGGAACTGGTTGGCCACTGTGTGAGACAGGAGGCTGGACTAGATGGACCACTGGTCTGATCCAGCAGGGCTCTTCTGATGCTCTTCTCAGGGGAAGGCCTCGGCCTCTCTGCCCTGTTGTTGGCCCTCCAAAGGAACTGGTTGGCCACTGTGTGAGACAGGAGGCTGGACTAGATGGACCACTGGTCTGATCCAGCAGGGCTCTTCTGATATTCTTCTCAGGGGAAGGTCTCGGCCTCTCTGCCCTGTTGTTGGCCCTCCAGAGGAACTGGTTGGCCTCTGTGTGAGAAAGGAGGCTGGACTAGATGGACCTCTGGTCTGATCCAGCAGGGCTCTTCTGATGCTCTTCTCAGGGGAAGGCCTCGGCCTCTCTGCCCTGTTGTTGGCCCTCCAGAGGAACTGGTTGGCCACTGTGTGAGACAGGAGGCTGGACTAGATGGACCACTGGTCTGATCCAGCAGGGCTCTTCTGATATTCTTCTCAGGGGAAGGTCTCGGCCTCTCTGCCCTGTTGTTGGCCCTCCAGAGGAACTGGTTGGCCTCTGTGTGAGAAAGGAGGCTGGACTAGATGGACCTCTGGTCTGATCCAGCAGGGCTCTTCTGATATTCTTCTCAGGGGAAGGTCTCGGCCTCTCTGCCCTGTTGTTGGCCCTCCAGAGGAACTGGTTGGCCTCTGTGTGAGACAGGAGGCTGGACTAGATGGACCACTGGTCTGATCCAGCAGGGCTCTTCTGATATTCTTCTCAGGGGAAGGTCTCGGCCTCTCTGCCCTGTTGTTGGCCCTCCAGAGGAACTGGTTGGCCTCTGTGTGAGAAAGGAGGCTGGACTAGATGGACCACTGGTCTGATCCAGCAGGGCTCTTCTGATATTCTTCTCAGGGGAAGGTCTCGGCCTCTCTGCCCTGTTGTTGGCCCTCCAGAGGAACTGGTTGGCCTCTGTGTGAGACAGGAGGCTGGACTAGATGGACCACTGGTCTGATCCAGCAGGGCTCTTCTGATATTCTTCTCAGGGGAAGGTCTCGGCCTCTCTGCCCTGTTGTTGGCCCTCCAAAGGAACTGGTTGGCCACTGTGTGAGACAGGAGGCTGGACTAGATGGACCACTGGTCTGATCCAGCAGGGCTCTTCTGATATTCTTCTCAGGGGAAGGTCTCGGCCTCTCTGCCCTGTTGTTGGCCCTCCAGAGGAACTGGTTGGCCACTGTGTGAGAAGACAGGATGCTGGACTAGATGGACCCTTGCTGGTCTGACACAGCAGGGCTCTTCTGATGTTCTTCTTGGGGAAGGCCTCAGCCTCTCTGCCCTGCTGTTGGCCCTCCAGAGGAACCAGTTGGCCAATGTGAGAAGACAGGATGCTGGTCTAGTTGGTCCCTCACTGGTCTGATCCAGCAGGGGTCTTCTGAGGTTTTCATGGGCTGGCCTGTGAAAACTTGTTCCCTTGGCAACATTTTTTTTTAATCAACTCTCCTTTCCTCCCCTGGCTTCAGTGGAATTTTGACAAATAAAGAAACCATTCGTTTCTATGGGGCGTAGCAGCTGTGAGGCAGAATGGCAGGTGAAGCAATAAGTGGCTATCAGACTAAAAGACAGTGGCAGAAGCAGTCAGCACTTCAAAAACCTTACCTCCCCATTCAAGAAGCAGTAGAGGACAGCTACAACAAAGCCCTAGAGAAAGAGAGAGAGAGAAAGAGACACAGGCATGCTTTTCTTATTCATGGAGAAATACCCATAATAATGACGAATGTTCTCTGTCCAACACACCCATGGCGTACCAGAAAGGTATGTCAGCATCATGACATGTTGATCCGTTGATCAAGAAGAAGAAGACCATAGATTTATACCCCACTCTTTTCTCTGAATCAGAGTCTCAGAGCAGCTCACAATCTCCTTTACCTTCCTCCCCCACAACAGACACCCTGTGAGGTGGGTGGGGCTGGAGAGGGCTCTCACAGCAGCTGCCCTTTCAAGGTCAACCTCTGCCAGAGCCATGGCCGACCCAAGGCCATTCCAGCAGGTGCAAGTGGAGGAGTGGGGGATCAAACCCGGTTCTCCCAGAGAAGAGTCCGCTCACTTAACCACTGCACAATCGGTCACCTTTCTATGGGCCCATTTTTCCCTGAAGACTGTGGGTTCTGTTTCCAGTGCCTACTATGCCTCTGGTTTGTGGGTTTTGGCCCATGGGAGGTTTTGCTTAACGAACCTTCAAGATTTAACATCCTGAAGTTCTAACTCAGGGTCCCAGTTCCGTTGAACTTTGGCCCAGTGCAAACTTGTTGTGCAGTGCTCTTAAAATACAAATATAAAAACAGAGGCTTCAAATTTAGCCCGTAGACTAAACCACCAGCCTAAACAGTTCTCAGTGTACCATATATAATACATATAGACATCCGAAAGGACCTAATTGGGCAGACGGAGGGGTTGCTTAGCTGTACACCAACCTGGAAAGATCCCAGGCCAAGTTCGAAAACTAGCCGCTCCCTCTTGCTGACGTTCTCTGGATAAAAGGCAAACACTGTGTAGTGGATTCCAAACAGTGGGATCAGGAGAAGAGTGGAACGAGCCAATCGCCTATCAAGAGAGAAAGAAAGGCCTTTTTCAGATGTACTTAGACTGGAATGGAACAAAAACACACACAAAACAATCTGGATCTCAGCTCCTTCCTTCCTTCCTTCCTTAATTCCTTTCCTTCCTTCCCTTCCTTCCTTAATTCCTTTCCTTCCTTCCTTCCTTCCTTAATTCCTTTCCTTCCTTCTTTCCTTCCTTCCTTCCTTCCTTCCTTCCTTCCTTCCTTCCTTCCTTCCTTCCTTCCTTCCTTCCTTCCTTCCTTCCTTCCTTCCTTCCTTCCTTCCTTCCTTCCTTCCTTCCTTCCCCTCTCTCTCTGCTGTTTCACCCCAAATTCTAATTTGATATGTCAGCATAAATCGTTTCTGCATTTACAACTGATATGTTCTTTTAATGGCTAATGTTTGAATTGGCTCTGAGTTTTTACAATTTGGGTTTCTTTTCTCCACTGAATTCCATTTTATCTGCATTACTGGATCTCTTTGGGTTGCCTGCACCGCTCCATTTGAACTGTCACATTTCGATTTTGTCTTACTTTATTCATACCTCACTTGGATTAGCTGTCCATTGTTTTAATTCTTAAAAAAACCCTTGCTCCGGGGGTGTGGGGTGGGGGGGAGGAAAGCGTGCAAAAGTTTGGTTCTTATTTGTGATCTTGCGGGTCTCCTTGCATATGATTTGCAACGAAGAGAAGGGATACAAATCCCCCAAATAAATAAATATCCCACATAAAATTAAGGTGTGCTCCCAATGGTGCAACTCTGATTGGCGCAACTCTGCCATGCTGCCCTGTCCTCTCAAGCCCGTTTTGTTCTGTGCAGATGATTGTCCTATGAAGAAAGGTTGAAGGAGCTGGGCATGTTTAGCCTGGAGAGGAGGCGGCTGAGAGGTGATAGGATCACCATCTTCATGTACTTGAAGGGCTGTCATGTTGAGGAGGGTGTGGAATTGTTTTCTGTGGCCCTGGAAGGTAGGACCAGAACCAATGGGTTGAAATTAAATCAAAAGAGTTCCCAGCTCAACATTAGGAAGAACCTCCTGACCGTTAAAGCGATTCCTCAGTGGAACAGGCTTCCTCAGGAGGTGCTGGGCTCTCCTTCCTTATAGGTATTTAAACAGAGGCTGGATGGCCATCTGACAGCAATGAAGATCCTGTGAAATTGGGGTACGTATTCGTGGGTTTCCTGCCTTGTGCGTTGGCCTAGATGACCCTGGAGGTCCCTTCCAGCTCTATGATCCTAACAGTTCTCCCAGATGAGAGTCCGCACACTTAACCACTACACCAAACTGGCTGGTTTGCCATTGTCTGTCTCTGCGTAGCAACCCTGGTATTGTTCTGTGGTCCTCCATCCAAGTACTAACCAGGGCCCATCCTTCTTAGCTTCCATGATCTGATGATACCATTCTATTCTGGGCCATCTTGGTCATCATTGTAGGAAGAGTGGTTCCTCAGTGGAACAGGCTTCCTCGGGAGGTGGAGGTTTTTAAAGAGAGGCTAGATGACCAGCTGACAGCAATGAAGATCCTGTGAATTTAGGGGGAGGTATCTGTGTGTTTCCTGCATTGTGCAGGGGTTTGGACTAGAAGTCCCTGGAGGTCCCTTCCAACTCTATGATTCTATGATTTTGCCCAGCAGTGGCTCTCCAACACCTTTCCCAGTCCAACCATCTCAGGTTTTAAACGGGATCAGCTTCCACGTGCGAACGACAGGGTCCGCTAGTGAGCTGTGGATCCTCTTCGTGACGTGTGATCATATGATGGCATCTTATGGTTATTAATGACCGAACGCTTGCCTGGAAATATCTTTAGCCTTAGGTGCTGTCTTTCCATGACCCTTCTGCAATCTTGAAGCGGAACTCTCACCACGAGGTGAGCTTGTTCCACCATTCTTCCTTGCGCTTTACAACACTTTGACACGGTGGTGGAAAGTGTTGTCAAGCCCCAGCTGAAGTATGGCGACCCTGCAGTCTCTCTAGGGAAGAGACATTCAGTGGTAGTTGGCCATTGCTTGCCTCTTCATAGTGACCCTGGGCTTCTTTGGTGGTCTCCCATCCAAATACTACCCAGGGATGACTCTGCTTCGTTTCCAAGATCTCACAAGACATGGTTAGCCTTTGATACAGAATTATGTATCTTGGGCGGTGGCAGTGAAGATGAAGTGGGGTGTGGCAACATATGGAACTCAGTGACGTGATAGAAACTCGAGGTGACATGAGAGAGGTTGACAAGATTATGCCTGGGATGGAGAAAGTAGAGAAAGAAGTCCTTTTCTTCCTTTCTCACAATACAAGAACTCGTGGGCATTCAATGAAATTGCTGAGCAGTCGGGTTAGAATGGATAAAAGGAAGTCCTTCTTCACCCAAAGGGTGATTAACATGTGGAATTCACTGCCACAGGAGGTGGTGGCGGCTACAAGCGTAGCCAGCTTCAAGAGGGGATTGGATAAAGATATGGAGCAGAGGTCCATCAGTGGCTATTAGCCACAGTATGTGTATATATATATATATATATATATATATATATATATATATATATGTCTCTGTGTGTGTGTGTATGCATGTATATGTGCGTGTTCGTGTGTGTATACACACACACACACACACATGTATTGGCCACTGTGTGACACACAGTGTTGGACTGGATGGGCCATTGGCCTGATCCAACATGGCTTCTCTTATGTTCTTATGTGACACAGAGTGTTGGACTGGATGGGCCACTGGCCTGATCCAACATGGCTTCTCTTATGTTCTTATGTGACGCAGAGTGTTGGACTGGATGGGCCATTGGCCTGATCCAACATGGCTTCTCTTATGTTCTTATGTGACACAGAGTGTTGGACTGGATGGGCCACTGGCCTGATCCAACATGGCTTCTCTTATGTTCTTATGAAAAAGTCGCAAAGAAGAAGACTGCTGACCCCGCCCTTCTCTCTGAATCAGTCTTAGAGCGGCTTACAATCTCTGATATCTTTTCCCCCCGCAACAGATACCCTTTCAAGGACTACTTCTGTGATAGCAATGGCTGACCCAAGGCCATTCCAGCAGGTGTAAAAGGAGGAGTGGTGGAATCAAACCCGATTCTCCCAGATAAGAGTCTGCACATTTTGATTCACCGTATAGCACCCTAGAGATGGAAGAGAACATATAGTAGAAGCTGCCTTCCTCAATGTTGGAAATCCCAAACTAGAGCATCCCCAAAAGATGGCTGTCCAGTCTTTCGCTGAAGGAGAACCACCCACCTACTTGATAATTGGTTCCATGCTCAAACTACTCTTACCACCAGCAAGTTTCTCCTAATGCACCAACAAAAATACCCTTTTGTAATTTGAAACCATCAGAGCTAGCACTGCCCTTGCAAGCTGCAGAAGGCAATTCTTTGCTTCCCTAGAGGTGACAACCTATCAGGTGTTTGAAGGCCACCATTAGGTCTTCCTCCAGTCTTCCTCTTCTCCAGGCTGAACATAACCAGTCCCTTCAATGGCTCATCCTAAGACTCATTTCCTGACGACATTCCAGGGAACTGGGTGCGTTTAGCCTGAAGCAGAGACGACTAAGTACAGAGATGACCAAGCTCTTCCACAATTTAGAAGAAGGCTAAAGGTTTGGCAGAAGACAAGAACCCGGGTTAAAGGCAAGCAGCTTTACCCCGTTCTGCAATGCCCCACAGTTTCCCTTTGCCATGCAATTGGATCCTCCTCAATCTCAATTAGGGTTGCCAAGTCCAATCCCAGAAATATCTGGGGACTTTGGGGGTGGAGCCAGGAGACACTGGGGTGGAGCTAGGGGGGAGGGGGGAAACGGCGCCAGGGAGCATGGCGAGCCGCCCCGTCTCAGAGCGGGCGATGCCGCTGCGCAGCTGTCGCCTCTTCTCGGCTCGCCGTGGCTGGGGTGGAGCCAGGAGACACACTGGAGCCAGGAGACACGCGGAGCGGGCGAGGCCGTCACGCCGCGCCGCTGCCCCCTCGCTGCCCACCGCAGCTGCTCCTCCGAGATGGGCTCAGGCTGAGCCCATCTCGGAGGAGCAGCTGCGGTGGGGCAGGGGGGGGTGTGGCAGCGGTGCGGCGGCCTCGCCGGCTCCGCTCTGCCTCTGGGGTGGAATCGGAGGGGGGGGGTGGAGGCGGGACGGGGACGGGCCGGGGCGAGCTGCGAGTCTGGGTCCTAGAAGGGCCCGGATTCGCGGCTCGCCATGCTCCTGGCCTGCCTCCGCCCTCCCCTGTTTTTGCCTGCGCTGCTGCCGCCTCTTGGCTGCTTCTCTGAGATGGGCTCAGCCTGGGCCCATCTCGGAGGAGCAGCTGTGGTGGGTGGGGAGGGGGCGGCGTGGCGGCCTCGCCCGCTCCGGGATGGGGCAGCTCGCCATGCTCCCTGGCGCCATTTCCCCCCTCCCCCCGCTTCCGTTTTTTTGGGGAGCAGGGGAAGAGGGTGGAAATCCTGGGGTCCCCCACCAGGGCGGGAGGGTTGGGAAGCCTAATCTCAATTTAGTTCAAAGAAATTCTAAAAATAAGCAACCATGGGATTGGAGCATGCTCAGTTTGCTGCCGCTCCTTTGATTGATTTGCCTCTCCCACCATTTTACCTGTGCACGCTTGCAAACCCCCCCCCCAGCAACTTCACTTAATTACGGTTGTTATGATTGCATCATGGCTCTTTGCACGGAAATATACCTCAGCACCCTGTCTGCCGGCAAAATGCCAAGCGAAAAGAATCCTGATTGAACCAATCATAAAAATCATCCTCAAGACTGCTGAAGGGGAAAGTTGTTTTTTTCTTAACAAAGCCAATGGGTCTGGCCTATCAGTAAAATGCTACGGAACAAGAAATTTGTTCCTCCTCAGTGGATTTATACTTGCCCTAAGATGCATCCTGGATATTGAAAATCAACTTGGAGGATAGATCTATCAATGACTGGTGGGCATGGTGAGCCTCCACCTTCAGAGGCAATAATCTTCTGAGTCCCAGAGCCGGGAGGCAACATCAGGGGAAGGCCTTGGCCTATATATTGCCCTGTTGTTGGCCCTCCAGAGGAACTGGTTGGCTACTAGATGGACTCTCACTGGTCTGGCCCAGCAGGGCTCTTCTGATGCTCCTATCAGGAGAAGACCTTGGCCTCTATTTCCTGTTGTTGGCTTGGAGAAACGTCGACTGCGGGGTGACATGATAGAGGTTTACAAGATAATGCACGGGATGGAGAAAGTAGAGAAAGAAGTCCTTTTCTCCCTTTGTCACAATACAAGAACTCGTGGGCATTCGATGAAATTGCTGAGCAGCCAGGTTAAAACGGATAAAAGGAAGTCCTTCTTCACCCAAAGGGTGATTAACAGGTGGAATTCACTGCCACAGGAGGTGGTGGCGGCCACAAGCATAGCCACCTTCAAGAGGGGTTTAGATAAAAATATGGAGCAGAGGTCCATCAGTGGCTGTTAGCCACAGTGTGTGTGTATGTATAAATTTTTTTGCCACTGTGTGACACAGAGTGTTGGACTGGATGGGCCATTGGCCTGATGCAACATGGCTTCTCTTATGTTCTTATGTGACACAGAGTGTTGGACTGGATGGGCCATTGGCCTGATGCAACACGGCTTCTCTTCTGTTCTTATGTGACACAGAGTATTGGACTGGATGGGCCATTGGCCTGATCCAACATGGCTTCTCTTATGTTCTTCTGTGACAGAGTGTTGGACTGGATGGGCCATCGGCCTGATCCAACATGGCTTCTCTTATGTTCTTATGTTGGCCCTTCAGAGGAACTGGTTAGCCAATGTGAGAGACAAGATACTGGACTAGATGGACTATTGGTCTGATCTAGCAAGGCTCTTCTTCGGTGTTTGCCTCACCATCCTGGAGGGCAAACTGGGCCACTGGGTGATTTATGCATTAGGCCTGGAGGCTCTAGAAACTACAGTACCCATGAATCTCAGCAGCAAGGGACACTACTGGGCATGCTCAGGTATATTCAGGCGTTCTACATAAGACCAAGTTCAGGCCTGCGGCCAGCTATCTTTACTACTAGTTCCTCTTTCAACTGGTTTCGAGCAGGGGCCATTTTGTAGAAAAATAGGTGCTGGAGCTCATCCAGGATCGTTATGCAGCTGCACCTACTATTCAATGGACAAGGTGGGAAGGAGGAGGTGGAACTCTCAGAAAGGTTCAGGAGCTGCACTCCTGTGAGCTCCTACTGAATTCGAGGCCTGGTCATGAGTAAGCTTGCTTGGAATGGGGAGGGAGTGAGACAAGCAAGAAGGCTGGCAGGAAGCTCCTGCATGCTTGGTCTTCCCAAGTTTTGGTGAGCAGCTGTGGCTCCCTGGAGGAGCCTCTGTTTTGCACGCAGAAGGTCCCAGGTTCAATCCCCAGCATCTCCAGTTAAAAAGGACCAGGCAGGAGGTGATGGGGAAGACCTCAGCCTGAGACCCTGGAGAGCCAGGAGGAGGAGCCATGGCTCAGGGGAAGAACCTCTGCTTGGCATGCAGAAGGTCCCAGGTTCAATCCCCAGCATCTCCAGTGAAAAGGACCAGGCAGGAGGTGATGGGGAAGACCTCAGCCTGAGACCCTGGAGAGCCAGGAGGAGGAGCCATGGCTCAGGGGAAGAACCTCTGCTTGGCATGCAGAAGGTCCCAGCTTCAATCCCCAGCATCTCCAGTGAAAAGGACCAGGCAGGAGGTGATGGGGAAGACCTCAACCTGAGACCCTGGAGAGCCAGGAGGAGGAGCCATGGCTCAGGGGAAGAACCTCTGCTTGGCATGCAGAAGGTCCCAGGTTCAATCCCCAGCATCTCCAGTTAAAAAGGACCAGGCAGGAGGTGATGGGGAAGACCTCAGCCTGAGACCCTGGAGAACTGCTGCCAGTCTGAGTAGATAATACTGACCTCGATAGACCAATGGTCTGATTCAGTATAATGCAGCTACATGTGTGGAGCTTTCTCCAAGGGCTATTCAGTGAAGGCTGGGAAACCAAAGGGAGAATCTGGGCAGATGACATCTTCCATCACCTGACTGGTTATCAACATGCATATTGTGATAAGCTACCATTTCGCAAACGCTGTCGGCATTCATCATGTTCAATGACCAGTCTGCCCATATTTTATTGAAACCGAAAGGAAGTGGAAGAAGACTGGATTTATATCCTGCCCTATACTCTGAATCTCAGAGTCTCAGAGCGGTCACAATCTCCTTGACCTCCCCCCCCCCACACACACAACAGACACCGTGTGAGGTAGGTGGGGCTGAGAGAGCTCTTATAGCAGCTGCCCTTTCAAGGACAACCTCTGCCAGAGGTATGGCTGAGCCAAGGCCATTCCAGCAGCTGCAAGTGGAGGAGTGGAGAATCAAACCCGGTTCTCCCAGATAAGAGTCCGTGCACTTAACCACTACACCAAACTGGCTCTGTATTAGAGCTATGGCTGACCCAAGGCCATTCCAGCAGCTGCAAGTGGAGGAGTGGGGAATCAAACCCGGTTCTCCCAGGTAAGAGTCCGCACACTTCATCACGACACCAAATGGATACATATAGATGACTGTTTACCTACAAAATGCATATGTACTCCCTTGAAAGGGTGAGGAATGGTCGTGATTTATCAGGACTGATTCCTCACTAATCTTTGTCCCGATTCTATGCTCCTTTCCCCCATAGTTCTTCTGTCCGATTTTGCACACACTGCCGCAAGGCCACAACTTGCCTTGCCTCTTTCCTAAATTCCCTCTGTGGCTTTGGGATTATCTGAAAACCAGGATCTAACTCCATGGCAGCGTATGCAAAAAGAGGCAGAAGAGCTGCAGGAAAAAGGAGCACAAGGCTGGGACAAACGCTAGTGAGGAATTGGTCCAGATTTACCCTACTACCCTTCTATACGTATCCACAGGCAAGCCCCTAGAGACAACCCCCGTGAAATGGTCATCTGAATCTAATGAGATGAAATGGTCCCCATGAAATGGTCATCTGAATCTAATGCCTACAGAGTTAAGAAGAAGAAGATAACGGATTTAGATCCCGCCCTCCACTCCGAAGAGTCTCAGAGCGGCTCACAATCTCCTTTATCTCCCTCCCCCACAACAGCCACCCTGTGAGGTAGATGAAGATATTGGATTTATATCCCGCCCTCCACTCTGAGGAGTCTCAGAGCGGCTCACAATCTCCTTTACATTCCTCCCCCTCAACAGACACCCTGTGAGGTAGATGAAGATATTGGATTTATATCCCGCCCTCAACTCTGAGGAGTCTCAGAGGGGCTCACAATCTCCTTTACCTTCCTCCCCCACAACAGACACCCTGTGAGGTAGATGAAGATATTGGATTTATATCCCGCCCTCCACTCCGAAGAGTCTCAGAGCGGCTCACAATCTCCTTTACCTTCCTCTCCCACAACAGACACCCTGTGAGGTGGGTGGGGCTGAGAGGACTCTCACAGCAGCTGCCCTTTCAAGGACAACCTCTGCCAGAGCTATGGCTGACCCAAGGCCATTCCAGCAGGTGCAAGTGGAGGAGTGGGGAATCAAACCCGGTTCTGCCAGATAAGAGTCCGCACACTTAACCACGACACCAAACAGGTTAAAATGTGCAAACCACGGTAAGTTTCATAATTTGATAATGTGGTTGTCCGTATCCACTCCTGGCTGGCAAGGATCAACAAGTGAGTATTATAGTTTGGACAGGTCACTTTTAACTACCTCGACGTGGAGTTACCAGCAGAAGCCACACAAAAAGGAAACGAAATACATAGAGAGCCAGCATGCAGCGCACAAGACAAAGAGACGTGACCCTCCATCGCCGGCTACCACTACTGACCACGTTATCTGCAGCATGCATAAAACAAACACAGGTATTGCCACAGGATCGCGAACACTTACAAGGTAATGGCGGATAGTTCTGACATCCTGCAAGAGTGCTGGTTAGCCCCGGGGGGCTGGCAGTGGCATTTCTGAACGCAGCTGCTGAATATGACAAAATTAGCAAAAATAAAAGCGGGTTTTTTTTTTCTCCCCCTGCTTACCACGACAAGGCTAAGAGAGCATGTCAACTTCTAACGTGTTTTCGTGAGTCCTGGCAAGAAGCGGAGAGGAAGGCCAAAGGAACATAAGAACATAAGAGAAGCCGTGTTGGATCAGGCCACTGGCCCATCCAGCCCAACACTCTGTGTCACAGCGAGACAAACTGGACGCTTGCTTCATGTGAAGGGAGCGTACGGCACACTGAGCCACAAAGCTGGCAAGAAGTTGCAAGCCAATGGAAGCACACACACACACACAAAGTGTTGCAAAGCATGTCATGGGCACGTCTGGTGGGTTCAGCTAGAAAGCTAGCCGAAGGTTCTAGAGCAGGGGCGTCAAACTCATTTGTTATGAGGGCCAGATCTGACATAAAGGAGACATTGCCGGGCTGGGCCATGAGCGTCCTAAAATGTAATGCCAGGTAGCAGAGATATAAACTTTATAAAGGGCACCGAGATTTCTTAAAAAAAAAACCTTTAAAATGAGATATGCATAAAGCATTAGCACCCATTGGTTCTTTTTTTGTTTTAACAATTTATTAATAACCTATGGTTACAGTAATTAATTGTCTCTTTTCTATACTAACCCATATGATATTTCAGCCCCCCCCTCCCTCCAATATTTGACTTTCCCGAAGTTGTAAATTTAAATTCAATTATAAAGGTACCACTAACCAATCGAAGTTCAATATTTTTCTTCTCTCATTACTACTAAAAAATTGTCCAATGACTTTTTATATTCCATTCTTTCTCCATATATCTTTTAAATTTCTTCCACTCCTTTTTGAATATCTCTAGATCATAGTCTTTTAAAGTTTTAGTTAATTTGTCCATCTCACTCCACGATAAAACTTTCACAATCCAATCCCATTTCTCTAGCACCCATTGGTCTTAAAGGTGCTTTCTTTGTATCTCTCCCATAGGATCCAAGGAACTGGACGAAGGAAGCTCTGACTCTTTCCTTCCTTCCCCAGAGGACCAGGAGGGGGAGGAGCCTCAGTCAATAGAAAGAAGAGAGGCTTGGCTCAGTTGCTCTGCTGTGTGATTGAGAGAGCCCGACAAAGCAAGCTGCCCCTCCCCCCTTCCTCCCCAAGAGAGGAGTCTCAGCCAATAGAGAAAATAGAGGTTTTGCTCTGCAGCTCCTCTGAGATTGAACAAGTCTTGCAAAGCAATCTGTTATGCAAAAGGAAGCGAGAGAGAGAGAGAGAAGGAAGCAAATGACAACCAGTTGCTTGTTGGGGGGGGGGACTCGGGGCTGCATGTTTGACACCCCCGTTATAAAGGATATGTTTGGTTTGGGGAATGGAGGAGATACACATACAATCCATCCCATGCTCAGCTTCTCACTGGACTGGATAACTTAAGCTATTTGCCAATAAATCGCTAAAGTAGTTCAGTTTCTGTAGACCTGGCATCTAGCTCAGAGGCAGGTTCAGAAGGTCTTCCCATCTGGGGGTCCGATTCTATGATGAGCCCCAAAAGAAGGTGCCCCTATTTTTTATTATTTCCAATGGAGGGAAGGCATTTAAAAGGTGTGCGGTCCCTTTAAATGTGAGGGTCAGAACTCCCTTTGGAGTTCAGTGATGCTCGTCACACCCTTGCTCCTGGCTCCGCCCCCAAAGTCTCCTGGCTCCACCCCCAAAGGTATTTCATGCATTGGACCTGGCAACCCTAGAAAGAAGGATGCTTTTCTAACCAAATTTCCTTTGTTCCTCCATGTGATGCCGTAGACCAAATTAAAATGGTTCCTCTTAGTTTTAATTTGGGCAGGCCTGAGGCCTTGTAAATTTTTAAACTTTTTTATTTTTCTGCAAGGCCCATAGAAAGAGAAAGGTCAGGCCTATTAGAGTGGGCCTTGAGCTCAGTGCACCTGTGGATTGTTGCCTAGGAAACAAAAGGGAGTCACCTGTTGCTGCCTCCCTTATCTGTGCCTCATTAGTGCTATTCTGCTGAGTTTGGGTTTTGATTGGGTTATTCGAATTAACCCACGAGGGTTTCCTAGGGATAAAGGATTCCCTTTCTTTATTCTCTTGGCCCTCATTTTGGGACAATTTGACTAAACTCTGAGACCCGCTCCACGCTGGGCTCTTCACTTATGGACTATGGATGGACTTTGTTGCTTTGACTACCTTGGAACCAATTAGAAGAAGAAGAAGATATTGGATTTCTATCCCGCCCTCCACTCCGAAGAGTCTCAGAGCGGCTCACAATCTCCTTTCCCTTCCTCCCCCCCACAACAGACACCCTGTGAGGTAGATGAAGATATTGGATTTATATCCCGCCCTCCACTCCGAAGAGTCTCAGAGCGGCTCACAATCTCCTTTACCTTCCTCCCCCACAACAGACACCCTGTGAGGTAGATGAAGATATTGGATTTATATCCCGCCCTCCACTCCGAAGAGTCTCAGAGTGGCTCACAATCTCCTTTACCTTCCTCCCCCACAACAGACACCCTGTGAGGTAGATGAAGATATTGGATTTATATCCCGCCCTCCACTCCAAAGAGTCTCAGAGCGGCTCACAATCTCCTTTCCCTTCCTCCCCCACAACAGACACCCTGTGAGGTAGATGAAGATATTGGATTTATATCCTGCCCTCCACTCCGAAGAGACTCAGAGTGGCTCACAATCTCCTTTACCTTCCTCCCCCACAACAGACACCCTGTGAGGTAGATGAAGATATTGGATTTATATCCTGCCCTCCACTCCGAAGAGTCTCAGAGTGGCTCACAATCTCCTTTACCTTCATCCCCCAGAACAGACACCCTGTGAGGTAGATGAAGATATTGGATTTATATCCTGCCCTCCACTCCGAAGAGTCTCAGAGGGGCTCACAATCTCCTTTACCTTCCTCCCCCACAACAGACACCCTGTGAGGTGGGTGGTGTGGAGAAAGCTCTGACAGAACCTGTCCTTTCAAGGACAACTCCTACGAGAGCTATGACTGACCCAAGGCCATTCCAGCAGGTGCAGGTGGAGGAGTGGGGAATCAAACCCGGTTCTGGGAATCAATCTCGGTTCTCCCAGATAAGAGTCCGCACAGTTAACCACTATGGCTGACCCAAGGCCATGCTAGCAGGTGCAAGTGGAGGAGTGGGGAATCAAACCCGGTTCTCCCAGATAAGAGTCCGCACACTTAACCATTACACCAAACTGGCTCTCCGTATGTTTAGATAAGTACATTTTATGACGTTCTTATTTTGGTCCACAGCTCCTAATGTAAATTCTTATGCTTATTTTAAATAAACTCTTTTTATTTTAAAAAAGAGATTTTTTGTTTCTTTGTTTGGAAGGTTGTAACAACTGAATGCCAAAAGCTTACCTAGCCGCCTCGGAACTTGCCTAAACTACCAGAAGGAAAAGTATTTTGTCCTGAGGAACTCCTGGCCACATAGCTGTGGTTTGGCTTACCCTGGTTTTGGAGTAAAAAACCCTGAGGTTTACTGGGGCCTCAGTGTGTGAAAGTACCCAGTCTGGTGGCAGCTCTACCCCAGGACCTTTTTTGGGGCCTGGTTTTTTGTGTTATTGTCTTAGCCACCATCCTAACGGCCCGCCTAATCTCGGTCACAAGGCAACGGACCGTTACACTCCATTTGCTGATTTAATAGATATTTTAAGCTTTTGAGCCTGGAAGTGAAACTCTGTACTACATAGTATCCCCAACCACTTTTGGGACAGAGTATTTTGCAACAGAGACCACCCCCCCCAGGGGGGAAGCAGTCAATGTACAAGTGGCGAACTCTCCAGGGTAGTCCCAAAGCAACTCCATGAGAACTTGTGACGGGCTCAAGTTGCACCTGTTGGAATGGCCTAGTAAAACCACAAAGTTTGCACTGTATCTTAGAGCAGCATGGCATCACTGACATTCACCCCTGAAATGATGTCAGGTTACTGCTGCAATGGCAATTTGGGTATTTGGTGCTGCCAGCGAGAGGTGTCAGATATGACAACCCTGATGATGATGATATTGGATTTATATCCCGCCCTCCACTCCGAAGAGTCTCAGAGGGGCTCACAATCTCCTTTCCCTTCCTCCCCCACAACAGACACCCTGTGAGGTAGATGAAGATATTGGATTTATATCCCGCCCTCCACTCCGAAGAGTCTCAGAGCGGCTCACAAACTCCTTTCCCTTCCTCCCCCACAACAGACACCCTGTGAGGTAGATGAAGATATTGGATTTATATCCCGCCCTCCACTCCGAAGAGTCTCAGAGCGGCTCACAATCTCTTTTACCTCCCCCCCCACAACAGACACCCTGTGAGGTAGATGAAGATATTGGATTTATATCCCGCCCTCCACTCCGAAGAGTCTAAGAGCGGCTCACAATCTCCTTTTACCTTCCTCCCCCACAACAGACACCCTGTGAGGTAGATGAAGATATTGGATTTATATCCCGCCCTCCACTCCGAAGAGTCTAAGAGCGGCTTACAATCTCCTTTACCTTCCTCCCCCCCCCCCCCCCACAACAGACACCCTGTGAGGTGGGTGGGGCTGAGACGGCTCTCCCCAGAAAGCTGCCCTTTCAAGGACAACCTCTGCCAGAGCTATGGCTGACCCAAGACCATTCCAGCAGCTGCAAGTGGAGGAGTGGGGAATCAAACCCGGTTCTCCTAGATAAGAGTCTGCACACTTAACCACGACACACTGGCTCCCTGCATAACTATTAACAGACACATTCCTTGAGTTAAACTGCAGACATTCTCAGCACAAGCTTCATGGAGTTACACCTAATTAAGTAATAATAATAATAATAATACACCTTTCTGAATTCATTGACTTCAGTGGACTTAAAAGGACATAAAAATCTGTTCATCTGCTTCCCAGTGGTCCTATCAAACTTGATGAGGGAGTAATTTTTTTAAAAAAATTGACATTAGCTTTCATGGGCCCTTTTTGTTACAGAACCTCTGTCGATTTGGTCAGTAAAGATGTCTTGCGAAAGAGAACTTCTGGAAGGCTGCTTGACCGATTCCCCGCTAGCCTTCTGCCGCTCTTACATATGAACATATGAAGCTGCCTTATACTGAATCAGACCTTTGGCCCATCAAAGTCAGTATTGTCTTCTCAGACTGGCAGCGGCTCTCCAGGGTCTCAAGCTGAGGTTTTCCACACCTATTTCCTTGGACCCTTTTTTGGAGATGCCAGGGATTGAACCTGGGACCTTCTGCTTACCAAGCAGATGCTCTACCACTGAGCCACCGTCCCTCCCCTATAAATATATATGAAGCTGCCTTATACTGAATCAGACCTTTGGTCCATCAAAGTCAGTATTGTCTTCTCAGACTGGCAGCGGCTCTCCAGGGTCTGAAGCTGAGGTTTTCCACACCTATTTGCCTGGACCCTTTTTTGGAGATGCCAGGGATTGAACCTGGGACCTTCTGCTTCCCAAGCTGATGCTCTACCACTGAGCCACCGTCCCTCCCCTGCGGGGCTTCCGTCAGATTTCACACTATCTGCCCCTGGGCTGCAACTCACTATCTTTTTTGCACAGAAAACGGAAACCGGTTTTTAGAGGAACTTGTGTGCTGAGCGAAAGAAGCAGAGCGAGTCGCAGCTCCAGGAAAGGTAGTGTGAAATCCGACAGAAGCCCCAAACGGAAGAGGAAAGTGACAGTGGCATAAGGCTAATGGGCAATCGCTCCTTAACCATTTTCCCACACAGCTTACCTCAGAGTGACGTCCCTCTTCATCGCGGCTTTTGTGTCGCTAACGTAAACTGGGTTTTAGCGATTTACATTTGCGACGCAGAAGCCCCGGCACTTCCTGCTCCTCCGGAGCAGATGGTGGGAAATCCGAGCAGACGCTGCGCGGTGAAGAGGGACGTCACTCCGAGGTAAGCTGTGTGGGAAAACGGTTCTTATCTCTTCAGCAGTGAAAACTGAGCAAGCAGTGTGGTGTGTGTGTGAGTGTGTGTGGTGGGGGGTGTTTCTCTCCTGCCCCAAAATCTCTCTCTCTCTTGTGGATCCTTCCCTGCAAAGCATAATCATGTACAGGATCATGTGCATGTATATGTACACTTAATTTGAATTATGCTTTTTTTTTTACCAGCTATTTAAAACAAATTGTCAGGTTTTGGGGCTTTTTTTTATCTATTGATATAAGCCAGGGGTGGCCAAACTTGCTTAATGTATAAAGAATAAACATCAGATGTTTGAGAACCACAAGACGTGAACAAATACTACACACCCGTTTTTATTAAAACTCCTAATGCTGGACTTGACGGCTCGGCCACCCTATGTGCTCAGTTCGGTGTAGAGCCAGTATGGTGTAGTGGTGAAGTGTGTGGACTCTTATCTGGGAGACCTGGGTTTGTTTCCCCCCCTCCTCTATTTGCAGCTGCTGGAATAGCCTTGGGTTAGCCATAGATCTGGCAGAGGTTGTCCTTGAAAGGGCAGCTGCTGTAAGAGCTCTCTCTGCCCCACCTGCCTCACAGGGTGTCTGTTGTGGGGGAGGAAGGTAAACGAGATTGTGAGCCGCTCTGAGACTCTGAGATTCGGAGTGGAGGGTGGGATTTAAATCCAATATCTTCTCACTCATCTTCCTCAGCTCTTGTGCTCTCTTTCCCTGCTTTAGGTGTCATATATCTTCAGATGTATTAAACTGAAACTGTTGGAGTTGGAGGAAATGAAACTATGCCCAACAGACCCTTATATCTGCTTCCCAGCATCCTTAGGTCTCGATGTTTTTTGTGGCAAAATGCCCCATTATCTATCAGACTTAACTATTCCTAGTCATCGCAGGGCATTTATGTTGGCTAGACTAAACGCGTTTCCCTCCAAAGTTTTACAGGGAAGATATCATCGGGTCCCTTTACGTGATAGACTCTGTCCCTGCGGAGCGAATATTCCCGACTCAATTCAGCATATATTGCTTGATTGTTCCATATATCATAATCTCCGTAAAGATCTATTTTGCAAGCCTTCCTTCTCCCCAGATCCGTCTATTCTGCTACCCTGTCGTTATTGATGGAACGATACTGAGTGGGAGGTTAGCGAGGCTGTGGAAATTTTTGGCTGACATCCTTAAATTTAAATCTGACCATATATGAATGCATTTGGAATCTCGATTTCTTTTTGATTTTATCCCCAATGTTTACTTTTTTAATATTTGGTGTATTCCCATTTGCAACTGTTATACCATTAAAAGTTTGGTATGGACCTCTGGGGTGGAGGAGGAGAGTTTGCAAGCCTGACCACTCCCACTTCACACAGGGTGGAAATAGTTGCCTACCTATGGGGCTGATTGAAGTCCCAATGCTATGCACACTTACTCAAGAGTAAGCCTCCAGGAGCCACACAATATTTGTGAGAGAGCCTCATGTGTTATATATGTGACCTGAAGCATGTATATAGTACGGGCCCCGGTTTTGGAATTCTTTGGGAATGTTTCCTTTTTGCCTAATAGAATAAATTGTAGGCGTTCTCTTAATTCTTAATACCGGGCATATTATGCATTTTTTTTTTTTGTAAATTGTTTGTTATATGCATCCAGTGATCTAAACTAGATCCTTGTATGTCGGATTTGCATTTCTGTAATTTGTTTTCCCTATGTTCTCTGTGTTCCCTGTGTTTCCCCTTGTGTTGGATTGGATTCAATAAAATAAAATAACTGAGAAAGAAAGAAAGAAAGAAAGAAAGAAAGAAAGAAAGAAAGAAAGAAAGAAAGAAAGAAAGAAAGAAAGAAAGAAAGAGAAAGAGAGAGAGAGAAAGAGAGAGAGAGAGAGAAAGAAAGAAAGAAAGAGAGAGAGAAAGAGAGAGAGAAAGAGAGAAAGAGAGAAAGAGAGAAAGAAAGAAAGAAAGAAAGAAAGAAAGAAAGAAAGAAAGAAAGAAAGAAAGAAAGAAAGAAAGAAAGAAAGAAAGAGCGGGAAAGAGAAAGAAAGAGAAAACGAAAAAGAGAGAGAAAGAGAGAAAGAAAGAGAAAAGAGAGAGAGAGAAAGAGAAAAAGAGTGAGAAAAAGAAAGAGAAAAAGAGAAAGTGAAAGAAAGAGAAAGAGAAAAAGAGAGAGAAAGAGAAAAAAGAGAGAGAGAAAGAAAGAGAAAGCAAAAGAGAAAGAAAGAGAGAGAGATAGATAGATGATAGATAGATGATAGATAGATAGATAGATAGATAGATAGATAGATAGATAGATAGATAGATAGATAGATAGATAGATAGATAGATAGATAGATAGATAGATAAATAAATTATGGGGTTCCTGCCTGGCTCATTGGAGCCTTTAGGTTGTAGCTTGGGGGACTCAGGAACAATGGGCAGAAGTATCCAAATCCGTGCTGCCCTGCTCCAATCACGGCCCCCCTGCTGGTTTGAATGGTCCAATGGCGTCTTTGCATGGGAACCTTGACGTGTATATAACCCCGCTGGCCCAGCTCTGCAGTCTTTGAGTTCAGTCCTTGCCGTGCTGCACTTAATAAAAGAGCCATGATCACTACTACCTCGCCTCTTCCTTGCATTGAACCCAATAGATTATAGTTTGGCCACTTCTGATATAAGCCTTGTCTGTTATCCCTCTAGGTTGGATTGTGGGCAAAATCATACCTACCGATGGGATATGCCATGTTTCTCTTTTCTGTCCACCATGAAGCTAGTTGGAGGAATGATGTACACTTGCATTAGCTAGGGATATAGGCATGCTTTGGGGTTTCTGACATGTGTGACGAAGAAATAGCGATTGTAATGGCGGGGGCGGGGGGGAGGAAAGGAAGAAAGAGACAGAGCAACATAATGAGACTCAGGGACACTGGTTTACTGCATGGGTCTGAAAACAGAAGCTGCTAGCTACTAGATTCTGTGCATGGGGTTTGCACCCTTGAGAATTCCAGCTTTCTTCTAAAGACCACAGAAGGCATTTTCGTTTTCCTAATACAGCAGTCAATCTTTTTAAAAAGAAGGCAATTATTAGCCGGAGACTTCTTCAAGGGGAGCGATCAGGCGCCCGGTTGAAATGTACTTCGAGCGGTACAGCGGCTACCACAAATGGGTCTCACGTGCGATTCAGCTACTTTGGGTCCCACAGAGATTTCTGTAGGTGCAAAGAGAGGGTAAAATCCCCCAATTTGGTGTCTTGCAGCAGCCCAAATGCCCCTTAAATTTCTGTTTCTGGGGAATGGGGAACCCCCCAGTAATAGCCTAGAGCCAACGGTAGCTCTCCAGATGTTTTTTTGCCTACAGCTCCCATCAGCCCCAGCCATTGGCCATGCTGGCTGGGGCTGATGGGAGTTGTAGGCAGAAAACATCTGGAGAGAAGAAGAAGATGATATTGGATTTATATTCCGCCCTCCACTCCGAAGAGACTCAGAGCGACTCACAATCTCCTTCACCTTCCTCCCCCACAACAGACACCCTGTGAGGTGGGTGGTGCTGGAGAGGGCTCTCACAGCAGCTGCCCTTTCAAGGACAACCTCTGCCAGAGCTATGGCTGACCCAAGGTCATGCTAGCAGGTGCAAGCTGAGGAGTGGGGAATCAAACCCGGTTCTCCCAGATAAGAGTCCGCACACTTAACCACTATGGCTGACCCAAGGCCATTCCAGCAGGTGCAAGTGGGGGAGTGGGGAATCAAACCCCGGTTCTCCCAGATAAGAGTCAGCGCACTTAACCACTACACCAAACTGGCTCTCCAGTTTGAGAGCTACCGTAGGCCATCCCTGGCCTAGAGGACAATCAGTGGTTCCCTGGTGGAGGGTTCATTGAAAATCACTTGCCCCTTGCATCCACAGAACTAGGGCTTTTTTTTTTTGTAACAGGAACTCCTTTTGACATTAAGCCACACCCCCTCATATAGCCAATCTTCCTGGACCTTAAAGAAGGCCCTTTAGTAAGAGCCCTGTAAGCTCTTGGAGGATTGGCTACATCAGGGGTATGTGGATTTATATCCTACCCTCCACTCCAAAGATATTGGATTTATATCCTGCCCCACAGCTCTGAATCTCAGTGTCTCAGAGCAGTTTACAATCTCCTTTATCTTCCTCCCCCACAACAGACACCCTGTGTGGCGGGTGGGGCTGAGAGGACTCTCACAGCAGCTGCCCTTTCAAGGACAACTCCTGTGAGAGCTATGGCTGACCCAAGGCCATTCCAGCAGCTGCTAGTGGAGAAGTGGGGAATCAAACCTGTTTCTCCCAGATAAGAGTCTTAACCACTACACCAAACTGGCTCTCAGAGTTCCTGCTACAAAAAAAAAAAAAAAAAAAAAAACACTTCACAGAACACTACATAAGAACATAAGAGAAGCCATGTTGGATCAGGCCAACGGCCCATCCAGTCCAACACTCTGTGTCACATAAGAACATAAGAGAAGCCATGTTGGATCAGGCCAACGGCCCATCCAGTCCAACACTCTGTGTCGCACAGTGGCAAAAAAATTTATATACACACATACACTGTGGCTAATAGCCACTGATGGACCTCTGCTCCATATTTTTATCTAAACCCTTCTTGAAGGTGGCTATACTTGTGGACGCCACCACCTCCTGTGGCAGTGAATTCCACATGTTAATCACCCTTTGGGTGAAGAAGTACTTCCTTTTATCCATTTTAACCTGTCTGCTCAGCAATTTCATCGAATGCCCACGAGTTCTTGTATTGTGAGAAAGGGAGAAAAGTACTTCTTTCTCTACTTTCTCCATTCCATGCATTATCTTGTAAACCTCTATCATGTCACCCTGCAGTCGACGTTTCTCCAAGCTAAAGAGCCCCAAGCGTTTCAACCTTTCTTCATAGGGAAAGTGCTCCAGCCCTTTAATCACTAGGTGGGATCCAAGACCCATGTGGACAGTAGCATGGCAAAAATGTCATTCCGGCTGCACCAAATCTCACCGTGTTTAATCTGCTACAACACTCAGTCTTTCATCTGCCTCTGATGTAAGCTATTTCAGTTCCTTGCTGGAGAGGAAAGTGACACATAAATGAAGTAAAGAAGTAAAACAAAGTAAAGGAAATCCAAAAGTAGGCCACGGAGAATGCTGTCAAGAAATTTCTAACCAGAACTGTACAACTTGAAATTCTGGCGTGTCAAAGAGCTCAGAGAAACTGTTCGACAAGTCTGCTCCTTGTCAAATCCAAACAGAGCCAGTTTGGTGTAGTGGTGAAGTGCACGGACTGTTATCTGGGAGAACCGGGTTGGATTCCCCACTCCTCCACTTGCACCTGCTAGAATGGCCTTGGGTCAGCCAGAGCTCTGGCAGAGGTTGTCCTTGAAAGGTCAGCTGCTGTGAGAGCCCTCTCCAGCCCCACACACCTCACAGGGTGTCTGTTGTGGGGGAGGAAGGGAAAGGAGATTGTGTGCCACTCTGGGACTCTTCAGAGTGGAGGGCGGGATATAAATCCAATATCTTCATCTACCTCACAGGGTGTCTGTTGTGCGGGAGGAATGGAAAGGAGATTGTGAGCCGCTCTGAGACTCTTCGGAGTGGAGGGCGGGATATAAATCCAATATCTTCTACCTCACAGGGTGTCTGTTGTGGGGGAGGAAGGTTAAGGAGATTGTGAGCCGCTCTGAGACTCTTCAGAGTGGAGGGCGGGATATAAATCCAATATCTTCATCTACCTCACAGGGTGTCTGTTGTGTGGGAGGGAGATAAAGGAGATTGTGAGCCGCTCTGAGCCTCTTGAGTGGAGGGCGGAATATAAATCTAATGTTGTCTTCTTTTTCTTTGTGTTTGCTCTAGTCTCTAGATTGCCTGAAAAAAACAAGTCTAGCTTGCCACCTAGTGGTGCATAATGCTAAAAAAGAGACAGAACTTCTGGCTGCCACATCATCTTAGGATCCCCTGGCTATACTACCCACACTGCCACACAATAATTTATTAATTGTCAGATATTTATCTCATTTAGTCCTTTATAGCTTTGCCTTGCCAAACTTGTAGATGCCTGCTTGAAGGAAGGATCTGATTTGCAGTGAACCGGTGTCCCTGGTTGTCTTGTTGCATGCATGAATCAGTGAGCAAGCGAGGATGGGAGATGCACAAGCAAAGGGAGGCTTAACCAAAGTGCAGGTGTGCTGCTGTCAAGCGGCTTCTGATGGTTTCCGTTGACACACCTTAGACGCCTCACTATTTGATCGAGACAGGCTGTGTCAGACTTCCCAAAAGCCACGTGTCAACTGGCCTGCATAGATCAGGATACTCACCACATTGCTATATTATTTTGCCATACTAAGCTTAGCAAAAGTGAAGGCCTGGATGGAACTGGAGATGATTTCCCTAATCAGAGGTATGATGGCGGAGGACTGGTAACAGAGAAGAAGAAGGAGCAGAAGAAGGAGAAGGAGAAGAAGAAGGAGAAGAAGAAGCAGAAAAAGAAGAAAGAGAAGAAGAAGGAGAAGAAGCAGAAGGAGATGAAGAAGAAGGAGAAGGAGCAGAAGGAGAACAAAAGAACATAAGAGAAGCCATATTGGATCAGGCCAATGGCCCATCCAGTCCAACACTCTGTGTCACACAGTGGCAAAAAATTTTATACATACACACACACTGTGGCTAATAGCCACTGATGGACCTCTGCTCCATATTTTTATCTAAACCTCTCTTGAAGGTGGCTATGCTTGTGGCCGCCACCACCTCCTTAGCTCCGTAGCACCTTAACTTAACTTAATTTTAATTTATAATAGCTGTTTTATCTATTTTAACTAACCTATGTAACCTAATTGTATCTTAACTTGTTTTGACTGATTGTATTTTATTCAAATCATGGTGTCCCATGTCTGTGAGCCGCCCTGAGCCTGCCTTTGGCGAGGGAGGGCGGGATACAAAAATAAATTTACTTTACTTACTTTACTTTACTTTACTTTACCTCCTGTGGCAGTGAATTCCACATGTTAATCACCCTTTGGGTGAAGAAGTACTTCCTTTTATCCATTTTAACCTGGCTGCTCAGCAATTTCATCGAATGCCCACGAGTTCTTGTATTGTAAGAAAGGGAGAAAAGTACTTCTTTCTCTACTTTCTCCATCCCATGCATTATCTTGTAAACCTCTATCATGTCACCCCGCAGTCGACATTTCTCCAAGCTAAAGAGTCCCAAGCGTTTCAACCTTTCTTCATAAGAAGGAGAAGAAGGAGGAGGAGAAGAAGGAGAAGCAGAAGGAGATGAAGAAGAAGGAGATAGAAGAAGGAGCAGAAGGAGAAGAAGAAGGAGGAGGAGGAGGAGAAGATACTGGATTTATATCCCACCCTTCACTCTGAATCTCAGAGTGGCACACAATCTCCTTTACCCTCCTCCCCCAAAATAGGCAAAATGAAAATGCTCATGTAAAAAACACACAGAAATGAGCAGGGGCATATTCCATGCATCCTTTGTTGAATGTTCTCTCATGCACACAAATTGTCCTGGACTTTAGGCATTCCGCTCCAGGGAGGAGGCTTTGTGACTAGCTTTCTCCCTAACATGCTTCCCACTAACAGTGGCCCTATCAGTTAAATGAATGACCTCTAAAATGTCCTATCATTGATAGCCTTGCTCAGGTCTTGCAAACTGAGGGTCTTGCTACCTCCGTCGAGTCAAACTATCTCATGTTTTGTCTCCCTGTTTTCCTGCTGCTTTCAACTTTTCCTAGCATTATTGCCTTTTCCAGTGAGTCTTGTCTTCTCATAAGGTGACCACAGCACGATTGCCTCAGTTCGGTCATCTTAGCTTCTAAAAAGAGCCAGCATGGGGTCATGGTTAACATTGGTGGGACTCTGATCTAAAAAAACCCAGTTTGATTTCCCACTGGCGAACCTGGTTTGAGGGTGGCTCAGTGGTAGAGCATCTGCTCGGCAAGCAGAAAGTCTCAGGCTCAACCCCCGGCATCTCCAACTAAAAGGATCCAGGCAAATAGGTGTGAAAAACCTTAGCTTGAAACCCTGGAGAGCCACTGCCAGTCTGAGTAGACAAGACTGACTTTGATGGACCGAGGGTCTGACTCAGTATAAGGCAACTTCATACATTCAAATGTTCAATCCCCTACACCTCCACTCGAAGTCTGCTGGGTGACCTCGGGCCAGCCAGTTCTCTCAGAAATCTCTCAGCCCCACCTACTTCACAAGGGGTCTACTGCAGGGAGAGGAAGGGGAGATGCTTGTAAGTTGGTTTGAGATTCTTTAAGGCAGAGAAAGGAAAAGAAAGGTCCCCTGTGCAAGCACCAGTCATTTCCGACTCTGGGGTGACGTCGCTTTCGCACCGTTTTCACGGCAGACTTTTGACGGGGTGGTTTGCCATTGCCTTCCCCAGTCATCTATGCTTCCCCCCCAGCAAGCTGGGGACTCATTTTACCGACCTTGGAAGGACAGAAGGCTGAGTCAACCTCGGGCCGGCTACCTGAATCCAGCTTCTGCTGGAATCGAACTCAGGTCGTGAGCAGAGAGTTCAGACCACAGCACTGCAGTACTGCTGCTTTACCACTCTGCACCACGGGGCCGCTCAGGTAGAGAAAAGTGGGGTATAAAAACCAACTCTTCTTCTTTTAGGGAGAGAAGGCTTGATTGAATCTAGAATTTACTTCTTTGATGTTTTGGCAGTTCGTGGTATCTATAAAACTCAGCTTAAAGTCCATCTTTCAGATGGATCAATTTTCTACCTGTCACCTTTCTTAACGGACCAATTTTCACATCTCCCAAAATCTCTTAAAAATCCCTGGACCAAGGGAGGCCAAATTGAAAACAACCCGAGAGCAGGCCTTCTCAGCAACGGCTCCTCATGGGTGGAACCAATTACCAGCGGAGGTTCGAGCCCCGCGGGACTATAATCAGTTCTGCAGGGCCTGCAAAACTATCCTTTTTCAAATGGCCTACAAGATGGAATCCTGAAGTGACATCCAGCTATCTGATATACATCTGATGTCTTACATTATAGCACCTTAAATTGTAATGGTTTTAATTAATTTATTTAATGTATTTTAACGTATAATGTATTAACTGTAATCATGGCACTTTCCATGTCTGTAAGCCGCCCTGAGCCTGCCTCGGCGGGGAGGGCGGGATATAAATAAAAATTATTATTATTATTATTAATACATAGTAACAGGGAATACTACAGTATGAATTATCTGTAACTTGGTCACCAGCAGGCCTCATTTAGGGCAGGGGCTCACAGGAGCAGAGCTCCAGAACATCTACATTTTATTGTGCTCTTTCTTACCCCCACCCCACCCTGCCCCCCAAGCCCCCTGTGAGAATTTTGCCGCACTAAGATTTGACAAACTTTCTCATATTTTGCCCCACAAAAAAATGGGAAAATAACCGAAACATCACACCGCTGAGGCCACATAGGAGAAAGTAATTTAAAAATATGGTGGTTATGACAATTTATAATTCAACAAACACTTGAAGGTAGGTGGTGAGCTGATATAATTTAGTAGACCTTTCAATCATGACAGGGGTTTGTGACTTATGCAAATGAGTTGCGCTAATGAACTCTGGCACCTCTGGCACAGAGTGAGTATAAATGGGCAGTCTTCGCAGCGGAGGACGGTAAGCAGTGGGCTGCCGCAGGGCTCAGTACTGGGTCCCATGCTCTTTAACTTGTTCATTAATGATTTGGAGTTGGGAGTGAGCAGTGAAGTGGCCAAGTTTGCGGATGACACTAAATTGTTCAGGGTGGTGAGAACCAGAGAGGATTGTGAGGTACTCCAAAGGGATCTGTTGAGGCTGGGTGAGTGGGCGTCAACGTGGCAGCTGCGTTTCAATGTGGCCACATGCAAAGTAATGCACATTGGGACCAAAAATCCCAGCTGCAAATACAAGTTGATGGGGTGTGAACTGTGAACTGGCAGAGACTGACCAAGAGAGAGATCTTGGGGTCATGGTAGATAACTCACTGAAAATGTCAAGACAGTGTGCAATTGAAATAAAAAAGGCCAAAGCCATGCTGGGAATTATTAGGAAGGGAATTGAAGACAAATCAGCCAGTATCATAATGCCCCTGTATAAATCGATGGTGCGGTCTCATCTGGAATACTGTGTGCAATTCTGGTCACTGCACCTCAAAAAGGATATTATAGCATTGGAAAAAGTCCAGAAAAGGGCAACTAGAATGATTAAAGGTTTGGAACACTTTCCCTATGAAGAAAGGTTAAAACGCTTGGGGCTCTTTAGCTTGGAGAAATGTCAACTGCGGGCTGACATGATAGAGGATTACAAGATTATGCCTGGGATGGAGAAAGTAGAGAAAGAAGTACTTTTCTTCCTTTCTCACAATACAAGAACTTGTGGGCATTCAATGAAATTGCTGAGCAGTCGGGTTAAAATGGATAAAAGGAAGTCCTTCTTCACCCAAAGGGGGATTAACATGTGGAATTCACTGCCACAGGAGGTGGTGGCGGCTACAAGCATAGCCAGCTTCAAGAAGGGGTTAGATAAAAATATGGAGCAGAGGTCCATCAGTGGCTATTAGCCACAGTGTGTATATATGTGTGTGTGTGTGTGTATGTATATATATATATATATATATATATATAATTTTTTTGGCCACTGCGTGACACAGAGTGTTGGACTGGATGGGCCATTGGCCTGATCCAACATGGCTTCTCTTATGTTCTTAAATGTCCCCTGGTCGCCAGTGACATGTCCTTATAAGAACATAAGAGAAGCCATGTTGGATCAGGCCAATGACCCATCCAGTCCAATACTCTGTATCACACAGTGGCCAAAAAATGCAGGAGGTCCATCAGTGGGGCCAGGACACTAGAAACCCTCCCATTGTGCCCCCCAGCACTAAGAATACACAGCATCACTGTCCCAGACAGTTATACTTAAGGCAGGGCTTCCACCAGAATCTTTTGAATCTGAAAGCCAAACCTGTCCTGTGGAATAACCTGAGAGCTTCCAGATGCAGACATATGAAGTCTCATCAAACATGGAAGGCAACAGAGGCCGGCCATATTGTCCATTGTTCTTGGCAGGCAGTATGAAACCCCTGCCTTGTCCAGGTGTAATAACTCATTACAAGCTGGGACTGAACAAAATATTGGTGACAGGGATCGCTGCCTTCTTCCTTAAAAAAAAATATGCTTCTTATGTCCTGTTGACAACATCTTCCAGTCTCCCAAATTACATTGTTTTCCCTTGCTGGGTATCCGAAGGCCCAGCTTCCATCAGGAATGGAGAGCTTGAAGAGCACTATAGGACCATGGAGAGCTCCAAGTCTGCTCTAATGCCAGGGTCACTCCCAGCCTTTGTAAGCAGATGGACACCTTTGAAAATCTGATCAAAAATGATGGGTGCACCCACAGAATGGCCACTGTGGGAGGCGGAGCCAGTCACAAAATGGCTGCTGCCCTTTTTGTCTTTCTTCCATAAAACTAAACCTCTGCAAAAGACCATTAGGTTATTATGGTAGGGGGAAGAGTTTTTAAAGCTTATTCTGTATTTTTAGCTAGATCCTAGCGGGCAGCTGTGTTGGTCTGAAGCAGCTGAACAAAGCAGGAGTCAAGTGGCACCTTTAAGACCAACCAAGTTTTATTCAGAACGTAAGCTTCGGGTGCTATTTTTAGCTGTTTTTCTGTAAATTTAATCTGTTTTCAACTGTTTGTTTGTTTTTTGATGGAATCCACTCTGAGCCTGCAGTACTGGAAGGGCGGGATATAAGTCAAATAAATAAATAAATAAATTAGCAAATAAATAAATAAATACAACAGAAATAGAGCCCACCAGGGTTCCCTCTAAGTTGAGTTAGTGTGAGCTAGCTCACAGTTTTTTAGCCTCCAGCTCACACATTTTTGTCTTAGCTCAGGGAAAATGGCCCCGGAGCAAACTAATTGATGCACGAGCTCACAACTTTCATGTCAGCAGCTCACAAAGTAGAATTTTTGCTCACAAGACTCCACGGCTTAGATGGAGTAATGGAGCCCACTACAATCTGCATATCTCCTCAAGTTTCATTTCTTGGTCACACCAACCAAGAGATGGACCTCCAAAACCATATGTCTTCCTAACTGGTCATCCAGCCCCAGTTCTTGCTTTCCACACCAAGAGAATATCTCACCACCTTTAAAAACCTAACCCTAAAATTCTGGCATGGTCAGAACACGTCTCCCTCAGCCCTTCTTTGGACCTGCAACATGATGGGGTCGAATTCTAGCAGGAGTTCCTTTGCATATTAGGCACACCACCGTGATGTAGCCAATCTTCCAAGAGCTAACGAGGCTCTTTTTTGCAAGCTCTTGGGGGATCGGCTACATTTATTTATTTTTTTACGAGGTTTCAAATATTTCCACTGAAATGCCAAGTCAAGTTTCGTTTAATACGGTCAGAGACCCGTCCAAAAAGGAAGAAAATAGGTAACAAGTGGCATTAAAAAACAAAAAACAAACCAAGGTATACAACTGAACTAGGCACAAGACAAAATGTTATACATAAAGATTTCAGTTTCCATTTCTAGTTATAAAACATAAATTAAAATATTTCATAGACATTTAAATGTTTTTATCCATTAGTTGTTTACCGAGCCTTACGGCTTGTACAGCAAACGTTGCATTTCCAGGTTCCTATTCGCTAAAATCTTATCTAGATAAAAGCTAAAATCTCTCCCCGGGAATTGGTCGCAAATAGGAGCAATATAAGTCAAGCAAATGTTCTGATAAAGTTTACATTCAAAGAGAATGCGCTCTCTCGTCTCTATCCTCCCATCTCCGCAGATACATAACCTTTCCAGTTTGGTGTAGTGGTGAAGTGTGCGGACTCTTATCTGGGAGAACCGGGTTTGATTCCCCACTCCTCCACTTGCACCTGCTAGCATGGCCTTGCGTCAGCCATTAGCTCTGGCAGAGGTTGTTCTTGAAAGGGCAGCTGCTATGAGAGCCCACTCCAGCCCCACCCACCTCACAGGGTGTCTGTTGTGGGGGAGGAAGGTAAAGGAGATTGTGAGCCGCTCTGAGACTCTTCAGAGTGGAGGGCGGGATATAAATCTAATATCTTCTTCTACCTCACAGGGTGTCTGTTGTGGGGGAGGAAGGTAAAGGAGATTGTGAGCCGCTCTGAGACTCTTCGGAGCGGAGGGTGGGATATAAATCCAATATCTTCATCTACCTCACAGGGTGTCTGTTGTGGGGGAGGAAGGTAAAGGAGATTGTGAGCCGCTGTGAGACTCTTCGGAGTGGAGGGTGGGATATAAATCCAATATCTTCATCTACCTCACAGGGTGTCTGTTGTGGGGGAGGAAGGGAAAGGAGATTGTGAGCCGCTCTGAGACTCTTTGGAGTGGAGGGCGGGATATAAATCCAATATCTTCTTCTTCTTCTTCTTTCCTCATAGGGGCACCTTCTGTGACCGCTGAAGGGGGCATATTCGCTCCCATGAATGTGAAGACTCTTCTATAATCAGGTTTGTCTAAATTCTTTAAGTATGGCATCAGAACTATTCGATTCAGGTTTCTCGTGCCTGAAGGATAACGTTTAATCTGGGACAAATCATGTTGTCTTTCGATATCTAGACTCCTTTGTTTAAGGAAGGGTTTAACTGCACTACCTTCCAACTGCATCATAAACTGTTTAGAGAGCCCATAATAAACTAATTTAAGCTCGGTTTCTCTAATCCAGTAAGGTGTCAAGGAGTCTTTCATTATCAGGCTCGTTAGCCCAGTAGGGTTAGTCATTAGTTTGTACCAATATAGAAAGACAGCAATCCATAAACGGGCCTGTAAGGTGACCAACCCAGTTTCCATTCGTATGAAAGCATTTGAAGCACTGGGTTGGGCTTGAAGAACATGTCTTAGAAACTTAGATTGAACTTTTTCTAATGCTTGCCAGTGTGTCTTATGTGGGGATATGCTCAAAGGGGCTCCATATAGTAGCTGGGCAGATTGGCTACATCATTTGTGTGGCCTAATATGCAAAGGAGCTCCTGCTAGAATTCCAGTTTATGATGCAGTTGGAAGGTAGTGCAGGTTAAAACAGATAAAAGGAAGTCCTTCTTCACCCAAAGGGTGATTAACATGTGGCATTCACTGCCACAGGAGGTGATGGCAGCTACAAGCATAGCCAGCTTCAAGAGGGGGTTAGATAAAAATATGGAGCAGAGGTCCATCAGTGGCTATTAGCCACAGTGTGTGTGTGTGTGTGTATTTGGTCACTGTGTGACACAGAGTGTTGGACTGGATGGGTCATTGGCCTGATCCAACATGGCTTCTCTTATGTTCACCCGAGCATGATTTCACATGGGACTCTGTCTAAACTCAGCTGGAGATGGCAAAGGAAATACAACCCATCAAGAAGGAGCAAATGCAATCCCAGTCACAATGAGAGGTATTGCAATCAGAGAGGCAGTTAAGCAATTTGTACATTGCGATCCAAAAGCAACCTGGCTTTGATTAAATTTTGTAATCTCTTTTTTTTCATTTTATTTTTAGTTCAGAAGTCTGGGGAAATTATTTTAAACTGTCGTTGGGAGACTTACGCATGTAAGATGTTCACGGGGCAACATTTGCTGAAACTGCATCTCGATGTGACATTGGCTGGTCTATGTCCCATTGAGCAGATATTGTAAGCTCCGTCCAAAAGGCATCTACCCCATGGAAGCCCAGAAAAGCACCTGATTGTGTAGCTTTGTTACATGCAAAGTGAGAATGGACCTCATTGGTGTCTGCAGGAGAAGACCACCGGATGTTGCAGTGGAATAAGAAAATAAGAAAAGCCCTTCTGGATCTGACCAGTGGTCCATCTAGTCCAGCATCCTGTCTCACACAGTGCCCAACCAGTTCCTCAGTTCCTCTGGAGGGCCAACAAGAGGGCAGAGAGGCCGAGGCCTTCCCTGAGAAGAACCTCAGAAGAGCCTTGCTGGATCAGACCAATGAGGGTCCATCTAGTCCAGCATCCTATCTCACACAGTGTCCAACCAGTTCCTCTGAAGGGCCAACAACATTGCATAGAGGCCAAGGCCTTCCCCTCAGAAGAACGTTGGCTCTCCAGATGTTTTTTGCCTACAATTCCCATCAGCCCAAGCCATTGGCCATGCTGGCTGGGGCTGATGGGAGTTGTAGGCAAAAAACATCTGGAGAGCCAGCGTTCCCTATCCCTGACCTATTGTCCAGGTCCAGCAGATCTTGTAGCACTGGGATGGGATGAGGGATGGAATGAAGGGGGAAGGCCGGTAACAGCTGGCGCCCACGGCCTCAGCTGAAAGCCTGATGGAAGAGCTGTTTTATTTATTTATTTATTGAATTTAATTACTTTCTATTTCTATCTCACCCATTCCAAATGGACTCAGGGTGGCTAACAAATCAAAATAAAACCAACATCTCCGTTTCGGATATAAAATGACAAGACGTAACCCTTTGCAATTCAAAGCAATTTTAAACAAAATATTGGCACTTTACAACAGGGGTGGGCAATGGTAGCTCTCCAGACGTTTTTTGCCGACAACTCCCATCAGCCCCAGCCACTGGCCATGCTGGCTGGGGCTGATGGGAGTTGTAGGCAAAAAACATCTGGAGAACTACTGTTGGCCACCCCTGCTTTACAATGTATTAAAAGCTTAGGCGGCTCAGATTGGACTAGGCTTTCCATTTATCTGTTGGTGGTCCTTCTGGTGGAGTTGCCCAGCAGCACAAGAGTGGCAGCCTTCTCCCCTAGTTGTTATTGGCTTGTTTAAAAAGTTCGGTTTTACAAGCCCTGCGGAATCAGGAGAGATCCCGCAGGGCTCTTATAGCCTCGGGGAGATCATTCCACGGCATTGGTGCTGCCACTGAAAAGGCCCTGGCCCGTATAGAGCCCAGTGTGGCTTCCTTTGGTCCAGGGATGGACATTAGATTTTGAATTCCCGAATACAGTGCTCTCTGGGGAACGTATGGGGAAAGGCAGTCCCTTAGAAAGACAGGTCCTCGGCCATATAGGGCTTTAGAGGTCAATGCCAGAACTTTTGAAATGGACTCGGTACACGATAGGCAGCCAGTGCAGCTCTTTCAACGCTGGTTGAATGTGCTCCCAATGAGGGAGCCCCATTAACAACCGCGCTGCAGAATTCTGCACTAGCTGCAGTCTCCAAGTCAGAGTCAAGGGCAGCCCCATGTAGAGGGCATTACAGTAGTCTGTCCTCGAGGTGATGGTAGCGCGGATCACCATTGCTAAGTCGCGGTGCTCCAGTAAAGGGGCCGACTGCCGTACCCGCCACAGATGGAAAAAGGCGGACTGGGCAGTGGTTGCATCTGGCTTGCATCTACGCTCCTTCCTGATCCTGACCTGCTTGATTTCCTTGGCACCCTGACCTTTTGGCTTTTGGACATTGACTTCTGATACCGGTTTGTGATTCTGCACTGGTGACTTGGCTCCCGCTTGTCTTCCTGGACGTTGACCTTGGCCCGGCTTTGGACTCCTGCCTGCCTGAACCTTGAGAACGTGACACAATGCATTGGCGTGCATACACATAAAGCTGGTCAGTGAACATACCTTGAATAGACAGCCCACATGTTACTCGGTGGCACTTTGATTGATAAATATAGGGCTATTTTCAGACGCTATCCATTTAGGGAGCTGCAAATGGTCATGAGAAAGAAATGGAAGCCGATGCAATGGATGATGGTGACTTTGCCATTGCTAACTATACACATAGGGAAAAAAGATACCAAGAGACTCCAGTCACCATATGGGCTCTAGGCTGTATGATCCTGGAAATTTAGGGGAACTCTGGAATTCATGAGATGCCATAGATAAGCCATTGGTGAACCTTTTCCAGGAGAAGTTGGACAAATATTCATCAGGTTGAACTGATAGAGGACAGGGTGTCTAGAAGCTAACAACATATGGGGCTGTCATATGGAGGATGGTGTGGAGCTGTTTTCTATGGCCCCAGAAGGTAGGACCAGAACCAATGGGTTGAAATTAAATCAAAAGAGTTTCTGGCTCAACATCAGGAAGAACTTCCTGACGGTTAGAGCGATTCCTCAGTGGAACAGGCTTCCTCTGGAGGTGCTGGGCTCTCCTTCCTTATAGGTATTTAAACAGAGGCTGGATGGCCATCTGACAGCAATGAAGATCCTGTGAATTTGGGGTACGTATTCGTGGGTTTCCTGCATTGTGCGTTGGCCTAGATGACCCTGGAAGTCCCTTCCGACTCTATGATCCTAACAGTTCTCCCAGATAAGAGGCCGCACACTTAACCACTACACCAAACTGGCTGGTTTGCCATTGTCTGTCTTTGCGTAGCAACCCTGGTATTGTTCTGTGGTCCTCCATCCAAGTACTAACCAGGGCCCATCCTTCTTAGCTTCCATGATCTGATGATACCGTTCTATTCTGGGCCATCTTGGTCATCACAGCTATGGAAGTAGTATATCTGTTAGCAGTCAGACCCCTCCTCTTGCTGAAGAGTAGTTTATTGCTAGAATAAACATAAATGCCCTTCTTAAAATACCACCTCCAAATCACTAGTGCAAGAGACAGCCTGGCCTGGAATGGCACAAAATGGATGCCAGTCAGAAACAAGCCTGAACATGGAGTTTAGAAGTGTGAGAAAGATCAGCTGACTGCTTACTAGGCCTGTAGCTACGGGGTGGGGGGAGGCTGTGGCGTATCTGCCCCTGACTTCCTGTCTGGTGCCCCAGCTCGGGTGCCCTTGACCTTTACTCCCCCCTCCCACCGCTGTGAGTTTGAAAGCGGAGAGACTGAGGGCCACTCCCTCCCTTCCCTCCTCCCCCAATTGAAATTGCACAGAAGCAGCCGCTGCCCCTCCCATGCCTTTTAAAGGGCCCACTGCAGGTGCCCTGAGTCAATCACCCTGAGTCATGATGGTGGCCAGGGGAGGAGAACTGCAAAGTGCCCGCCAACTTTTTTACATGCACTCCAACTTTTAAAATTCTGGCTATGGGCCTGTTGTTTGCTGTCCCCTCTAACCTCTGGAGAGATGCATAATTTGGGACGGTAGGCCTCCAGAAACCTATTGATTCACTTAATTCACTTAATACTTAATTCTAGTCTCCGAACCCAATAACCCTTCCTGCCTGGTACTTGTAGGGTCATCAAAACTTTCACACACCATTGTCCACTGCAGAAAAGCCCATTAAGTTATTGTTTTTCAGACACTTTGTCACTTGTCTAAGGATACACATAGCCCTATATCTGGAACACCCTGCATCTCAGCAGTGTGTGTGTATATGTGCCTTGGATCCTCCGCATACAACCCCATTTTGTTGGCTCTCTCTTCTCTCATGAAATGCTGGCCGTTTTGCTGCTTCAGTGGACCTCTTCAAGATGGGCAATTATTGCCATTCCCTGAAATTGCTTTCCCCCTCTCCTCTCTGTGTTTCTCTGTTAGCTCTTGTATGTGTGTTTATAGTGTGCATTTTGTTTTATTCTTTCTCTTTGTCTTAATAATAACCTTTCTGGTTGAACATCTGCCTAGTTTATTTGAGAAGTCTCTCAAGGAAAAAACCCTGTACACATAGGTGGAGAATCCCAATTACCTATCTCGTTCTGTCTCCCTTCAAGCTAATTCCCCCAACTAATTAGGAAACCGCCTCTTTGGGTAACATATCCAGCTTTGGGTAACATATCCTGATTAAACAGGAGGATTTGTGAAATTTGTCTCGAAACTGGGGCACATACTGATGACCATTTTTCTCATTTTACACCTTTTTTCTATGCAGTCTTGACGTGCCCCAGCCTGTATTGGTGCCAAGCACAAAGAGGAATTGTGAAGAGCTGGCATAACACCCTTTAGATCAGGGGTGTCGAACTCATTTGTTTTGAGGGCCGGATCTGACATAAATGAGATCTTGTTGGGTCAGGCCAGGTTGGGCCGGGCCGGGTCATGTGCATAGCTATTTTAAGAGTCGGTAGCAGAGATCTAAAAGTTATAAAAGACACAGACAAACACAATTAGATATATTTTTTTTAAATATATCTTAAATATAACTTAAAACGTGCTTAAAATGTTAGCACGTTGGTCTTAAAGGTGCTCTCTTTGTATTTCTGCAATGGGATCCAGGAAACTGGGCAAAGGAAGCTCTGGCTCTTTCCTTCCTCCCCCAGGGAACTGGGGGGGGGGAGGAGCTTCAGCCAATAGAAGGAAGAGAGGCTTGGCTGTGCAATTGAGAGAGCCTGGAAAAACAAGCTCTACCTCTCCCCCTTCCTCTCTCAGCCAATGGAGAAAATAGAGGCTTTGCTCGGTAGCTCTGCTGTGCAATCGAGCAAGCCTTGCAAAGCAAGCCATTATGCAGAAGGAAGCAAGCTATAGGGAAAAGGAAGCAGGACAGCCAGTTGCTCAGGGGCCTGATAGGAGCCTTCCGGGGGCCTGATTGGGCCCCTGAACCGCACGTTTGACACCCCTGTTCTAAATTCCCTTTGGAGCCGCGATTTCATCCGCGTGCCAGTGACGCGCAGGAGTGCTGATGAAAAGGTAAGAAAGAGACCTAGGTGCACTCATCTTTTTTCTTTTGCAACCCTTCTGCCGTTGGCCATCCTAGTTTGCACTGCACTGACTACAGGACTGCACCCTTTTCCCACTGTGTGTGATTCACCTCGAAGCTCAGCAAGAAAGATGCGCTACAAATAACAACAAATGCTCTCACGCTGGCCATGTGCCGAACTGCCCATCCAGACTCCAATCCCCCTGCTTTCACATCGTGTCTGAAGAAGTCCTGGGGTTTGTTTGGCCACTGTTGTGATCTGGGGCGCCACCCCCGCGGAGTGGCCGTTCATCCTCACCTGCTCCCATGCAAACAAAATCCATGGCTGCCCCCAGAAGGAGTGTGAACGCACCAGGTCTGCCCCCAGAGCCATAGGTAATGGGTGGAAAGAGAAACACAGGCATGCGCATGCACACGGAACACCAGCAACGACACCAAGAGGCACGCTAGGGTGTGAAGGAAGCAAGGCCTGGGAGAGCCCGGAAAGGGATCGTGACCCTGAACAGTCTGGCAAAGATTCCATAATACGTTCTCATGCATGAATGCTGCATCTCCAATAACAGACACCACGATTCACTCCACTGCTCACAGGTCCACCTTGGACCACACAAGGCAGCAAACACCCCAAAGGCTTAGGGAAGGTGTCATCTCCCAAGAACTACCCCTGATTCCAGATAAGGGTTTTGATAGCAAGCAAGGCGCTTTTTTTTTTCGGGAGCAGGAACTCCCCCTCCCGATGTAGCCAATCCTCCTGGAGTTTACAGCAGGCCCTATAAGAAGAGCCCTGTAAGCTCTTGGAGGATTGGCTACATCAGGGGGTGAGGCCTAATATGCAAAGGATTTCCCGCTGAGTTCCACAGGAGTTCCATACACCCCTGATGTAGCCAATCCTCCTGGAGCTTACAGCAGGCCCTGTAAGAAGAGCTCTGTAAGCTCTTGAAGGATTGGCTACATCAGGGGGGGTGGGGCCTATTATGCAAAGGAGTTCCCATTACAAAAAAATATAGCAAGAACTTGGAATGAAGTCAAAATTGTAGAACAGAAGAATTGGGGAAGAGGACTGCCTCCATGTAGAACAGGGGTGGCCAACGGTAGCTCTCCAGATTTTTTTTTTGCCTACAACTCCCATCAACCCCAGCCATTGCCCATGCTGGCTGGGGCTGATGGGAGCTGTAGGCAAAACATCTGGAGAGCTACCGTTGGCCACCCCTGATGTAGAACATCTGCTTGGCATGCAGCAGGTTTCAGGTTCAATCCTCAGCGTCTGAAATTAAAAGGATTGGGCAACACATATGAACCTATGAAGCTGCCTTCTACTGAATCAGACCCTCTTTGGTGCATCAAAGTCAGTCTTGTCTACTCAGACTGGCAGTGGCTCTCTAAGGTCTCAAGCTGAGGTTTTTCACGCCTATTTGCCTGGACCCTTTCTTAGTGGAGATGCCGGGGATTGAACCTGGGACCTTCTGCTTACCAAGCAGATGCTTTGCCACTGGGCCACCGTCCCTCCCCAACACATAGGTGGAAAGACTTGAGACCCTGGAGAGCTGCTGCCTGTCGGAGTTGACAGTACTGACTTTGACAGGCCAAGGGCTGTCCACTCCATGCCACTTTGTTTATGCTCTAGATCCTGTCCATCTCTCAACACAGCCTCCTATCGTGCGGGTCAGGCTTTTTTTTTGTAGCAGGACCTCCTTTGCATATTAGGCCACACCCCCCCGATGTAGCCAATCCTCCTGGAGCTTCCAGTAGGTCCTGTACAAAGAGCCCTGTAAGGAATTCTAGCAGGACCTCCTTTGCATATTAGGCCACACACCCCTGATGCAGCCAATCCTCCTGGAGCTTCCAGTAGGCCCTGTACGAAGAGCCCTGTAAGGAATTCTAGCAGGACCTCCTTTGCATATTAGGCCACACACCTCTGATGTAGCCAATCCTCCTGGAGCTTACAGTAGGCCCTGTACTAAGAGCCCTGTGAGCTCTCGAAGGATCGGCTACATCAGAGGGGTGTGGCCTAAAATGCAAAGGAGTTCCTGCTACAAAAAAAAAAAGCCCTGTCCGTATTCAGCCCTGGGAGGTCCATTGTTCTGAACGTGTGAATTAAATGAAGTTCAGCAATTTTGCGTTGCAGTTTCGGCTTCACCCTTCCTTGTCAAAGGACTGCCGCTCTTTGGTCCACAATGGGAAATTTTGGAAGATTAAAACGCCGCCCTGCTGTTGTTTGAGTGTCAGAGTCGTGTCTACGTATCCTTTTGCGTTAAAACTATTAAAACAGCTCTCCTCCCAAAACTCTACTGTTCGATGCCCCCTTTTGAAAACCCTACGAACCTCCCAATTTTTGGAAAGCCATGAACAAATATAACCGACATCATTGGAGGCTGAAAATGGGGCATCCGTTTGCAAGAGATGCCGCATTTGCTGGGTTTTTGCCTGGATTCGGCAAGGCTAATTATCGGAAGACAAAATTCCCAAGCCCCAGGTTTACTTTTTTTTCCCTATGTGTACATCAGAGCTCAAAACCAGCAAAGGCTCTTTGGATAACTTCCAGTGTTGTACTTACAAGTAAATGCTAGACTCGTTGCCCCCGATATCCGGCGACTGGA